>NC_044577.1:33547474-33847474 GCF_901933205.1 Camarhynchus parvulus
CTCATTCCTTGTTTTCAGTAGGTTTTTGAGTGTCTTCAAGAAGTTCATTGAAGCAAAAAGGAAGCACTGAGGTGCCACTCTCAGCCCTGGGCTGAATGAGTGTCTCAGCCTCACAAGAGGTGCAACTATAGAGGCACAAATTTATTTAGCAGAGCAGGCTTAGGATCTGGGCAAGTCTTGTCATAATTACTCAAGCAATTACCCTGCTAATGAGCAGCTGAGATGGCTGCTGTGTCTGCATGAGCAAGGATTAGGATGCCCCATCCCTGGAAGTGCTCAAGGCCAGGTTGGACAGGGCTTGGAGCAGCCTGCTCTAGTGGAAGTTGTCCCTGCCTATTGCATGGGGTTGGAATGAGGTGTTCTTTAAGATCTCTTCCAACCCAAACCATTCTATGATTTTATGATCACAGGCAAACTTTAGAGAGCCACTTCTTCCTACAAAGATTTTTAGTTTGTAATTCTGTCTTTCTGCCTCCTCCTGTACTGTTTCACACATGTGTGATCCTCATTAGTATTCAGTTCTGGATTGTTTGCTGATTTTGCTAAATACATAATGAAGTGTAATAAGCTGCAGCAATCCTCCTGCTGAAAAAAATGGGATACGGAATTAAAACTTTCTGTTCTACATTGCACATCCTAATGGACAAAGTCAGCATTTAAATGCCTCCCCGTTTTATGTTATTTGTAATTTTTGTACAGAATTTTCAATGTCCCTACAAGTGATGAACATTTCATCCTCTTCAGCTGTGTAGGCCCACAGCTTGATTTAATATTTTAGATGGTAAATGGGCAACTTTTGAGCTCATCCGTTCATTCAAAGAGTTTCTGTGCCAATAGCAAAGATGAAAGGCAAGTATTCCTTCTGTTACAAAACTTTTATACATGTGGGGTAAGCTTAAAGCTTCAGCTTAGTTTAAAGTTTCTAACTATTTCCACACAGCTCTGGGCATGAAGCTGTCTGGTGATGTTAATTTGTTCTCAGTCAAATGTTTTATTTCCCAATGAAATTTAACACAAGACTTAAATGCCATTGAATAATTATTTTAATTTTTTTCTTTTACTTCTTATCTGTGTGATGTTCATTCATTCTTTCTGGAATTAGATGGAATCGCCACTTTGCTTCATTGAGGAAGATTTTCTCAGAGAGACCAAATCCATCATCTTTCTACTTCTTGAGCAGCTGAAAATCTACCAAGGGAGAGAAGTCATCATGCCAGAAATTAAATCAAGCAACACATTGCATAAAAAAAAATCCAATGCCAATTCCAAAAAGCCAGGAGAATTGGTCCTGGAGAAGTAATTCACCCTTCTCAAAGACAGGTGCTTGATATTTTCCCTAACAAGATCAGAGATTTGTTCAATAGGACATATGGAAAATTTAACTACATTTCCATTATTTTTCACATTTTGCAGCACTAGATAATTAATTTTAAAATGTTCTTTTCTAATGAAGGTCTGCTGCTTTACCACTTGTGCTTAGTGCACTGAAATCAGTTCCTTTGGCTTGTGCAGCTCCAAGTCACAAGAATTGCAGCACACAGTAGAAGTACATTTCTGCTGGAAAAATCTGTCCTTGATAACAAAAATTACCTGAAGAATAGCTGTTCTCTAACAATTTTATGTAGTTGTTCCCTTACAATTTTATCTTGCTACCACCAGAAATTTGCCTTTAAATGGTCTGAATTTTGGGTGCTGCCTAAGGAACTTAAGAAAAAAAAACAAACGTGCATTCATATCCAATAAAAATCCCTGTTCTTCAAAGATGTTTTTATCCCTAGCCTGTCACTCAACAGGAAACAAATAAAATTGTTATGAGTACATGAAATTGAACTTTACTAAAAATTTCAGAGGATACTGAAAACAAGATCCCCACCAAACCTTCAGTTTTGTGACAAATCTTCAATGCTGTACAGCTGAGTTTTGAAACCTTTCAGAGACAAAGCTAGTGCAGTATAGTTAAATAAGACACCCTAAAGTGAAGAAAAAAAAAGGCAAAAAGAACTCCTCAAACTCCATGCTTTTGTATCATTAACAGATCAAAATCCCACACACCCCTCTTTTTCTCCCTTGTAGAGTGAAACAAGCATGGACTTGAGCACAGGTTTCCCGCTCCTTGATGGGCAGACTCTCTGCCACAGCTTGTTTTATATCCCACCTTGTTAATTCTGTCTGACTCCTGACCTGCTGCATCCTGTGACCCCACAGCTGTGCAAGTGCTGCCTGTCTGTGATGCTTTCTGAGGTGAAAAATGCACATTCTGCCTGCTCACCCAGAGCAGGGCGTTGAGTCATGGTGCTTTTGCTTGGCTTTGCCGGTGAAGCTGGGACTTCTGCAGACTTAAACTTTTTGAACTTCTGATTTAAACCTTCGGGAATATAGTGCAGACTAGGGAGCCTGGAGGGGATGGAAATGCCTTTTTTCCAACCTGATTCAGCCTGGCATTTAATCTCCAGAGAGAACTGAGGCTTCCAACACAGTTATGTGTTTAGCATTTCCTGATAGCTAGTTGCTAGTAACGGCCACACAATGTGAAAGTATTCTAGACTACTCTTAAGCCTTTAGCTGTCTAAAGTCTTAGTTTCTTAGTTTTGATTCTGAGTTTTAAATTCTGTTCTCAGCCTAATTCTTGGTTTTTTTGTTTTCTTTCACGTAGGTGATACGGTATCTAATTTACACCCAAATTCTTGTTTGGAAACAGAGCCTGGTCTGCTCTAATAAGAAGTCAACTCTAAAACTGAAATAGTGCTTTTTCAGAAAGGTTAACCTATTGCCTAGTCCAGGCCAATCTTATTGACTGATTGATTACTCTACCTTCTTCTAAATATACACAAAACCAGAATTTTTGATTATTTCTGGGTAAAATCAGCAGTCCAGTTCAGCTAACTTCCACTGATGAGGTTTGTGGGTTTTTTTAAAAGTATCTAATTAAAAGCTTTTTGGATTTCAGGCTATCAGGCTTCTTTTGAACATAATATTCCCAGTTTGCACTTCTGGAATTCTGTGTCTAATATCTGCATTAAAAAAAAAAAAAAAAAATCAGTTCCTTTCCCACAATCTCCACAGAGATAGTTAGAGAGATGTTATGTGCTCTTCCCATCTCAAAGGATCAGATATTACTGACAGTAATATACTCTTAATTCCTTAACGATCACTTCATTTTTAGCAGCTTAAACAGTGATTTATGGCTTCAAATTACTGAGCAGAAAACATATCAAGCAATCAAAGCTGGAGTTGTTAATGAAGCATCTGAACGCAGTAGTTTTAATGCAAGAGCTTTCCAGAAATTGTTGTAGACACTGCAGCAAGATATTTGCCTCTGAACGTGTGGCAGTGTGACTTTACAACCTTTTCCCTTTCTCCTTTTGCACGAGGACTGGCTGCAGAAGTCAGACTCGATGATCTCAGAGGTCTTTTCCAACCTGAATGATTCTACAATTCTTTCCTCTCAGTTGAGCTGTAAGGCCCTTCGTGCCCATCATGACCTCATTTTACCAGCCCTGGAAAAGTGAGTTTCATCCAGGATGAAAACACAGCCACATTCCCTGTTTGCTTTCAGAGAAGGTGGCATCACATCCCTCCTCTTCATACCTGATGGAGAGCACCTGCCTGAGGTGAAAGCAACATTCTGAATTCCCAACCTTTCCTGGTAAAACCTGGAGCTGCCATTTGTGCAGCACAAACCAGCTACCAGCACACAGACTGTGCAGGTTGAAGGCACCTCTCGCTTTCTCAAGCTGCCTCACTCCACATCAAGTATTCAAAATATATTGTGAGAAAGGATAAAAAATGTGAAAGAAGCATTTGGAGGCTTGTGGTTGAGATGTTAAGAAGCAAAGGACCTTGAAGTGCAGTCCTTGCCTCAAAGAGCAGCTGTTTCTGCTGGGGAGTTTAATGGAAACTGTGCAATCATCCCCTTGGAGCAGAGATTCATGTTCAAGCCTAACAGGATGCAGAGCTGTAGCAGCCAAGTAGGGGCCAGGCTGTCTCTGGTGCAGGTGATTAAAGGGATGGAGCAGCACCAGGAGTGGGAGGTGCTCTCTGCCTTTGGGGAGGAGCTGTGACTGGATCTCTCAGTAGGAAGATGGGTCATTCTAGCCTCAGTCTGTGATTTTGACAAAAAAGATAATAATCATGTGAGCTTTTGCTACACTCCTCAAGGAATCCAGCTGAGGTCCCTGCAGAGGAGTGTGTGACATTAATGACACCAATGGGGAGCCCTGGCTGAAGGCAGCCCTGAGCAGCTCAGCTGGGGATGTGCCGTGTCTCCTCTTGGCAGCTTTAGACTAAGCACATCCATTTTAGGCGGCTCTGCTGTGCAGGTTGTTTCCAACCCTAACAAAACAGCTTTAGAAAGGAGCAGACTGAAAGATATTCCAGCACCCATTTAGATGCCTGTGGGCATGAGGTGGTGTGTGCTTGTGTTCACAGGGGTCCCAGGATGAGGGAAGAGATGAGGATCTGACTCCATGTTTCAGAAGGCTGATTGATTATTTTATGATATATATTATATTAAAACTATACTAAAAGAATAGAAGAAAGGATTTCATCAGAAGGCTAGCAAGCAAGAAGAACAAGAATGGAATGAAAAACAAAAGCTCCTGACTCTCAGAGTCTGAGCCAGCTGACTGTGATTGGCCATTAATTAGAAACAACCAACACAACACAATGGACCAATCACAGATGCACCTGTTGCATTCCACAGCAGCAGATAACCATTGTTTACATTTTGCTTCTGAGGCCTCTCAGAAGAAAAAATCCTGGGAAATGGATTTTTCAGAAAATATCATGGCTACATTGGTGAGCTGACAGAAGAGCTTATTGCTGCTGGAAAGGGGAGACCCTGATCTTCCCATCCTCTGCTCCTGGTTACATCCTCTATCTATGTATTTTATACCAGCTTTGCTGCCCTGCAGACACCTCCATGAGGTAATTCTACAATTCTAATCCAATTACACATGGTAGTAGAAAAAGCACCCAGCAAAAGAGTTGTTCCTGCAAGGTGATCCAGAGCAAGCTCACAGAGAAGCCTAGGGGGAGCAGAGCTGGCAGGAGGGATGAGGAATCACAGGGATGGGAAAGGCAGAGGGCAGACCACCCACCTGGGAGCAGCAAAGCATCACAGCCATTAACCTGTGCACAGCCACAGCCCTGAGTTACTTTTTAAAATAACTCAGCATCCCATAAGCAGTGATTCAAAGCACTGAGCCAAGACTCTGCTAAATAGAGAAAAAACCCGAGATCCCAGCACCAGACTGGCAGTGCTGAGCTCACAGCTGCATAGAGGCAGCCACAAAAGGGAAGGGAGTGATAAAGTCACTGCCAGGAGTCAAATAGCCACTGCAGCTCCTTTTGTTAGAGATCTGATTGGGTTTTACTGAAATGGTTTGGAAGGGATCAGCTCAGGATGGGGCAGACTGAGCTTGCCTGTCTGGCAAGTGGCACTTCAGAGCTTACAGGAATGTGAGTATTAGCAAGGATTTTGTTAAGAAACTGAATTACAAAATCATAATCTTCTTTGGGTGTCCAGGACACTACTTTTAAAAGGCCTTTTTTTCTTTTTCCTTACCTTTCCAAGTTTATTTAGTTTCATCACTTGTTGTCCTGAAGCTGCCTGGTTTATCCCATATTGCAATGTTATACCCTACCATGTAAACTAAAATTCTTTTTGTGGGAAGAACAAAGCTTGAGCAGCTATCACAAAATTAGAAGGCCTATTCTTAATGGTTTTTTATTTAAGGATGATCCTGTCCTATAGGAATCTCTCAAGACAAGCCATTAGCTCAGTTTTATTTTGTTTCTTTTACCAGTTAGCTGTCCAGTGTACAATTTCTCTCATATCACTTTCTGACTCCTATTACACATTTTCTAAAGTCTGTTGTGGTGAATAGGAAGATGAACACAAGTATCAGGATCAGGCCTTACAATGAGACAATTGTGATTTTCCAAAATATTCTAAGGAGCTAAACCCTGGTTCTGCAGTTCATGAACTTTCCTACTGCTAAAGAAGAGTCAGGACAAGTCCAAGTCCTTTCAGGACATTGGGTTAACTGGAATTAGACTGAAAAAATTGACCTCACAAGTTATAACTCCTTCAAATAAAATTCTGAGTATAACCCTGAGGCAGGTGACTGCAAGCAACTTGAGTTTAGTGCAAATAGGAAAGGTAACTTCAGGTGGATTACAGACATTTTTTATTGCATTAATTTAAAAAAAAATACTCATTTTCATCCTTAATAATTGTAAAATTCCTATTTCCTCTGCATTTGAGCTCAGGTCCAGGTTTTTCATGTGGTATTCATGGAGAAGCAAAGTAGGAAATATTGACTTTTGTAAAATCTGCCAGAGAAGTTGAATCTCCTAAATGTGAGTCACACCAATGTAATGAGGTTCAGGTACCATTACTTTTTCTTTGTTTCCTACTTCAAAGTGGATTCAAGATGCCAGAGAGACCTCAGAAACTCTGCTTTCCCACTATATGAATTCCTTCTTTTCTGGAAGGAGTGCTAAAATGTAGATTAGAAGGAAACTGTTTGGAACTGAAGTTAGGGATAATGCTGGGTCCTGGGTGTCATGTTTCATTTGCTGATTGCAGGAATGTTAATAATGCTTCAGTGTGCCCTGACAATTGCCAGGAGCAGAGATAACAAAACCTTATTTTTGAACTCCTGTTAATATAAAGGTCATCTGAGTTAGTACCTCAACAGAAACACCGCTCAGAGATACCTTTGGCATATCAGCACACGCTGTAATCACAGAACCTTATAATATTTCTGCAGCATTTTCAGAGGGGAGGAGGGGATAAAAAGACTCTTAATGAACATCTATGAAACCACACTCATACATCACCTACATAATATTTTAAATAGCTCCTTTGGAGTTTGATCCTCTATCACTAAAGTCAATGGAATTTTTTTCCTGTTCATTTAGGTAGGATCAAATCCAAAGACTTAATGTCCCACTGTGTCACTTTGGGGAAAATCTCTCCTTATTATAAGAGAGTCTTGTAATTTGGTTTCCAGCTGTAGCAGATTACTTCTTTCCTTTTCCCTTTGTATGCACTTTATGACAGAAATAAAACACTGCACAATCACAGTGCAAAACAGAAGCCCCAAGGGCATCTTACAGACACTTGTTGCTCCTTAGGAAACCTTTAAAATCTCTAAAGCCACTGTGATTGCTTTGTGCTGCTTACTAAAGAACACTTTCCCACAACTGGTAAATAATGTGATATTTTGAAGGGTATTGGAAATGCTTATGGAAGGTCAGCTGTGTTCACTCACCTGGAGTCACTTGTTGTACTGCAGCTGAGATATAGTGGAAATATTACATCTTTAATAGCCTATGCTTCATGGGGGGGTGACAAGTGTCTGTGCTGTCCCACTGTCTGGTTTAAAAAAGTTTTTTTCATATGTGTTTTCCTTGGTTTACTTGTAATCTTTAGTAGAAGCCCATCTGGAGGAAAAATAGAAAACGAAAAAAAATAAAAATCTGCGAACATTGAGAGGTATACAGAAAAGCTCAGGGAAAAAAAAATAAAAAGAAAAAATTAAACAAACACCAACTACAACAAAGCAGACCAAAATCCTGGAGGCTTTCTCCTCCCTTTTCAGGGGCAGCAGAGGGCTGGGAGGATGCTCTGAGCAGCCCTGGCTTTCCAACCCTGGAGCTGGCAGCGCTGGTGCGGGAGCTGCATCCAGCCAGGTAAATCATGCATAAAACTGGCAGCTGCAGGAACAGATTGGCTAAATCCTATGGATACCACAGAGCCTCTGCACCCCACAATGGCTCCTCCCTCCTCTCAGCACTGGCACCACGGCTGGCACTGCCGCCGTGTATTTTCCCTCCCCACCGCACGGGTCATTATAAAAAAAGGACAAACTCAAAATTCTACAGACAAACTTGGCAGTCTCCACTCCCTCAGAAGCTTCTCGCTGCCCATGTTTGTTCCTGATAACAGAATGCACTGTGTAGCACTCCAATTTTTCTTCTTATACATGAAGATTTTGCATGCAAAACTCATTTTCGGCATATTCTAGCCTTTAAAAATGGAATGTTTGTTGAACATTGTTCTAACAAGCAGTGTACATAAAGCATATGTATTTGACAGGAAAAATAATCTCTTCTTTCCAATCAGAGACAGTTTGCATATCTTGTGTTACATGACATCTCAGAAAAAAAAAGCATTCTGCTCTTTTACTGCATTCACTTTGGTGAGATGGAAGCCATGGATTGCATGTGATATTAGCAAGTCAAGATGGGCCCAAAATGAGGTATATGCATATGCTGAGGTTTGAAAGGTATATAAAAAGCAAGGCTGGGGCCATAGAGAAAGAAAAATAAGAGAGAAAAAAAAAGGAAAAGAAATTATGCAAGGGATTCATTTCTCATTCAGAGTGTTCTGGGGATAGTCTTCATTTTGTACCATGAAAGTGAAGAACTGAGGGGTTCAAGCTGCTTCCAGTAAGGGCACAATTCAAGTTCAGTCTCTAAACTTTGTACAAATTTTAATGGGAGCAGTAAAACATAAGCAAATGGAACTGTGAATATTGTGTCCCTGGATAACACCTGCAATAACTTGGGAGTTTCACTGAAGGGAGGAGAATAAAAAGGAGGATTAACTGATCATTCAGTGGGCAAGAAATACATCCTTGGAAGGAAATAGGTTATATTGATATTTAGGTCCAACCTCTCTGGTGTTCACACTCAGCTTAACCACATAAACTCTTTTCCCTTCTGCTCCTGCCTCTGCTTTCTGTCAAACCTACACTGTGCAGTACTGCTCTGCAGGGTCAGGTGTCCAGAAACTGAATGTCCCGCCCTGTGCAGAGCTTTGGGCTCCTGTCACTGGTGCCAGTGACCAGGAGTGGGGACTCCCTGTGACTGTGACCTGCAGGCTGCTCTCACAGGCAATTGAGCTTAAAGTTGTCCTGGATGAGCAGGGAGCAGATGGCCCTGAGGAGCTCTGCTGTTAGGAGCTCCAATTCCTTGCAGCACTGAGGTTTCCCTCGCTGTGTGGATGCTGGTTTTGAAACTGCACCAGCTCAGATGTTGCATTGTCAAGCAGCAGGGACTGACATGGTCTGGATGAATTCCCTCAGTGTGTTGGGTGGACACCACAATCTGGCTGCTGGGATAAACCCAGCTCATCCAGGTAATCCAGTTGTTGCTCTCTGGAAACTAAGAACCTCTACTATGAGGTGCTGGAGTCTGCATACCTGTCTGCATAGTCTACCGTGGCACCAAAAATATTCAAGGTACAAAATTCATGTTTTTCACCTAGATGGATTTGTGTAGCTCACACCACACAGTTGTATTCTTTTCCCATGAGTTTAATTATTAGTGGAGATGTAAGATTTTATCCATTACTTGATATTCATGATAGAAAATATCTAGGGCTTCTACCTGGTCTGCCTCATCCCTCCAGCCCATACTTGGTGTGCAGGCAGTGCAGCCTGAGGCAGACTCCATCCTGCTGTGGCACCACATTTATTAATGTGATGGGCCTTTGGACATGAGGGTGGGACAGCTCTGCAGGACAGGTGGCAGGAATTACGCCTCTGATGGCAGCAAAGCATCTAAAACTGGAGGAGAGGAGGGGGAAGGTGATTGCAGCAAGCCTGGTGGCGAGGAAGGTGTGGGAGAGTGGCTGGTGTGGACTGGGGGCAGTTGGGCTTCCCTGGAAAAACTGCACATTTTTAGCCATGTTTTTCCTTAACAGAGGAAAATTGGCAGTGCAGATCATCTGGTGGGTTTTGCCCCCTCCAAATTGTGATCGCCCAAGGACAATACAGCCAAGGTTTTGTCCACCTTCCTCCTGCCCTTGCCTCCTGGGGGTATAACAGGGGCACAAGCTGCAAGTGCATCCTGGGCTCCTTGGCTCTGCTGTGCCTTTATCCTTTGCTTTTTGCCAGAGGCGCTTTTAAGAAAGAGACACTTAGGAAAAAGCTGCATCAACTAAGTATGTTTAAATCAAAAAAACTCCAAAGGACAAAATATTTCCTGAGGAAAGTGCTCAGTTTGCCAAGCAATAATGAATTCACCCAAGCAAGCCTCTGCAGATACTGTCTCACTGGTGCTCTGTGTTGCCTCCCACTGATCCTGATGTTGCCAGTAAAGATGATTTTTAAAAAAAAAAAAAGCTTTCAAAATGTATACACTTGCATGTTCTGTTTTGTTTTTATTTAGGAGAGAAAATGGTTGCGGCTGCTTGTTTGTTATGAAACTTGCTTTAGGTGGATTAACATAATAAGGGCAGTTTAAATGAATGAGTTGTTCCACAAAGAATAAGGTTAAGAATTACTTAGTTGATCTGTATATTTCACAGTTAATTCCCCCCAAAGGAGTGCCTATACCTCTCTTAACATTAGCAAAGTCTACAGCCAACTGCAGCCTGGCTGCCTGAGCTTGGCACACAGGGATGAGGATAAACGTTGTGGAGGTAGGGATATGGAAAATACTTCATTATTCTCCAGTGCTCAAAAGTACAGGTTGGCTGAGAAAAGCTAATTATTGCTTTCCCTGTGGTGCTGGAAGAATGCTTAAACCCTTTAAGAGCCCTTTGAAATTCCCAATTAATCCTTAAAAAAGGCATTTTTATCCTTTAAGGAGCTCCAAAATTATTTCTTAGTGTGACAAGACCTTGCCAAGTGAAATGTGAATATATCTAGTTTTCTTTTTCTCCTGGTCCACCTGGTTATAGGTCCCTCTCTTAGAAAGACGTACTGCATCTTAAAGCATTTGGGACAGGATTTTTTCCCAAGCTCTCTGCCTGCTTCTTGTCAGCTGTGACCCTCCAGCTGCAGCAGGGGAAAGAAAAAATGAAGATTCTCCAGGACCAGCACGACCTTCCTGGTCACACTGGCAGGTCCTTCTGCAGGTGCTGGTAGCTTGTCTGAATAAATTATTTGCATTGGTTTCTTTGTCAGTGCAACGATGGTTGAATCAGGAGACAGGGGAGTCTGTTTCTTCAGAGATGATAATGCCTTCATCAAGTGGAAATGCAAGGTATTAACTGCTTTTGAGGATCTGTTCCCTTCATGTACACACCTGGCTCAGACAAAGGAGCCTGAGCAACACAGAAAACATGCAACAGCACAAGCATAATTACTGAGTGATGTTTTCCAAGGACACGCGATAAAAAAAGGAAAAAATATTATAAGCTTTTCCTGTTTTTCAGAAAGCTGCATTTTGCTGTGGCTGTTACTGGCAGAACCAATGCCTCATTGCTTTTTAAAAAAAAAATCAGTTTAAAGTACAGAACTTTATGCTTTGGAGTTAAAGATGGTATTCAGAGAGGTTTGGTGTCTTTTTAGGTTAGTTGCCATTATTTTTTGTGCTCCCCCTGGGATCTTATTCTTGCATTAATTTTTCTTGTTGTTTTAAATATAATGAGGGGTAGCTCTGATTGCCAAACACTCTACTGGCAGGTTTGCTGTATACTTTATTTATAGCTGCTGGTTCTGGGATACGTGTGAGGGGAGTCAGCTCCCTAGAAGCACCAGGGGGAACAGGGGCTGCTCCAGATCATACAGACTTTTGGGACACAGCCAGAGTTAGAAGCTGCTTTTTCCCAGTCCAACATGTTCATATTTTCCTTATCACTTGTCAGAGGAGTCAGAACTGAGGCTTTCTTTCCCTTTTTATAAAGGAGAAAACCTTGGATAAGACAAAGGTGAAATAATCTAATTCAAGAGTGATGAGAACTTCCTTTATGCAATTCTGCCTCTATTATCACAAATCAGTCTTGGCCATTGACAGCTGAATTGGAACCCTGACACCTGGTACACTGTTTATGAACAGGCAGAAACTCTTTCCTCCAGCATTTATGGCTCAGTACAGTGAAAATCTCACCTAAATACACACATAAATACAGAAAAATCTAAATAAATGGGAAAATCGGCTGGATGGACTGGGAAAGAGTGTATGTCATCCCCTCCAGTGTGGGGATTAATTTCTCCAGCTCTGATTAAGAGAGGTCATGTATCTCTCTTGTAGCATCATTGCACTGACTACTTAGGACTTGAATTAAATTACTTAATTTCAGGTCTTCTGGTTCTTCAATACCTTGCCAGATATGAGGCACCTTGGGGAGCGTAACAGCAGGCACTGAAATTCTATTTTCTTCATCCAACCTAAGTTTCCCTGGGAGCAACACCTTGAGTTTTCTTAAATTCACATTGGATTTTTTTAATCTAATTTTTTTTCTTTGCCTTGACATGCTTAGAGCTGCTCCTCCTCCATCTGCTTGCATTTCTTTCACCATGTCTGAGGTTCTGGTGCTTTTGACCCCACTTGCTGTGTTTCTGAGGTCATAGCACAGCACAACAGAGCATTACTTCTTTTTATTACATTTATTGGAGGCACTGTGCACACAGAACAGTATTAGAGATGCACAACAGCAACTTGATACTAAAGCTAAGTATTTTTCCCAGGTGTGAACACTTTGTTGTGAGAAGGAATCAACTCCAGGTTTAAAGAGAACATCTGGGTCTCCTCCCATGGCAGTGGTGAGCCTTGGTGAGTTTTGTGAACTACTTTTTCTATTTGTTTAAGGTTCTTCTTTTAAAGCATCTATTAAAAGGCTGTGTGCACACTCTTTCTTAGATAAAGGAATTCTAAACCTAAGGAATTTTAAGCAACATGTTAATCTGGGATTTTTTTCAGGAGTGCACAAAAAGGGAGGTGTTTTAATGAGTGATGTTCCTGCTAATGTGATGACAGGAGCAGTTGCTGATACAGGGTCAATTGTGCTGAGTTTTGAAACAGGAATTCAATGTTGATTTCAAAATTTTATCATGGCAGCTTGCAGGTTGCAAGAGCTGATTCTTTGATTCTTCCTCTCCTGGTTTTCAGTGGACTGTCAATGAAAAATGCCTCTTTATTCATGCCCACCTTGCACAATGGTTTTGCCCATTTTTACCAGGATGTGGTTTCTTGGGGACCTGGGGTTAACTTCAGTCAGTGCATCCCCCGAAAGGGTCAGGAATTCACTGCCCTCCTGCTCCATCCCTTTTCCATTTTCTTTTCTTGTACCTGCTCTAGGCTAGCTTGGGTCACTGATACAAAGAGATATTACCTGGCTTTTGTGGGATTGGGTTTTGACTTATTTATCTTGTCTGTGTTGCTGGCTGTGTAACAACCCAGGATCAGGAAAGCACAGAAAGCATCTGCTGGGAAGGATTGGACAAGTATGTGCAGCCATGAAATGGAATGGTCAGAAATGAATTCTTTTCCATGGGTCTGAGCTTCTTCCTAGACTTAACTACTCTAATTATCCACATTGGTCTAAACTTCCAAGATTCATAAGCTACTCTTACTGAAACCAAATGCAATTTTGAGACAGAATTTAACTTCCTGATCTGTTTTGTTTCTTTCATTAGTGCGTTTGGAGTAGCTCTCAGGCTTCCTGCCTTCTCTTAGATTGGCCTCTTAAAAGAAATCCAAAAATTATGAGTCTTCCTTGGGAATGTTTAATATGGACAACTCCTAATGTCATCAGAAAAGAGAATTGATTGCAGCTTTTTAAAAGTGTAAGAAAAAGAAAAATAAGTTCTATATGTTGTGGAGTTAGTACTTATATTTTAAAAGCTGCAGTATAAGTGTGGTGAGAAACTTTGGAAGCGGTGTTTAGCAGGAATGCTCTTCTGTCCCACAACATTTCACAGTAAATGTGAGTGAAGAGCTTGGTCCTGAACCCTTAGCATCAGCTCTAGTTTCTTCATGGGTTTTTAAATTTAAGGGAGTTGTTTTGAACAAGAAATTATTCAATATTTGTTGAAGTACTGCACATTTCTTGTGTGTAAATGAGAGGATGAGTGGCAAAATGTATGAGAGTTTCTACTGAGTATCACTCAAATCCCCCCCAAAGATTAGTCTCCTAAAAATAGGCACAAGAAGATGGGTGATAACTCTGAAGGGTCAAACAGTACAGCATGAATGGCATTGCCTAGTTTGACTAAGAAAATAAAATAAGGGTGAATTGGCAGAAGAGATATAGGGACAAGATGTGAAACCACACAGGGAAATCCATTATCTGACTTTATAATCAGCCTCTGACTAATCAAAGCATCAGCAAAGCTCATGCTGGTGGCCTGAGCTGCTGGGTGAGGTTTTATTTGCCTCTCTTTAGTGTAACTTGAGGGGCAATAAGTCCTTGTACAGAAGTGTGCAGCACTGCAATTGGAAAAGCCAGTGTGGGCCTGACCTGGCGACACAGATGTTTATTTCCAGTACTCTGCTTGTTCTTTGTGGAGAATGGTTTATTGATTATGTCAAGACAGGTTTGAAATGCCCCTGCAAGGCTACAATTGCATGCCACTGGTGTGCTCAGTGAACCAAGGCTGTGTGTTTGACCATAACTTGGATAGGAGCATTAAGTGTTTGACTTGGGAGAGTTTTGATAGTCAGACCAACTTTTCATGGTCTAGAAAATGCTGATTTGGAATGAATCTCTTTGCATGCATCTCATTTCTGTACTTTGACATCTACAGAGTTGAAATAGTAAATTAATTAGAGCAGCCAGCTGATAAACTAACTTTTCTAGCAGAAACTCGTGTGTCTAGAAAAGCAGCATGGATCAGCTCACAATGACTGGCTGTATGCTGTTAGAACCCTAACTACTGAGAATTTTAGACTTTCTATACTAGCACTAAGCCCCTAAAGAACACTACATTTAACCTAAGACCATAGAAAAAACTTCCAAAATTAAATAATAAAACTCAGATTGAGTGTGTAATTTCAATAAAAGTATATAATATCACATAATAAAATTTAAAATTTATAATTTTAAAATATGATACATATAAAACAAAATAGAAATTTTAAAATAAAAACTAATCCTTCACGTTCTTCATAAGTTTAAGCAGTATTATATAATAAATAAATCCGCATTACAAACCACAAATAATTAGTCATTAAGTTAAAAATCGAAATAATTTAAATATAATTTCTTAATTAAACAGTTTATCCATTAAAAAAACTTTATTAAAAAATACAACTCAATTTTTAATTTATTAATGTAAAATACTGGAAATGCACCTACTCCCCTTGACTTGACAATGCAAATATTCATGTTAGAGCTCTTTGGTGAAATGGCTTGTATGAAATCTCAACCCCCAATTCTTCAGTCATTGATCACTTGAGTTTTTGGAAGGGGGCTCAATTTCTTACCTAAATCCATTCTGTATCACAGGGATGACTTGTGTAGCTGCTTGAAGGCTGCACTGCTGCATGGAGCCTCTATGGCATGAATATACAAATGCACAAAGGGTTTTTTGGGTTGTATAAAATACCCAAATAACACTCCAGGGTTTACTCAAGGATTTCTTGTTGTTCTCCTCTGTAATTTTATTCAGGATGTGTTTACTACAGTTAGTGGATTATGACCCATACATATATATGTTTATTTGGAATTCCATTTTAGTCTACTCCAGATCCCATTAGCATAAAAAGATCCCCAGAGCTTGCTAGTGTAGTTCATGGCATGTAAATTAGCAAACACTGCAATTCTCTCAAAACTCCTCATATTTTACCACCATGAACTTTATTACATGTACCAGCTCTCTTTCAGCATTTAAATTCTTTATTTTGTTATGTCCAAAGCTAGGATTATGCACCATCCATGTTCCCCAAAGTAATTAATCAAGGCTCATTAACTATATAAATGGGTTTAAAGTTTATAGATTTCTAAATTATGATTTTCTGTTTGCATGTCGAAGTTTTCTGTGTCTGTGGCTGATTGGAACCATTCAGCACTTAGGTTTGTGAATGAGAGGGAGGCTCTTTTGGCTCAATGGATTTCTGGTTTTCCACCCATTTAAATATAAAAAACGAACTCCCGAAGTGAAATCTATGTTTTCAAATAGGTGAAGCTTTGAAGGAAATAACTTTCTGAACAAGTCCGAGAGTAGGAACGATGAGATGTGACTGAATCCCCAAGCAAATGGCAAACTGGCTGAGGGTGATACCCCTTCAACATGAAATTTGTGCCTTTGAAAGCAATCTTGAGAATATGGGTTAAACCTAGGCTTCTGCCTACTTTAGATTAAACAGGAGTCTAAAGTTTGGCTGCTCAATTGAGAAAAGAAAAGGAGTTTTATGCTTACATTGGACTGAGCATATTAAATAATCCTGGTTGCATTTCCCATTTGAATCCTTCTAAACTGTTGATTTTATCTGGACTTTGAATGGTGCCTTCATTTAACCCAGCCTCATCAAGATAGGAATAAATGGATTTTGGAATATTCAGGTATTTTGATGTTAAGAAAGAATATATTTGAGGTATGAGATTTGTAAGGGATCCTCCTTGGTGTGAAGATACTCCAGAAGCTGGTACCCCAGCTGGGAGTGGAGGAAGGGCTTTGCAGTGTCTTGGTGTGTAACATCTACACCCAGCAGCATCAGGGGAGTGGGGAAGGTGTTTGAGCTCTAAGGGGCTTCAGAAAACCTTCAATTCCTGAGCTAACCTCAGGCAAATTTACCCCACAGCCACTCCTCCACAGCTATAAATAATTTACGTAATCTGCTTAGAAAAACATTTTGAGGAATTTGTCAGGGTTGGCTGTAGAGTTTTGTTTTCAGTTACATCTTTCTCAGCTGCTGCAGGCATTTCTGCTCACTGCAAAGCTTCTGGATGAAATGATTTTTATGTCTGTTCTGGCTCAGGTAGCACAGCCAAGGTGCAACTCTAGGGCTGAACTCATCATCTCCTGGGCTGCCTGAGACATGCTTATTCTGAAGTCTATCAGCATATTTAATTGCTCTAAAAATACAGTGTGTGTTGGCTGGTGTGAGAGCTTAGTTTTCAGCATCTCATGGACAATAGGAAGAAGGAAGAATTCTTATGAGGAAGAATTCTTGTTATATTAGTAAAATATACTAGGAGATTGTCAGCAAAAGCATGGATAATTTGGGATTGAACCCTGAAGTGGCAGCTTTCACTGTGCAACTGTAACTTGTGGATGAAGCATGTGACTCTCTTCCTGTTCTGTCTGAAATTTGCTTTATTTCTCAGCGTTTTGTTGTTCAACACTCAAAACTGAGTTGATGTAATGGCAAACAATATCTGTGTATTTTATATATTGCATTTCAGATGAGAGGAAAAGAAAACAACACTGGGCAGACTATGAAGCAGGCAAATAGAACTGAAGAAATATGAAATAACTTTGATAGCTGCTCATCCAACAGATGTAAACTGAGGGCTGCTATCTGAACAATTGTATGATTTATGCATTGTGGAATGGTTTATGATTTAAAGTTTTCACAAGCCTGTCTTAAAATCTTTTCAATCTTTCTGTACCTTGGTGTAACTTAAAAAAAACTTCCTGACAGCATATGGTATCTTTTCACATATGGCCAGCTAAACAATCCAGCCCTCAAAGAAAGAGATATTAAGTGAACAATGTGAAAAATGGTTCTGGAGGCTTGCAGTGTGCTGGTATAAATTGGGTCAGCCCATTATGACTTGTAAATTCAAAGCAACCCACAAGTTTTGACTTCTTAGGAAACAAGAACTTGAACTGAAATAAATTATTCAGGATGCATCCCAAGCTTATCTTTATGTACATAATTTTCCCTGTCCAAATAATTTAACAATTTAAAGGCCATGCTTGTATTGCTGTTTTTAGGACATCATCAGATTTTTTTTCCCCTTGGTGTACCAGTTAACCTGCTGTGCTTTTGATGAGTTTATCCCAATAATTTATATACATGTCTATAAAAATGGATTTATCCATGTTTACTGCTGTGTGCTTCCCACTCAGGTAGCTGTCATAAAATTGGAGGCAGTTCAGTATTTTTGTGAACCTACCAAATATTACCATTATTATCAACTTGTCTACATGTTCTATGACCTTATAGCAAGAATTATTTAAGCACAGGGCAACCCTCCTCCAAAATCTAGTTACAATTCCAAGGTGTCTCATGGCAGGTGAATTATGATGAGTTTGGAACGGGAATAGTGAAGTACTTCTAAAGATATTTAGAAAGTGTTACTCCCAACAGTAAAATGTGATATAGAGGTGCTTGTTTGGAAAACCCAAGTGGAGGAAGCCAATGTTATGGAGTGAGCAGGGTGGGTTTGGGAAATGTCTTTACAGCAGCACTGTGGCTGTAGATCAGTGGAGCAGGAAAGCTTTGGGGGGCTGTGCTGTACCTGGGGCCCCAGAGCTGGGAGCATGGCCTTAGGGCAAGAGGAAAAGTCACATCCCCAATATATCCTGTGGGTTAGTTCTGCAGAACTTAAAATTAAAGTTATTTATAACTCCTTGTCTATAGCTGGTGCCTAAGCACATTATGAGATGGAATTGCAATGTATATTTGTACCAAGTTATTTTCAGAAAATACTAGGCTGTCCTGCTTTATCATCCCAAGCATCTTTTGAGAATAAAACTTTGTTTTAGACTCCTCCTAACATGTAGAGTAGCCTCTGCCTTGGTGTAAGTCACCTACCATGCTGTTACTGAGCAACTCCCACTTCTGCCAGGCATCCCTGCAATGGGCAGGAAAATAATGGGTCGTATTTTGTAAATCACTTTTTTTATTCTTTCAAACTTCTTTTAACCATTTGTCTGATATTTTTAGAGAGCAAACACTCCTGTCACCAAAGTAAATCAAAGTTGTACCTTGATACATTCCCTACTTTCTGTTGAGAATGCTACAAAGTCACTTTTTTGTGCATGATGGATGATAAATCGGAATATCTGAATCCCCATCTATCTTCAGTGTTTACAATAATTGTACCATTATTAATAGGTAATGACTTACATTGTGTGCACTCAGGATTTCTTAAAAATTGGAAAACCAATGCAAGTAAAAGATGTGCTAAAAATGAGGAGTTTGGAATTGCTCTGGAAGCAGGGATAGGAGAAGGAACTGTGGCTATAGGCCAATTTTGAATGGAAACCAGCAGTTTATAAAAGAACTTTCTAAATCAAAATGTGAGTATATCACAGCAAGGGATAGAGTTGTTGGGGAAATTCAATACTGGAGTAATTTAATAGTTGAGAGAAACACCAGAAAATATTCAGTGCTGACTCTGAAAAGGAAGAAAGGACCAATATCCTATCACTAAAATAACAATTTTTTTCCCCACTTGTATTTTCTAAATACGATATCACTACAGGAATAACACGGGTGTAGCAAAGGATGACTCTTTCCTTGTGGATGACTCAATATCGTGGCTAATTCGAGCTGTTTTCAGCCAGTATTTAACATCTCGTTATCTAAGCCTGCTGCAGAAGATCAAAGGAAACACTTAACAGCTAAATGAAATGCTTCCCAAACAACAGCAAAAATAAATCCAGCAGAAAATTAATGTAAGACACGATCTTTCTGCTTCAGAAAGGAATCAGGGAAATATCAGTTTAATGAAATATCACAACAAGAGTGCCGAAAAGCACCCTCACTCAGAATCAATGTTGTCTGTCTTCAACCCCCACTGACACTTAAGCTGCAAACATTTTCCAGAGTGGCTAAGGAGCTGATTAACAGTGCAGGTTTATAGAGACAAGCTCGTGTCAATTAAGCCCCAGGAGGGACCATCAATTAGTGTCAGTCAGGCAAACCTTTAACCACTTAAATTAACATAATGAAAAGTGGTACTCAGTCATTCAAGGTTCAAGAAACTTTTGCCATCCAGAAAGACATTCTTTTTCAATAAAAGCCTTGCAGCCATGAAGAATATTTTTTTTTCTTGCAAAATAGTCATATGGAGAGTTGTCTTTATTTTTTTTTTTGTTGAACCATTGTTTTTATAATTTTTCATTTTTATGCCTTAAGAGAGTGTTCAAGAAACCTCGGCCAAGTTCTTTTTGTTGGTTAACTTGGTTCTCCAAGGTATAATGAGGTGCTGGAAGTCAGTGAGGTGACAGGATTAAAATGGCAAGATGAAAAAAAACAGCAATTAGACCAAGCCCTCAGCACTTGCATTTAACTAAAGTTCAGTGTTTCATAAGCAAATATTAAACAACCAGAAACTCCAGTGCTTCTTAATTCATCATCCTCCCAGTTTCTCACTTTTGCCAGTTGGCTGGAATAATGAAGCTCAGTTTTAAGTAGGAAGATACTTGAAAAGGAGTTAGCTGATGTGACAGTGTTCACAGGGGTCTGAGGATGAGGGAAGAGATGAGGATCTGACTCCATGTTTCAGAAGGTTTGATTTATTATTTTATGATATATATTATATTAAAACTATACTAAAACAATAGAAGAAAGGATTTCTTCTATTCTAGAAAAGGAAAGAATGATAACAAAGGCTTGTGTATTGGACAGAGCGTCTGAGCCAGCTGACTGTGATTGGCCATTAATTAGAAACAACCACATGAGACCAATCACAGATGCACCTGTTGCATTCCACAGCAGCAGATAACCATTGTTTACATTTTGTTCCTGAGGCCTCTCAGCTTCTCAGGAGAAAAAATCCTAAGGAAAGAATTTTTCAGAAAATATCATGGCTACAAACTGGACTTGTTGCAAAAGAACAGACTAAGTGTTTCAAGATTTCGTTTGAGATGTCCATGATGTATTTTTAATTTATGTGCAATATTGAGGGATGTGGCTGTCAAACTCACATCCTCCCCTACAAATCACATGCACCGGGGGATTGCTTTAAAAATCAGATGATCGTCAAGCAGACAGTGAGGATGGATTTGTGTTTCCTTTCCACGCAGCAATTGGGTGAACCCTTGGCAGTGTTGAGTGAAATTAGTCCCGAGGTGACAGTGAAGAGAGGTGAGAAGTGCAGGAGGAACAAGGCCCTTTGAAAGTTCTTGGAAATGGAAATTGTACTTTTTAAAGTGTTAATTTCAACTTTGTACTGCCGTTGTTTGCTCTCGGAAGATCCTGTGCTGTGGGAGGGATTTGCTCCCCTTGGGAAGCTCCGCTCGGGTCTCCCATCCTCGGGGCAGGCCCTGATGCAGTGTTGGAGAATATTTTTTTCTTAGAGATAAAGTAGCTAAAAGACGTTTTAAAAACCTTCTATTCCACTTGCAGTCTCATTAAAAAAAAAGAAAGAAACAATACAAATATTATAATTCATGCCACCACAATCAAAAACCAACTCTTTGCTAATTACAATACACTATAAGCATTTCTTAACCTATCAACTTTTTACCACACCATACTATAAATACCTTAAACCCAATAACCTAAAATTAACCCTCATAAATCCTACTACAATACATCTTTCGTAATTCTATTTCTCCACAAATTTACAAAACCATCCTTTAAAGCCTTTTTTCTAACTCTATTTCTCTCTTGAAAATATCTATCCTATTCCATAACATTTCTAAATCAACATTTCTTATCTCAAAATTAATATACCAATACATACTGTATAAACCTTCTATCAAACACTAAAAATTCTCTACAGATCCATTTCCCACAATGCAGGGGTGCATCCCCTGTCAGCCCTGCTGAGCACTTCTGTGAGCATCCCTGGGCTGCCTGGCCTTTCTGCAATAGAGAGAACTTTAGGGTTTTTTTCCCAAACAGCTTTTTTTATTCCAAAGCTAGCCTTGAAGGTATATATTATTGTATACTTGCTGCTGAGGTTACATGGATTTTCTCTTTTTTTTGGGGCAGATATTATGCTTTCTGTTTCTTTGGGGACACTTTATTTTTGGAATATCTATCATTTTATTGAGCTGTGTTGCACTGAAGATGTTTACCTTATGTATATTGCATCCCAAGCTGCAGCCTGTGGCTAAGGCACATATTAGTAAGCATATTGCTATTGATTTTTCTTTGTCCCTGTTTTTCTGTGTGCATAAGAAGTTGAAATATTTGTTTGGAATCTGTCCCTTACAGTGATCTGTTTGTGACTTCTGTGGTTTGTGAAAACTGATTGTGCTGTTGAGACACAGAGAAAGTGATTTTTTTTTTCATTAGTTCAGTGAGATGCAGAGTCCCAGGAACTGGCAGGGGGTGAGGATTTGGTACAAGAAGAAATGTCTGAATCTGGGGAGTGGGAGCTAGCTCAGAAATGGTTCCTATCTGTAGTGCTGGGAGCTTTGCCTCTTCATTCATGGAATCACAGAGTGGCCTGGGTTGAAAGGGAATTTAAAGAAATTAATTTCCAACCCCTCTGCCCTGGGCAGGGACACCTTTCAATAGATTAGGCTCCTCAGAGCTGACACCAGAGAAGAATCCAAATATTCCTGACTTTTAATTGAGGTCCCATAGAGAGCAAAGGGGAGATAGTGTGTATGTCTGTGTGTATAAATATATATATATGTATCTAAGCAGCCAAAACCTCTTCTGCCATGAAAGAAAATCTCCTCACCAGGGAATGGCTATCAGATTTTTACCTGGATATGTTTGCATACAACTTTTGCACCCAAAATGCCCAAACCCAAGTTTATCATAAGGGTGTAAGCACATTTAAAATAGCCCCTGTGCTTACAGAAGGCAGTGATGCAGAGCTGGATTCCCCTGGGGGCGCGTAAGGTGACTTCTTGTCCTTCTGAACAGCCCAAAAGCCACCCAAACTAATGCCTCTCTCCTGCTCCTTAGTGCCTGCAGTCACGTCAGCACAGCATTGATATCACACTCCTAAAAACATGCACAAATTTAGATTTTTTTCTGCACAGCTGTTCCACTACGAAGGTTATTAAGTATTACACAGCTATCATCAAAACATTTTTTTAATTAGCTTCTTCAGCACTGTGTTTAATTACAAGCACTCAGCCACAGGGAATGTTTGTGCCTCCTAACCTCTGACTGAGGGAACACAGGAGCTCTGACAGGACACAGCAACCTACACGTGTCAAATGCCACCGAGGGCTACCAGGTTTTCCCCACTGAGAGCTGTATTGGTGTTGAACATCACAGGGCAGGACCTGAAGGAACACCCCTGAAGAACTGCCCAAGCTCCTCACACAGCAGATATTTGTCTCAGGAAATCCTAGGAGGTAGCAGGCTAAATTTGATATTCTTATTTATTGCTTGGTGAAAATTATATTTGTGTTAAAACTAAAAACTGAGGAGTCTTGTTTCTTTAGGCACTCATTTGTCCCAGTGTTGTGGGGTGGATGATGAGTCTTAAACTTAAGTAGTACAGAGAATATATAGTTTTTTGACAGCCTTTTGAGGCTTCGGTGGAAATCAGTATCAAAATCTGTGATGTGGCTCTGAGATCCCTGAGTAAGAGAGAGAACTAAGTGTAGAGATTCCACTGCATAAAGCCTGTAACATTCTCCCCACCCTACGTGAGGGAAAATGTAAAAATGACTTCTTACCTTTTCTTCCTTTGCCAAGCGTTTCTCCCCTTGACTTTTGCCAGATTCCTGAAAACTTAAGAGCAGTGTTGGCCGTAATTTGAGTATATTTTTAACATGATATTATCTGTTTAATGATAGGAGGTAAATATGCCTTAAAAAAAACTCATAAAAACCTACATGGACTATTTCTCAGTTTGAAGCTTCCCTTTTTAACTGGTGGTTGTGGAGGAGATCTGGGAAATGTATGGCTTTTCTGAGAGGGCTCCTGGGCAAGAGCCAGGTACAGCGCTCATTATGCACGAGCCTGAAATATATTGGCTGGGCGAGTAAAGTGAGGATTTTTTCATTTTGTTCAGGGTTTAAGATCTGCAGCATTGTGCTGGAGTCACAATTCAGTGAGCTCGGGTGAAAATGTGAGTGTGGAAAGTGTTCACTCCAGGTTCTGCTCCCAGAGCTGACATTCCTGGGGCTGCATGGATTGCAGGGGTGTGGCAGGAAAAGCACTTGGACAGAGGAGGTTTCTCACCCCCAGAAGGCATTTTCCCTGCTCTGACGGCTGGGAGGAAGGGGCTCTGAAGGTGCAGAATCATCTCAGCACTCCTTTGTGAAAAGATGTGGTGCCTTTTCATCTCAGAAGCACCAAACCTGGGAGTTGTGTTGTGGTGGCCAAGTTGTCCTTGTTCCTCTAGACCCTGTTTCAGGCTTTTGTTTTGGTTGGTTTTTGGGTTTGTTTTTTTCTTTTTTTCTTTTTATTTTTTTTAATATGAAGAGTAGAGTTCACGACACCTTAAATTAGAAACTCCCATTTCAAGGGAAAAAACAACACAAACCCAAAACAAAACACCAAAAAACCCCTCAACTGATTTTTGGTCTTGGGAGGTGTTTGGAAAAGATGTTTTACCAGCACTCCTTAAGTGCCTGGCTTGCACTTGCTCCTAAATTTCTCCAGATAAAGGAGTTTGATTTGCTCTTCTTCCACCCAGGTTTAACAACAACCAAACCATGAACCAAGTCCATCACTCTCATCTGAGCTGCATTTTAGTACCACACAAACTTGTTGGTCCTCAGACATGTTGATACTTTTAAAAAAGTACATTTTTTTCACATGGAGATTGTCCTTAAATGCAAAAATTTTCCATTGTTGGGCATACCAGATCTTCTCAAAGCAAAATGGGTCTCTGTTTGTTCTCTTTCAAGGGTCACGTTGCTCATTCTTCAGCACTTGTACACAAATCAACTTATTTTGCTTCTTTTCCTGCCATGATCAGCATGCGTCCAAGTCTTGTTTCCTTTTTTTCCTCTTTCCGTCTGAGTGAAGAGAATTCTAGAGACTTTTTTCTTTCTAGCAGTGTGTGGTTTGCAGAATTCCTCTAATTTCCCTTTCCTTGTGTTCCCGTGTGGAAAATACACTTCTATTTCTGCAGCATACCAGTGGTGACAGTTGCTTGTCTTTCTTCCACTGAGATAAGGAATTTAATGACAATATTAAATACATCTAGTGTGTTAAACCAGTGTCAGACTGAGGTTGTATTTTGGATGACATTGTTGGTTTCCGCTACCTGTATTAAAAAAAGAAAAACAAAACAAAACCAAAAAAACTGAAACACCAACATGCTGAACTTCTGGCTCTTGGGTGAGGAAGTTTCCTCAATTCTGTTGCTTGTTTCCTTCTGTCTTCCAGACTGCGTAAGTGCTTGTATATACTTCTTTATTATTTCATGGCCTCTTTAAACAAAAGCATTGAAATCTGCCCATCATGATCTTGATGTCCTCTCTGCTCTCTGCCTGAGTCTCTATTAAATAATGTTAAGATGTGAAATATTTTGTTTGTGAAATAAACGTGTTGTTTACACTTTAGAATAGTTGTTTGATTTAGGTTTATTTAAAAAAAGGCCTGTCAGATATTCAGTCTTGTACATTTTACAGATTATATCCAGCCACGTTTGTTCTTCTTTTAATTTCTCCTGATTTTGCTTTCTCTGTGCCTTCTCAATTATTCTACTTTGTCATTAAGCTTCCCTAGAGCACTTTATGAATTACATGATGTTTACTGGGCAACACAGGCTCTGCTGGAGCATTACAGGTGGGCAAAGAAAAAAATCTGTGCAGGTGTAGACTTTTTCTCTTCTTACGTGACTTTTTTTTGCATTTCACTGGTAGAAGTGGCCAGGTGAGGCATAAGGTGTATGAAAACTGAACTCTTTTTTTCAGACATTAGGTGCAGTGGGTTTTGCACCTGACACCAGGCAGTGTCCTGTGCATGCCTGATCCTCCCCAAGCCCTCTAACACATCTGTCAAAACAGTATTTCAATGAAGCTGGAACTAATTTTTTTTTAACATTGACCTTTTATGTGAAATCAGAACTTAGCATTTGCAATGGCTAATCATTTTTCCTTGCTAAATAGCCATTTAATACCCATACTGTTTCAGTTCTGCAGCAAACTTTGCTGTGTAATCAATTTTCTATTAGAGGAAGCACCTGCTTAGCCCATTAACCATGGACTGAGGGTTTAGAACAAAGTGCAGCCCGAAACCATCAGGAATATCTAAAAGTTGAACTGAGAGTTGACAGGAAAGCTGTGTGCTTTTCTCTTCTGATGTTATGCACAGACTCTGGAGGTTCATCAACCCAAGCAGAACAACAAACAGGCTGATTTTCAGTCTGTTGCTGTTACTAGGAACTGTTTCAGTAAGCTTTGTTCTTCCTTTGATTCCCTGAGGCTCCAGAAACTTCACCCTTTGCCACTGCCCCCTAAAAAAGCCATTTGTGATGCTGAGAGGCAGCAAATACAGTGTGAGCCTCATGGGCTCTGACACACACAGCTGTGGGCAGATGTGGCTTAACCTGCTCCAGAGGAGCCACAGGGCTGGGACGTCTCAGGGTGAGTGGGGGCTGAGGGGGAAGCAGGGATGGCTGAGGAGAAAGGGAAGGTGAATCAAGTACAGTGCTTAAAACTCCTTGCTTTCCTTCTTTCTTCACCAAGCTCTCTTTCCTGTATGGTGTTTGTTCACCCTGGAGGTGTTGGAGTGGTGTTGAATTCTGATGAGAAAACTTGAAACCCCAGCACAGCTTTTCTGTGTTTGAAGATTTTTTTTTTTCCCAGGGAAAGGAACACCTGTCTATATTCAGCTTGCTGTGTCCTGTCACCTGTGATAGCACTTCTTCCTTTAGCAAGTGAGTACCTGGGGCTAATTTAGGATGAAATACAAAAGCATCACCAAACCAGCACAGCTGCAAAAGCTGTGGCAAAAGCAAGGCAGATTCACCAGAGTCATGTGCTCAGATATGTGGTGCATCGTGGGCAGCTTCTCCAATGCATCTGTGGTGCAACTGTGCTGTAAATTCTGTACTGCTGTGGCTTTTAAATTTTCCAAGAGGTAAAAATCAATTTTGAAGCAGGAGGTTGGACAATCCTCAGTGGCAGCAAGCATGCCCTGAGGGGTTGATTTGTGCACGGTGGAGAATAAATGAAGGATTTCTGGGCACTGCTGTCCAGGCATCTCAGATGAATCTGAAGAATCCATTTTTCAAAAGGACAGACACAGCCACGAGCCATCCTCATGGCAGCTGGGCAACAAAGAGCTCCCCGGGGTCACTTGATTGACACAAACCTCCCTGATTTCTGCAGCAGCTCCATCACCACTGATGTGTATTATACCATCATCTACCTGCAGGAAAACGTGCTTTGTGCAATGGAACAAGTGCGCAAGTTGCCTGTAAGTGACAGTGAAGTGTTGAAAATTAAAGGAGTTGCTGTGTGAGGGACTTTGAGAGGTTAGTTGTTACTCCAGATTGTAGTGGTACAATGGGAAGCTGCACTGATGGGGAATAGGAGATTGTCTTGAGCATTTTGAAAATTCTTATGAAGTTATGTGTGTCCACATGTCTTTAAGGCAAATTGATCTGGCAATACTCAAATCAGAAATTATTCGCCTCTTCCTACCAGTACAGAGATCAGAAATCAGGTACAGAGGCAAAACAACATGGACAGATCAGTCAGTGGGTGAGTAACACAGGTGGAAAAGAGCTGGAGTTTCTCTACACCTAGTCCAGGAAATAATGTTTTCCTTAAGTAAAACAAATTAAAATTAAATATTATTTTGCTCCAATTTATGCTTGTTCTAGTCTCTGCAAGGAAATGATGCAGGAGACCATTGATAGAATTTCATTCATTGCATCCTTAAGACAAATGAGGAGCTAGTTTTTCTTATAAGTTGATTTCTCACACATGTAAGCTCGATGTAATTCTGGACATCCTTATCAAATAATGGGTGTGTGTTCCCATCTCACCTGTGAGGGAGAAATTGCCAATCCCACTGAGTGCCCACTCTTGTGCTTCAGCAGGAGTTTGGCATCACTGGACTGTAAAGGGTTGTTTGAAGAAACAAACCTGGCCTTGGTGAGAGATCTGCAGTTTCAGGGGTGAGAGAGGCCACCAAAAAGTGTATTCAAGAACAGCTTTTCTTCTATGAAAAGTGAGAGCTCCTGTCTGCCTTTGGGGTAGGGGGATGAGGGGCATAATCAGCTGACTTTTACGCTCCTGTTTTCCAAAGTAGGTTTTGTTATTATTGTTATAAAAGAAATCAGGAAAACACTCTGGAAATGAATACCAAAACATCCTGGAAGCCTGCTGAAGACTCTGGTCCTTGAATATATGTCAGCATGACTTTTCTATAGAAAAATAAGTGAGTATTGCAGACATATGTTTGGGGTTTTTTTCAGTCAAGTAAACAGATGCAAATAGGGCTGATCTGGAAATGGATTTTGAATATCATTAGCACTTCTTAACTTTGACCACAGAAAGAATATCTGGACTATCAGGCAGCAGAGGTGAGCAGAGCACACTGTACTGTAGCACTGCTGGAGTGAGAGGAGAAGATTCATCTCTGCAAGAAATATAGATTTTCAAGTTTTACTTTTCGGTGTCAGACCTCTGTAGCTGCTCTTGGTTTGTAATTCAAGGCTGTGCTCAGGAGGGAAGTATATTCATCTCTTTCTTAATGGGTTTGCACAGCTCTCCTAAGTGTTGGTGGGAATTATAAATGGACTTTGAAGGAAAAATATACCTTTTAATGCTGTATTGCAGTTTGAAGTCTCACTGCCCGGTGGGATCTGTGCATGTGTGTCTGTGTATACAATGCCAGGGGGACGTGGCTTTGGAACACTTCATTTCTTGGACAAAAAGGGATGGTGACCTGGCTTGATGCTCTGTGTCAGGGCTGCAATATGTGTGCAGGACTGGGGGAGAACTCTGCTCCTGTTTACATCAGAAGTTTGGTCTCAGTTAAAGCTGAGCTACTCTCTAGTGACAGAATAGTTGGTGCAGGGAGTAACACTGATGACAAAACCAGAGCATTTTAGGTAACAGCTTAATGGTTTTTAAGCAGTGTCAGAGGTTCAATGAGTTTGTAGAAAATACATCTTGCTAAAGTGTAACCTCTCAACCTGCCAATCTCCTTAAGACAAGAGCATTGCTGCTAAACATCCTTGTTATTCAGGCAGACTTAGGAAGGCTAATCTTAACTCCACACAAAAAGAATTTTCAGAAAATACTTTTGGAGAAGGAAAGAAGCACAAGCCCATTTCTCCCCTTGATGTTTTCTTTCCAAATATCATGTGCATGTACCCATACTGGCTTGCTGAGATATCTGCAGGGAGAAAAGTAAGAGCCTTAATCTTATCCATCCTTCTTTTTATTTTTGGCTGGTTGCACTGCTGCTTCACTCCTGGTCCTCAGGCTTAGAGTGAAAGAGCTTTGGTGAGAAAGAACTCCTTTCTCACTGTTCATGTCCCTCTGTGTGAATCCAATTTAGCTCAATATGGAAACCTCAGCAACTCTTTGGTTCGATGAATATGCAACTGTCATATCAACAATTTAGATTTGCTGTATTGTCCTTAGTTTTATCTTCAGTTCTGCTGTCAAGGTATTCCTTGAATTAACATTCTTCTGGGTCAAGCCACATTATGCATAAAAATATCTGTGATCCCCTTGGAAGTGGGGAGAGGTGCACAGTTTGTTTTTAATGGTAGATATGCAAGGGAAAACACACCAGGAACTGTAGTGACAGGACAAGGAGTAGGGGATACAAATTGTAAGAGGGGAAATTTAGGTTCAATATCAGGAAGAAACTCCTCCCTGTGAAGGTGATGAGGCCCTGGCACAGGGTGCTCAGAGAAGCTGTGGCTGCCCCTGTATCCCTGGAAGTGTCCAAGGCCAGGCTGGAGCAGCCTGGCATAGGGGAAGGTGTTCCTGCCATGGCAGGGGGTGGGACTGGATGAGCTTTAAGATCCCTTCCAACCCTTTATCCTTCTATTGTTCTACAATACCTAACATTGGGCGCTTTAACATGCATCAGTAGGTTTTATTTCCTTTTTTACAAAAGGGCCAATCTCAGAGGTATTTTTCCTCTAGGAAAAGACAGTTGTAGAGTTTGGTTCCTGTGCTGTATTCTCTTACTGTGACTCATTGGTCTTTTGTTACTTGTTGCGACTTTCAAACTTTTTTAAGGTTTTGAAGTGGCACCTTCAAGAGGTATTTTGATTTCATGAGGGAAAGTGTGTCCTTTACCTGTTTCTGCAGGGGTCTGTGAAGGAAATCTAACATCAGGGATAAAATATTTTCTGATTCCATAGTCTTGAGCAAGATGTGCTTTGAGTACCAAGAGCAATATTGCTATATTAGATGAGCACCCCCTACCAGGTCTGCCTGGTCCTTATGCTTGGTTGATCTCAAGAAAAATGTTCCTGCATGTGTTGTGTTGTTCTGAGATGGTGGAGGCTCTAAGCTCCTTGTATTGCCAGTGTCAGAAATAGGATTTGATCAAACTGCATCAAAATGGCTGTTTCTTTGTTATGGCTATTAATATTTTTATTTTTCCTCCCCGAATGAGTTATAAATACAACTGCATTGCTAGTGCTTAGCTTGGGAGTGAATTGGAGCTGATGATAAATGCAGCATTCCCAGCAATTTGTATCTTGCTTTGTCCCCCCTGGTGAGGAGGAGGAGGAGGAGGAGGCAATGCAGTTGCTCAACCACAGTGACTGTAACTAATGAGGAAGCCAAAGCCCCTTATCTCAGCTGATAAATCCTCATCTCCTTATATCTGTTCTCAGCACTGTCACTCAGTGCCTGGCTCTGCTGCAGGATTCCTTTCAGAAGCAGGAGGTAACTCAGGCTTGCTGAGCACAGTAACTACATACAGCATTTCGTGGAAGACAACCTTTCCAGAAATGTCTCCAACTTAAAATAACTGTTCCCAGTCCTCTAGCAAAATGCTACTCTATTATCTATTTGCTACTTTGGGACCACACAAACAGCTGTATTTGTCAAAACATGCATCTCTTGCTAAAGAACTGTTGTTGCTTAGCCCCAGCTGCCAGCTAAGCCCTGCACAGCCACACTCCTTTGCATGGGCAAAGAACTGGAGAGAGGTGAGAACATTGTGGGTTGAGATAGAAGTTTAATAGGTAAAGCAAAAGCTGTTCATGTAAGCAAAGCAAAGGAAATCAAGGAATTCCTCCGCCACTTCTCATGGGTAGGCAGGTGTTCAGCCATCCCCAGGAAAACAGGGCTCAGAATGGTCCCAGTTCCCTCTTTTCCCCCAGGTTACATGCTGAGCATGATGCCAAATGTTCTAGGATGTTCCTTGGCTCCCCTGGGGTTTGCTGTCCCAGCTGTGCCCCTTCCCATCTTCTGGTGCCCTTCCAGCCCCTTGCTGGTGGGCTGAGGAGCAGAGCTGCCCTGGCTCTGTGCAGTCCCTGCTCAGCAGCAGCAGCAGCAGCAGCTGTGTCCCTGGGTGATGCACAGCTTCCAGCAGCTCCTCATGAGAATCAATCCTGCCCCAGCCAGAGCCAGCACAAGAATGCTGAACGAAATCCAGAACAGGCCTTCCCTGGAAGGTCCCTGCCAGCACCTTTCCATTTTAGAGGCTGGTCAAAGGTAAAAGCTTCGAGTGCTGATTTTAAACCAACTGTCTGCATGCTTCACAAGAACTTCTCTTGGGCCTTCCTTTCTGAGTTTACTTATGAAAGTGATGAGAGTTGATCTTGCCATCAGTAGCCTCTCCATACTGCATCTGCAGCTTCCCACGTGCTCCTCAGTGTCAGCAATGCCTCTTGTTGGTGACAGGGTTAATCTGCTCTCCTGACATTCACACACTAAATGTTCACATTTTTGTCTCCTCATTTTAAGCACAGTTCTAATACACTCCCAAATACAAAAGCAAGGTTGTACTATCTTTAAATCCTTGGACCTTCCTTCTGTCTTCTCTTTGCAGAGCGGGTGCTCTCTCTGCCCTTCCCCAGTCCCCCAGGACTTCCCTGCCCTCTGAATTCTCAAACATAATTGCTAATGGTTCTTAGATGGCTCAAGTTAATTCCTTGAGTACTTTACAGTGCATTTCATTTGTCTTTGGAACTCAAATATGTCTAACTTAAATATTCTTCAACCTTTCCTTTTCATATTCCTGTCCTATGCTTTTAGCTCCCAGTTAAAATTAATTGTTTTAGTATCTGGCTGTAATTACTTGAAGTGAAAACTGAAGAAAAGCAGGTTTTGGCTACTTGATCTTTCCTGCATTTGCCATTATTATAACTAAAATAAGGGAACTTGTTGGCTCTTTATCTTCTGTTATGAATGTTGCATTTCTGGAATTGTTCTCCTGCTTTCATTTACATTAATAGCTGGTCATAACTTGTTTTGTGCCTCTGTCTTTTCAATTCCATGCCTACATACTTTTACTATTCATTTACACTTGTCCTTAATTATATATCAACTTTCAGCACAACTCCACTTTAAATACAATTCCTTTCTGATTATCTGGGTTGTTAAAGAGGTCCTGGGTCTCTATTTCTTCCATTTTCCCTGCATCAGGATTATTTGATACTGAATAAGCTGTACTTTAATAACAGCTGTCCTGAATTTTAAAGGTTTTTTTTTGTTTTGTTTTAATTCCACAGAATGTCTTGACAACTTCTCCACATTTGCTGACATTTCCTTTTAATGTAGATTTTCCTTTCTCCGTTCCTTTGGAATCATGAGCATAATTGTTCTGTGAATCTTTACATCTTCTGCCTTCAGGTTTTTTAGCTAACAATTCATATTCTCATTCTTTTGTTTACTTGATTGTGAGCAAAAACAAAGCCAGAAGTCCTAGGTGTACCAATTCAAACTGTGGCAGCTGAGACTTCTAATGGTGACCTTCAAAATCTGTTTTGAAGGGCAAGTCCATTTACAGCTTGGTCATACTTGCCCACTGATATATGCAAATAATCATCATTTTAGATAATTGAATTGTATGAGAAGCATGAGTGACAGGTGGGTCAGCACACACAGAGTGGGAAAAGCTGTCCCATGAGTTCAGCAAGGGTGGCCCCTCCTCGGTGTGATGCTCACCTTTATGATTGCTCTGCACAGTGAGGAGATGTCTTTGTATTGCGTATTTTATGAGATATTCAGGCTGTTGGTTTTGTGTAATTATACACAATATCTACTGTAATTATACACAATATATCTGTGTACAGTAAATGTGCAGAGGACCATGAACAGGTCAAAGAGCAGGATGGAACCGGGGGATGAAGTCTCAGCTTTGGCTCTGATTCAGACAAGATTTCTTAATTCATGAAACAGGAACACAATGAAATAAAGCCTGTGCTGTTTTGCATCACCTCAGATTCTCCTGATGTGAAGCCTCCTTGTCTTCCCTGCCTTTTTGTGTCTGTCCCCAACCAGCTCCTCTGCACTGCAGCTGTTCCTCTCCCCTTCCTTCTCCACCTCACAGCCCTCACCAGCACAGACAGAGCTATTTCAATAAGTGCAGCTGTGCTGCTAAATTGCAACTTCCCTATTTTTATTGGAAAACTAAATTGAGATATTTGTAATGATCCCAGGAGAAGGCTGGCCCAGCACAGCATAACCTAGCACAGAAACTCAGAGTGGCAATCTAATGGGGGACAGCAAATGAAGCAGTGCTGGGAATCCACAGTCACAACAACAGCTCAAGTTTAAAGCATGTCTGCCTCCCTGCATCTGCATTTTACACAGCTATCAGTATTGGCTTGTTCTGTAAGCTTAGCTGGCTCTTCTTTATCTTTTAAATCCCTCCTGGAAGCTCCTTGCTGCAGCCCTGTTTCCCAATTAGCCTCCTGTTCCTGTGTGAGATAACATCATTTTAGGAAAACTTGATGCTTGCCCAGGCAGGGTCTGGACCTACCAGGGCCTCAGTTCTGCACTGTGGGCAGCTTGGCAGAGCCATTTCATCATGGGCCAGTCAGTCCTTCCTCATATCCCACCAAAACAGGGCTGCTGTGCCCCTGAGGGGCTGGGACAGACACATGGACACAGCTGCACCCAGGTGTGGGTGATCACACCCTTGTGGATCCAGGGTCTCATGTTCTGACCAGATGGAAGGGAAAGGGTGAACATTGCAAAAAAAATATTTTCATTTCTATAGGCTGGCATAGAAATAAGAAAAAAAGGCTTTTTTTTTTTTAATCCCCCAGAAGGTGAAAAATCTTGTCCATTCCCAAATTATATTAAACCACAAAGCTAACCGTATATCCTCCTGTATTCTGAATTTTTCTTACTTTTCGTTCAAAATCTTCCATCCAGTGTTATTAATGAGCTTTCCAGCTGGGTTACTGATAGGTAAATTTGTAGTTGTAATCTCTTGGTGTTAAAATTATCTTTCCTCCCTGCACCTGTGTCATCCAGCCACATCCTACAGTAGACTGCTACCAGTAGACCTGCACCTACAATCTGCATATTGAAAGATGAAATGGGAACGTGTTTAATATTCCCTGTTAGTTTTTTTAATTAAGAAATTAACACAACAAGCTAAGATCTGAAATATGGTGTCTGTGCTAAACACAGACAGAAACTGGTTTTGAATTTTTTTTGTTAACTCTGAGCCCTGTATCTTTCCCATTGCTGCCAAACAGTCCTAGAAACAGTAATGTACCTGCAGGATTTTACTTAGGTGAGTGGGTTGGATTGATTGGAATTGACACTGCATTAATTTAGTGAGACTGGAGCACCAAGTCAGAAATTCTTAGAAATAGAACAAATTTTACCCTACATTTGGGCTGTACTTTGGTAAACTGATTGGAGGGATAACTTTTCTTACCACCTTTCTGAAAAATAGTGTTAGTTTTTATGGTTTGGTTTGCTGTGTTCTGAATTGGTTTGTTGGTTGGTTGGTATTGATTTGGGTTGGGTTTTTTTTCCCAAGCATAGTCAATATTTTTAGATGGTAGGGCAATATAGTTTAGTATTCTTTGCATCTTTTGTAGTTTTTATTGTACATGTACACTCCTTAAATTTTAAGCTTATTATTCTTTTTTTCTGTGGTCTCTGTGTAGATGTAAACATGTGGGAAAAGGGAAACTTGTGAAATTGTACTTGGATTCAGCTTGAGGTGCCTGGGCCATACCAAATCAAACTAATTGGATTCAATCTTCCAATTATCTTCCAGTTATTAGCTTTGGTTTGGTTTATGACAGAGATCAAGCTGGGTACATTCACTACATCTGAGAAACACAAACAAACTGGTTTTGGTGTCTGCCGATGGAACTATGACACAGATTTTGGAGCCCGATCACACAGAAAATTCTGCACATGCTGAGACTAAGCTTTCCAAGGAGACTTTCTAGCATAGGTGGCAATTGTCATTATAGGTGACAAATAGAACCACTTAAGCCCAGAAGTTGGTATTTTTAGCATATTTAAATTATTCAAATCTAGTTACTTCTAACTTTAACCTGCTACCATGGCAATAGTGCTATGTATTAATAGACTTAAGTGTGTGGCTGACTAATCAGCTCCAAAGTCTGTCTCCAGAGTTGGAAGGGTTTTGTTCAGCTACCTCCTTCCACCTGAGAGAAAGAAGACACCAAAGTCAGGTCAGCAAACCACATGGTCATTCCAGCCACCACAGAAGTCTGTGTGGAATTTGTAGGGAAAAATTTCCAAATGGAGACATGTTAAACTTCTCTGCATATTAAAAAAAAAAAATAGATAAAAGTTCTTCCACTATGAACTTAAAGCAGTTATTCATGCTTTTCACCTAAATGGGAGCTGCTTTTACATGTTCTTGAGGAAAGGGTACCTGATAGAAAATCAGACCTGTTTCTGAAAAAGTCTGTTTTCAGTAGGCTTTATCTTTAAAAGTGTAATATTTTTATTACTATACAGAGATATTGTCTTTATATTTAGCTATTGCGTGTTTAGCACCTGCTGTAAGGTTCTGCAGCTCATGTTTGTACTGTTGGAAAAGAACTGTGTGAATGCTGAAATGAGCTTGCTGATTAAATCCCTGCCCATGGCAGGGGGATTGGAACTGGATGATCTTTTAAGGTCCCTTCCAACCCAACCCATCCTATGATTCTTTGGAGAAAATTCCAATTGGTCTTGATTTTTTTTAAATTTTTTTTCCCCAGTCAGATGATAAAACTACTCTTCCTTTTTCTTCTCATGCCTCTTCCCTTCCTATTTGTTTTATGGCCACTATGCTCATATAAAATTTAAACAGTCACCGAGACCATAACCTGTACTGAAGAAATTAATCCTATCCTTGACCTTGCTTGCTTTTAGAGTGGAAACCTGGAAATCCAGGTTGCAATTCTGCCTCTTTACTGCCAATTTACTTTCACGGATTTCTGAAATATTAATTATTGCAAGCACTGTTCTATTTAGTGCATATCTTCACTAAATGTTTGTCCTCTTGGCTGTCTCTATTTCTATTGTAATAATACCTGTAAGAATAATCCCCAGAGTAGACCCAATTAGTGTTAAATCCTGTCACCAACTTAAATAGCTCTCAAGCCCTTCTCTTCATCAGAAGCATGCCATGCATTCAGGAAAACCATAATCAAGACCTTAATCTGTGAAAACCTGAGAATATAGCTAAAACTAACAATGTTTTTCTAAAAGGAGAAAGGCCTCCTTATTTTCTTTTCAAAAAAAATTCCCACAAATGAAACCACAAGTCAGTTGAAGTCAAGAGATTAATAATAAACTCCTGAAAGACCTGACCCTGAAGTCTTAGGTCATTAGTTGAAAATTATTTATGCTGTACACTACTGTAACCTTTCTTTCCTCTTGTCAAAAATAACAGATCTAAAGGAGTGAAGTACAGTCCTTAAAAATCTTGCAGTGATTTACCTAGTCCTATAAAAGCTGCTTATTCACAATACTCAAAATCATTTGTCAAGTGGGTGGAATGGGGAACTTTTCATTTCAAAATATGGGAATTAAAATTAATTGGTGCCAAACAAAAGGCATCAGTTTTAAAAGTTTTTTCGAACTTCTCCAGTAGTGATCAATATTTATATGACCTTTACCAAAACTAAGAGGCTAAGCAATCTCTTTAGTTCAGGATATGCAAAACAGGGGCAATTTATATGAAGGAAAAAATTTAGGGCTGTTCTCCAAGTGATATCCCTGTTCTTTTCCCCAGGGAGCTTTCAAAGAGCCTGCTTGACTTCTTACCTGCTCTGGGCCCTCAACCTGAGCCTCAGGCTCTCGCCCTATTTACTTTAATAGGTCTTTCATACCAGCACGGATAAAAGTTTATGAACCAAGGCATTAGCTGATATTTGTGGCTTCTCTGTGAATTGATTTCTTGCAGACCACAGCCAGATCTGGTTATGCTGGGAAATGTCAAGCCAGCTCTGATATTAAGACATTTCTCCTCTCTTGTTTGTTCCAGTGAATAGCTGCATGATTTTTTGACAGCTCCTGACTGCATATTCATATGTTCAAACAGTGAACTCTGCATCTCAGATGGAAATCTGGGGGTGGTTATGTGAATGTTCCCCCTGCCCAGCTAAGGGACGAGGCGATCCAGGCCCTCATAAGCAAATCTGGAGGTGTGCAGCAATGAACACACAGGTTCTGGTGCTTGGCTGAAGGAGCCCTGGAGTATGTGGTGGCAGCAGGCTGTGTGTCAGGAGGCTCTCATGGTGCTGAGTCACAGCCATCAGTGGCTGTGCTGTTTTTCCACCAGCCTGTGTTCACAGCCAGAGTTTCCCAAAGCTGCTCCAGGGCCACGCTGGTGGCACACATTCCAAGGCTTATGCAAAACAAATCCAGGCTTTCTAACATTTAACTTAGTTTTCAGATGAATATATTGATGTTTCTCTCCCACCTGCCTCTGAACTTTCTATAACATGTAGGTTTATTTACTCTCCAGAATAAAACCTCTGTAATAATTTAGCAATATATGCATGAGCTTCTCTGTGGGATTTCCATTCTGTATTCAGCATGGGAAACTTAAATCTGAACATCACCCCAACAAAGCAAAGGAACAACTTCTTTTATGTTTTTTTTTGCCTAAAGGAAAGGGAAGAACTCTGCCAAGTGAGTCAAGAATTCTGAAATTTATTGTGTGAAAAATAATTTCAGGAATTCTTTAAGGCCCTTTACTATATTATATCAGTAATGTATTGTCTAAGTGGGTGAGGGCAGAAGCCTTTGATTAAAAACTGCAGAGCCTTTGGACACGCACAGCCCAAAGAAATTGGCTGTTCTCTTTCCTGGCAAACACAGACCCATGGCTTGTCTTCCTCACTGAGCATTTGCTCCGCTGTTCTGCAAGGCTGTGGACCAATACACTGGCCTTTATTTTTGTCTCTTCTGCTTTCCTGTTTCTGTACAGCTTTTTTACTTTAACCTTCATCTTATGGCACTGATGCTGAATGCAGATGAGCCATTACATTGTTCCTCTCAATGATTTTTTTTTTTTCAGATAATTAGCTGAAATCCCAAATAAGCATTCTGGAATTTTGTGAATATTTTGGCAAGGAGTCTATCCCTGATTCAGCTCCTGACCACAAGAAAGTATGAAGAAGCTGCATGCAGTTGATCCAGGATCTGTATCTTAGATGGTTTTGACTAAAAAAAATAATAAATCCACAACTAAGGTTTTAGATTCATATTATTCAAGTATCTGAAGCTTGGTGCAGTACAAGGGTTTGGTGTAATTATTACTTGTGAAGTGTTGGTAGCAAGTATAGGAGCAGCAGCAAATTCTGCTGGGGGATGTTTGACTCCCTATACAAACCACAGGTGAAAAAATGCTGCTAATTAATGCCTGTGAAGTATTTACTTATAATTATATCTGTCTCCAAAGACTGCATTTTCATTGTGCTTTGCAGTGCTGGCTCTGACTCTAGAAAGGAAGGGAAAATGTGCTCTTTATGGCTAAAAGGGCTTTTCTAAAGTGGATATTTAGTGCTGCTCTTGACAGGAACTTATTCATCCAGAGAAAGTCAATAGGACAACTGCAACAGACCCAGCAGGTTCCTCACACTCAATACTAGTGGCAGGGAGGCTTAGTTGGGGAAAGCAAAAACACAGAGAAAGCTCTATAATATTAGAGGTTGTTTGCTCTTTAGCTCTGAATTTTGCCCTTTGCCTCTTCTACACCCCCCTATACAAAGCTGAGTGTGGTAAAAAGCAAAAGCAAGGTGGGGAGAAGAGTAATCAGTGTTGAAAAAGGGCAAATGTGTCAAAATGCCCATTACTGCCAGCCACAATATGTAGTTAAAGAGGCCTTTCCATTAGGGAATGGTGTATGTTGAATGAATTTTCCCTGAAAAAACCTACCAAATAAAACTTGAAATAATTTTCAAATGCTGCTTTATCCATTCCTGTAGAAGAAAGCACTCTAATGGTTGTTGACTTTGTTTCCTTGCTGTGCTTCCCCGGTGCCTCTTTCAGTTATCAGCCTGGCTTAGTTCTGCTTCTGGGCATGCAGGGTGGTCATGGCAAAAGCCAAATTTCCCCTTTTCTTATTTTTCCCTTGTGCTTGTGGTGATGGAGCCATGCTCTGCACGTGCTGCTCACGGCTTTGAGAAGATAAAACTCTAAACACAAGCACCCTTCCTGATGATTTAAACATCAGGAGCCTGGAAGGAAGCAAAGGGTCAGAAATCCATTCTGCAGTCAAATGGCACAGGGGACTTGATTTCTCTAAAGGAGGTAAACAACTCTTCCTGTAGTGGGCTTCTTATGGTGGGAGGGCTCTGCAGAGGAGATTGCAGGGGTCTGAAACTTCATTCCTTGGGAAAAGTACCAAACATTTCAGCACATATATTTTATTCCATGTATTTCTTCTTTCGTCTCCTGCAAGAAGAGCCCAGAGCTGAAATTTTGCCTTTTTTCACAGCAGGTTAGAGCTTCTCCTCACTGCTGCAGCCATTGGGATTGGCTTGTTCCCTGCTGTGCAGGGACTAATTAAAAAATGGGCCTGGCGCAGGGATGGTCACACTTTAAATACCACCAATTCTGGTTGCAGGGATTTTTTATGTGCTTTAAGAGAGATGCACCCCAAGGTATGAGGGGCTAAATGGCTCAGTGGTGCCCTTGGAGCCAAGGAAAAGATGGGGAGAGGGGAAGGGAGGGAAGGAGGCAGCAGAGATGAGTGTGAGGATAGGGGAAGTGGTTTCCCTAGCAACAACAGCACTTTGGATGGTTTCAGACAAGAGTACAACAGGGTACAAAGTATCTGATTAAAATTTATTGCAAGGGATAGAAGCAGCGCGAGCCATAGCAGATCCAGCGTGTGTGCTGGAGATGTGATTTGAATGATTGCTGCATTGTCTGGGCCATCTTCTGTGCTCAAGGAGAAGAAAAGAGGTTTGGGAAGTGGCAGGTGTGTGAAGGTGGCGTGACCAAGCTTTGAAGACACAAAAAAAAATCAAAATTAAATGCATGCCTTGGGTTGACACTTAGGGAAAACATAAAGATGTCTCATATCTAAAAAGAAATTATTTAAGAATGTCCTGCTATAGAAAATGACAAAATTTCTTTTTAGTAGCTATGAGTAGCTATTTTTCATGATGAGATGGACCAACTGTTGGCAATAGCAGTTGCTAACTGTGCTTCTATTTGTGAATTGAAGTTTCTGGCTTTTTCTTTTTTTTTTTTTTTCATTTACTAAGGTGATAAATAAACATCTCAACCACACACTTTTAATCCAAAAATAATCACTTCTTTTTATAATAATAGTAGGTCCAGTGGCAGAAATCCTGTTGTTAATATTTAGATCTCTGCTTTCCCCCAGGGTTGCTGTTTGGAAAGTTACCAGGTAGAAGTCATAAGTCTTTAAATCGGCCTAAGATGTTAACTAGGTTATTTTTAGGGGTTTATGTATTTTTATACCTGACAGCTCTTTTTGTTTTAATTGGAGAAAAATGCTCATTTCTGAATGGGAATACTTAAGCCATCATTTAGATGCCTGAGAGTTCATTTTAGACATTGAAAGTAAATGTCAATTTCTTAGTCATGCACTTTTCTCTGTGCTTAAGTTTCCTCATCTGTAAAATAACTGTATTTAAGTTTCTATCTCACACAGATGTTTCAAGATTTATTTCTAGAAGAAATGTAAAATGTTATGAGTTGCTTGTCTGGCTGTGTAAGTATAAATTACTAACTACGAGGAAGACTTCAAAATTTTGAGTTTGAGTTTTTATCTGGAGTCTTGAGTCTTCAACAGTGGTCTCAAAACCTGATGACAACACCCTTTCATGCAGTATTCCCATCAGATTTGCCTTTTGTGTGCGTGCAGTGGTGCATAGAAAATGTCTGAAGTAAAATGCAACTCAAAGTCAAACATTTCTTAGGTTCATTTTTGGGTTTAGAGCTCTCAAATGTTGCAGCTCAGAGCATACAAGACAGGTAGATAAAGAGCTCAGCTGACCTGTGAAGCAAAGGCTATAAAATAAAGGTCTTTGAGTATTCACTGGACCAAACTCTCCAGGAATTGTAGAAAAACTCATCTGGTGTTTTTAAGCTCTTAACATTCAGTGTGAAAGGAAGGTGGGTTTGTAATGCTGTCATTGTCCTGATGCCAAACCATGTGTGCTTGGAGAAATATGAATTATTGGGAAGCTCCCATGACAGTGCAAGTCAACAGGTGTAAGGAGAGACCATCCCAGACAACACAGGTTGGAATTTCCAAACAAAGGCAGCAAGGGGAAGGCTCCACAGCCTGGAATACTTGGAGATGGCCATGGGTGTAACTCTTTATGCTGTCTCACTTCAGGCACATCCTTGGAGTTATTATCCCTCCCTCCTTTGTGTTAGTGGAGAAACAGCCTCAGATAATGAAGTTCCAGTGCAGTGGATCAAAACCAACACCTCATTTCACCAGCTGAGGGTGAAGTGCCTGCATCCAGGAGGAACACATTGGGCAGAAATGTAAAATAGTAATGGCATGGCCAGACTTGGATCTGAATGTTTTCATTGTATATTGCTTGGATTAGAATAGTTTGGTTTAAAAATAAATAAAGGCTCCTTAGTGTTGCTACTTCCTCTTTCCATGAATTCCAAGAACTTCGAAAGCAACAGTTCAAATTTTCATTATTTAGGAAATAGCTGTGAGCATGCTCCAGAAAGAGTTCATTCTTGCCATTCCCTGAATTGGTATGATAAACAGAAGTGAGCAGAGTTCAGATGTAGCAGTGTGTCAGCAGCAGACTAAAGGGTCTCTGTGCTCCTCAATCTTGTTACTAACGATAGGATAACTGACAACTGTCAATATTCCCCAAACTGAGGGAATATCCTGTTCCTTCTGCTCCTCAAAGTAACTGGAATGGACTGGTCCTTTCTATGGCATGTCAGCCTCTGTGCCATGATGGGAACCTTTATCAGAGTCCCTTTTCCCAGCGAGATGCCAACATCAGGTCCTTCCTCCCCCTTGCACAGGAGTTGTGACCTATCCCTCCTCTGTCCCCTGCTGCAGCTCCTCTCCCACCCTCTGAGGGAAGAGGAGATGACTTTCACAAAGCTTTTAGTGCTGCTGCTCGTTGCGCTGCGCCACCACCTATGATGGATTGATACATCAGGATTAAGAAATAATTTATTATAATCTTCATCAGTTTAAAGTCACCATTTGATTTAATGGATTGAGGGTTTATCGGAAAAGCTTTTATCCACGGTCGTTGACTCGAGTTCCCTTGGCCTGGCTGCTGAAGGAGATGCACTCTGATAACTGGTTTGAGATCAGAAGTGGCACAGGTCAATTCTTGTTTGCATTTCTAACTAGGGAAAACAGCAGGCAGGGCTGCTGTCTGACATGCCTGCCATTTATCTTCTGTTTGTTTTTATTTTTTAACTGATACGATATAGGAGAAGATCCCTTGGGAATGTGTTAGTGTTTGAAGAGCTGGAAGATGCATATTCAATCTGGATCTTTACCTCTGAGTTCCTAGATAATCTTGGGCAATTGAATTTTCTGTTAACCTGTTTCCCTTGTATACAGTGATAAAGAAAAATAAAAGAGCATTTTAAAATCATTTCCTTGTCAAGGACAAGCTAATTTTTGAGGGCATGTCAGTAAAATCGACCTGGTATAGGACACACATCAGAAGATGCTTTGTCTATACGTTTTACAGGTCATCTTAAATTACATCTCCTGTACTGAAGGTCTATCCTAAATAAGACAAGCGCTAAAATTCAATATAAGTGAAGCCTTAAAATTTAATAGCTTTAAATTTTATGAAGTGGCGTAAAGTATCTGAGATAAAATTAATGTTAAAATGCAAAATTAATGTTTTATGTTTTACTGCCCTTTATATGTAAATGCCTTCATTTTGGATTGTCACATGAACCGAAGAGTAAAAAAAATGTTAACAACAGAAGTTGAGAAATATTAGGATATACAAAAAAGTTGATCTGTTTTATGTGTTAAAAAAGGTAGAATAAAATAAATTCCTCAGCGTGTTGTTTACATGCTACATTACTCACGTCTTTTTGACTATAGTTCTAAATATACTGGATAAAAAAAACTATGGATGTTATTTAAAATACACTTAAGGCTTTCCAGGAGTTATTTAGTAAATTTGATTGCTGAGTGAGATTTGAGGTGTGTTACACCATTAAAACATAATCTTAACGCCATAAGTTGAATACCTTAAAATTGTGGAAGTATTTTTGCTCCGTAGAGAATATCACACAATTTTAATCAACTACTAGAACTATTTTTAATGGCTTTTTTTTATTTCTGGACTCAGCTGCTTGGACTAACAGCACTCTCCTTTCCAAAGGAGTACCATGGCCTTCCCTTTTCCTGCCTTGCAGTCCAAGGAGAATAGATGAGAGAAACATATTTTCCCTCCATCAAAGCAGGAGTAACCACACATCCTCCAGTTTGCACCAGGGCCCTGTGTTGCATATTTTATACCTCTCTCTACCCAAACTCAGCAGAGAAAAGCAGAAGCGTGGAACAGGCAGCACTGCTCTCAACCGCGCCTGAATGTGGATGAGAAGGAAGATTTATCCTTGTCTGTGGCCGTGTTAGTGATGCCAAATTTAACAATGACTTCAGGGTGGGTGAGGCTGATATCTCCCTCAAGTACAGTGGTGTTGGGTATTAAATGCCTTCTTTGCCACTTCTGATTATTGCTGTTTAACATAGGAAGAAAATTTGGGTCGTTTTGTGGGTTTTTGGTGTGTAGCAGGAAGAGTCCTGTTTAAATTTGAGCAAGGTCCCCCATTCTTTAACAGGTTGAGTGAAAACATTCAACACAAATTGGTTTTTGTCATGGTAGAACTCAATTTAAATAAGAACCCTGCACGTACCAGAGGTTCTACCTGATGTTTAGGGACCAGGTGTATTTGGATGATTCACACAGGAATCACTTTATATGAGAGGTATGGAAATGAAATGGAGAAGAAGTGGCTCAGGAAAGGTGTGTTTTGGCAGGAGAGGAGGGTGATGAGGGTGAGAAGGAGTAGGTAGGAGGGAGTGAAGCCTGCCAAAACAGTAAAAGAGAAAGTTTTTCAGTGGAGCAGAAGAGATGCCTCGTTAGCAGGGGATGAGCAGAGCACCTGGCTGTGCAAACAGCGACTGGGGCTGGCAGCTGAAGGAGAAATCCCTGAGCCAGGGAGCAGGAGCTGCCCAGTGCAGCAGGATGACCTGCAGGAAAAGCCAAAGGGCAGCTTGGGTGGCTGAACTCCTGCACAGTCAATGTGACTTGAAGGGACTGGTTATGCTGAAGCTGCTATTTGAATTTTTATCTCTGCTTTTATTAACGCAATACAATCTCTTCCCTCAAATCACATTTTTATATGTCTGTGTGCCTATGTATTAGATATATGCATATAAATTGCCTCCCGATTAATTTCCAAAGGGAAAAAATGGATTTTCTCAATTTACTGGGAGGATTTATGATATTTAAATGAAAACTTGCAAAATAAGTTTGAAATCAATGGATCTTCAAGCCCTCTCCCTTCTGAATAAAATAGAGGAGATCGTCCCTGTGCAGCTCCTGGTTTGTGCAATACTGTAAAGTTACTGTTCAGTGTGGAAATTCAACTTTCAGGGTGTCACTTACCACCATCAATAGCCCTAAATATTGAGTGGTTTATTTATAATTCCAGCATTAATCCTGATATTAAGGCAGCACTGTACTGTACATCAAAATCCTAAGGGATGGAAAGGAAAGAAATTTTTCATGGGACTAGGAAGCATTTGATATGACAAATACTTCATAAAATTAGAGAAGTCTTATCATTTAAAAGATGAATCACATTGAGTTGTAACTGCCCTGCTGTGCTTTGCATTCTGTCTGCTGATAGCTGGTATTTCAAGTGTATATATCATCAACCTCCTTATCTGTACTTTACAATCTTTTTTATTTTTTTTCTTTTGGTGTTGTTACAGAAGTTTTGCTGATTCCTCATCTTTAAATTTAGTTTTGGAAGTGTAGGGTGGTTAATTTAAAGTAGACTTAAGGTAACATTTAAGCTCAAATTACTGTTTAGGGATTTCTGGGGAGGGAGGAGGAAAACTTTATTTTATATACTGTCTCTCCCTCCAAGAGCACCAGGGAAAACAGATCTGTGGTACCAGCCACACACATGACAAGAAAAGATACTGTGTTTTTCTCAGTAATTTATCACCTTCTGTATGATGGAAAGCCTAGTTTTCCCAAAGAAATATCAGGGAGGGAAAAAAATACCCTGAAACAAACTCATATTTAGTACAAGTGAGGAACTCAGCAGCTCAAACCCAAGCTTATTTCGTGTATTTCTGATGGACTTTGGTCTGCTAGTTACAGATTCTAATGGGGATGCTCAGGAATGACCCTGCTGTGTAACTATTGCCTAATTTGGGGTGGATTTGGGGGGGAAAAGTTGTTATTCCATGACAAATCTGTTTAGATGTTTCATAACACATCTCAAATGAACACCATTTTATAGCTGTTTTCAACCAAGCAAAATGTGATATGTCATTGTGACTGTAACAGGGAACCACATTTTTAAACAGATGTCATTTTTTCTTATGATTTCTGTATTCCATTATGAATCACTGCTGTTGGAGGGAGGAAAATAATCTTCATCTCTACATGTACAAAACCTTATACCTGGAATATGCAGAGTTCTGGAAATAGCAATAATGGAAATAACAGTAATAGGACGCAGTAGTCCTCCTCCTGTATCAGCCTCAAATGCCAAGAGCTCTTCAGAGAAGAAAAGCTGAGGCCTTAGAAGATATTGCTGGGTATTAAAGATATGAATTTTTATATCAAAACCAGCATATTATAATGCCAACAAAGCCTTTCAGTATAAACAAACAGAATTGATAGCATTGGGTATCAAATGATCTATAAAGTACTTCATTTCGTGTAAGATGGTTGTGGAGGTTTAATATCCAGGAGAAAGTTGCTATAAAATGCCATAATGTTGCACATAAGAGAGCTGCTAATTAGAATTGTCAATCAGAGATTGATCACTGCCTCATAAACTGCAGAAGATGCTGTGCATCCAAGCAATTGTGTTATCTTAAGGGGACAAGGAACTGCAGCATTCAGCTCGGAGCTGTCAGCAGGATTTCACAGAGTGAAGGTCTGTTCTATCCCTGCAGTCTGCTGAGCAGCCTTGCAGAGAACACCTAGAGCAGCCTCAGCTTCACAGCCTGCTGATAAAGGAACACTCTGCTGTAACAGAACAGATATTTGTAATGCCATTCTTTTTTAATACAGAAAAATATATTTGTAGTGTTACATTCGCTCGCTCGTTTTCTTCTTTTGTATTTCAACACGTACAGGGAAGATGTTAATGGACAGATTCTTCTCAAAAGTCAGACCCCACCCAGGGCACTGCAGCCAGGTGCAGTGTAAAGAAAGTTGGTAAATGTAAAGAAAGTAATGTAAAGAATGTAAAGAAAGTTGGTAGCTACTACTTTCACAAGTAAAGACAAATCTCATTGTATATTAAGAGGAGTCTGATATGAAATTGTTCCTTCTGCTTGGGTTCTTGATATTATCTGTTTTATCTATGTAAGTTGTGTCCTCAGAAAAGAAAAGTGTCTCTTCAACCTTCAGGTATCCAAAGAAGAAGCTGGTTACAGTTTGCTGTGAGAGGTTTGGTATGGCAATGCCGTGTAGCTACTGAGGGGCATGAAATTTCAAAATAACTGTGTTCAAAATATTGGTATTTCTGTGCATGACAATCTACTATCAATCCAAACTACCTTTGAGAGACTGAAAGGAAGAAATTCTAGAAATTAAAAATTTTTACCACACCAGAAAACCCTGGTGTGGTAATTCAGTGTCAGCTCTGCTAAAGGGGGCAAAGCAGAGATCAGAGTTGAAGTTTGGTGGGAAATAATAAAATGACTGCCTTAAAATTTGGGAGGATTAGGAGTTTTGGTGTATTCAAGACAAGGCAGGATCAGCCTAATGTCTATGAATTGTCAATCAGAGATACTGGTGCAAGTTGTCTGTGTTGGGATCTGAGGTAATTTAGGTAGGAAAGGGGCCCCAGCAGGTCTTGGGTCAGACTTCCTGTTCCAGAAGTGCCAGCCCTGGGGTCTGACTCACTTGTCTGGGGCTTGATCCACTTGGATCCTGCAAATCTGTGAGGTTGGAGGTGGGCAATCTTCTCTCATTGACTGTTATCATGGGGGAAAAGGCTTTCTCTGAGTCACTCTTCCTTAGTTTTGAAAGATTAGAGTGATAAACGAAAAGATGGAGGTGATAGTGAGTCATTCGTGGCCAAAAATAAAACTGCTCCAGGATATTGTCTTGAAGAAAGGCAGCAAAGCTTATCCAGACCCCAGATTTATTTTATGGCTGTTGTGACTAGCCATGGCAAACAATGCCTTGCGCTTAAGGCTCATTTGTAGTGTTTTGTAAAGCAATTCTGAAACTGTAAGTGGTGGGAAGGTTAATTTAATACAGAGTTAACAAAGAGACTCTGTAACTCATCCTCCCTAATGCTAATCCTTCAAAACATCTTTACTTCTTAACTGACTACTGTCAATTACCATCTCTTAGAGATGCTGAATAGGTAATTTCTTGTATACTGATTCTTGTCAGTATTTTATAAAACAGTCAGCATCTCATTCAGAAAGCTTGAATTTGGGAAGAACAAAAAGCCCTGTTAGAACAGATGGTTTCTGTGACTGACGCCCTAATGCACAGTTTCAACTCTGTCTCGTCTTTAACAGGAAAGTGTTTCAGGATTCACCAGTTGGCTTGTCAAATTAGCATTAGAGACTGGTTTGGATGTAAAATCATAAATCATTTGGTGACCCGAGGGTGGATGAAGTATTGGCTAAAAGGAAACTTGTAACTTGAATAGAAGCCTTTCCCGTGTTCTGGTGCCACCTTTAAGTGGGAGGTTGGCCATTATGAGCTGACCTCTCCTCTGCAGGGTCTGCATCCTTTCGCCATGAAGTCATGGAGGTGCCTACTGAGCTTCCATGAAACAGCAGCAAAGAAAGGATATTTATGAGTCCTTAATGCCCCTCACTATCCAGCAACTGCCATGGTTTTGACTCCAGACCATCCTTAATGAAGGGCTGTTCAGAAAACCAAGTTTAATTGATCCAACAGAGGTGGGGTAACACCTCACAGACAAGTGTGTTCATTAAATCAATCATCAGGTCCTTTGTGCTGCCTCCACCACTTTGTTCTCAGGAAATTTGGCTTCTGTATAAGTGCTTGGCTTAGGTCAAATTCCGTTTAGATCTTTCTGTTGTGTGAAAAATCTTTAGCAGCCAAAGAGCATGAAAAGATGCAGCAAAGGAAGGATGTGACAAACCATCTACTTCACTGAAAAAAAAGTGTTTAGGGGTTTACTCAATACAATTTTGACTTGTGAATAGTGCCAGAAGATTTGTCTGAGTAAAATAAGACCTGTAAGAAATCCTGCCTCTTAGGGGATGTGACTTTCCAATTCCTCCTTAATTTTGCAGACAATATTTTTATGCCAATAATACGTGCCTGAAACGAGAGAAAGAGCTGTAGAAACTGGAGAGAAAAATAAATGTAAAGGAGAAAAGAACAGGGAAATGGTTAGGGGTAGAGTGATAAAGAGAAAATGTAAGCAAATAAAAAGGGAAGGGGAAAAGGGCAAAATAAAAAAAAAATATTTCAAGTGATGAGAGATAGGGGGATGAGTAGGAGGTGGCAAATTCAAAACAAACAAGCTATGAAGTGTGGGATAAGCTTTAAAACTCCTCTACAGGATGTGGGGAAAATTTATGCTCTGTCCATCACTTTTTCACAGTCACTATTACTTCCATATGCTGTACATGCTCAGCTTAGGAGTCTTTAGCAGAGAGGAGAATGTAAAAAGACACAGAAAAGAGATTTTAAGTTCAAATAGAAGCTGGACACATTGATTGAAGATGAATCCCCTGTGGGTGTCTTACTACTTGGAAAGCACATCTGGTGGGTGCTGGGTTTTTGGGACGGCATGGGATGGGTTGGCATGGGCAGAGGCTTTGGCTTTTCCTCGCTGCTGGAGCTGGGATATGGGATCTGGCACTGCTGCTCTGGGCCTCTGCGGCTGCTCCAATGTCAGGAAAGAACCAAGCTGGCAGAATAGCATGGTCAGTGCATGTTGCAAAAGCAACTTAGCCCTCAAAAAGCAGGATGCCATCAGAGCCAGAAGATTTCCAGAGGGTTAATATCCATTTGTCTTTGCCCTTCTCATGGCCTGGACTTCCCTGGCTTTCATCTCTCTCCCATCCTCCCAATGCAGAGGTTTCCTCTTGCTGCCTTCTTTCTGACACTGCTGAGAGCCATCATTCTCTGTAAGCACACTTTGTCCTGATGGCTCCCCAGGCAGGTATTATCCCTCACCACTCACTATTTAGACTTATGCTCTGCTCAAGTACAGTTTTTACTAATCTCTTTCACTCTGAGGAATTCCTAATGTTTATCTAGAGCATATGCAAGGATTTCTTTGGGAAGATGAGTGTGAGGTAAAACTCTGTTCGCACAGTTGAGCTGCGTGAAATGGTCATTTGGAGTGAGAGGAACTTGTAAATTTTCTGTTTGCTGGGTGCCACAAGGCCGTGCTGGTGGGATTTACTGCATGTCCTGGGCCTGTGCTGCACATCCTCAGCAAAATAGTCACGAGGAACTGCATCATTCCCTTTCAAATGTTTGGCTGACCCCTGCAGAGGTGTAAGGTGGGACAGGAGAGTGGGTGCACATCCCAGGGTTAGGGTGGAAAGTGTCATATTTCAGTCACATTTTCTGAAAAATTCCCTTGCCCAGGATTCTTCTCCAGGGAAGCTGAGAAGCCTTAGAGAAAAAGGAAAACAATATTATCTCATTTGCTTCTTCTGTGTTTTGCTGCTTTGGAATGTAGTTTAGACATTGTTTATCCGACAATGTGAATTGTTTTGACTTTATGACCAATCACAGTCAGGCTGTGTTGGACTCTGAGGAGAGAGAGTCACAAGATCTTAATTAGTATCTCGTTAAGATTTCTGTCTGCATCCTTTCTCTATTCTTTAGTATAGTTTTAGTATAGTATTCTTTAATATAATACAGTATCATAAAATAATAAATTAGCCTTCTGAGAACATGGAATCAGATTCATCATTTCCTTCCTGCCATGGGGGACCCAGAAAGTACCAGAGGAAAGGTATTTTCCTGACTCTCTGAATCATAATTTTGCTTTTTTCATGGTAGTAGACCTTTTTAGACCCTTTTTATGCATCCTTTACTAAGGAAAACACTGTGCTCCAAGTCCTTTTCTCCCTCCTGTAGGCTTTCCCAGGTGTGCAAGATGTTGCCTTGCGAGTAATGGCCAAGCTTTCTTTTAGCCTGATTAATTTTTTGGTTGTTGAGCTATTGAAAATTAATGAACACATTACATAAGAATTTTAAAAGTACTCCTACAGTGCTTTGGAAAATGTCACCCCTGCTTAGACTGAGAAGAATTTTACAATGCTCCAAATACACAGAAATGTATTCCAAAGTTCCATATCTAAAATGCAATCAAAATTGGGAGATTATATGTGCTTATAAAACAGAAATACTTTTATCTGCTTCTCAAAGATAATTTTATATAATTTAATATATAAGGGATATAATGATAAACTGGGTGCTTAATTTCAAATCTGAAATGATAAAACCCCACACAGTTTTAAAGTGAATAATCTGTGTAAGTTGGCAGTTTGTAATCCTTCCTAGCCACTTTGAGCCAGCATTGCATCACAGGCACAGCTTATCACCCATTGCATAAGGGAATTAAGTCAGTTTTACTGAGAGTGTAGGGGACTATTTACCTCTGACAAAGTTACAGGGTAATAAATACAAGTAATGGCAAAGTTTAACTACCCAAACCATTGTTAATTACCCATTTCCAGATGATTATTAGAAGAAAAAAGAAATTAAAAAAAGAATTACTTTTGCCCCGCATGAAGAGCTTCTAAGAAACTTCAAGTAAGAGTAGTATAAGAGTGCCTCCAAGTGGCATCTATCTAAATTAAAAAAACAGTTAAAGCAAGCTTTAGGAATTAGTTCAGAAAACCAAGCTGAACAAATCCTGCCTTTTTGGAGTTTGTTTTGTTTTGTTCTTCTTAGTCCATTTCATTCTTTAAGTGTTTATGTTGACTAGTCAGTGGGGCTTTCTGTGTCTTATTAGGAAACCACCAGAGAAAGGTACTTAATCTAAATCACTGTTCTTAGAGGCTTATCTTTATATCCTACCTTTGCAGAGGTCATCCTTAGATTAATTTTAATGGTTAAATTAAATTTATTGACACATCATGTCACGGCATTGGTGTTCCCTGGGAACTGCTGCTTTGAAGAATATTTTTTTCCTTTGGTTTTGTGGTGTTTCCTGCTAAAGGATCTCCAGCAGAGCCAACTTCTGATCCACATCCCCCATGGGTTCTTTGCTGCATGTAGAGGTTGCATCACTGCCATGGATGTCCTTGCAGGGAGAAGGGGAGGCTGTGCAAAGGGGAGAGTTTTTACTGTAGGACTGGAGGTAAATGGAGGGACTCACAGAAAGGGAAGATGTGAAAAATCTGTGATCTGGTAGAGCTGGAAGGACTGGAAGAGTCTGTACCCTCACACAGGATAGTTGCTTTCATGGGCACAGCCATGTGCTGGAAAACACCAGGAAGAGAAAGAAGTGCATTGCCCTGTGCTCTTGAGGTTCTGGGCTTTGGAGAGACCAAAGGAGCCTTTTAATTCAAGCCACAATTGGTTCTGAAACTCATTAGAACGAGAAGAAAATCTTCAACACCTACAAAAGAAAAGTATTTTTATCATTGTGCAAGTGAGGTCTGGAAGTGGCTGTCTCTGGAGGTCGTGGAGACAGCATCAGCCTGCTCAAAAAGGGATAGGAAAATCCATGGATAGGAAATCCATTAAAAATATACTGATGGAAGGGAACCAGCAGAGATGTCTGCAATAATGTCCTTAACCCAGGAAATGTGGATGTTGGAGAAGGCTGTGAACCACAGGAAGTCATGCAGGCTCTCCCAGCTGGATTCGATGGATCAAAGGTCTCACCTAGTAGGGGACTTTTTGCCATTAAAAGAGATTGCACCCCACACGTTGAAGACAATTGATTACAGAATGGTTTATTTTCTTCTTTTTTTCCCTCTGTACTAGAAAATTTGTAACTGTAGTCCTGAAGTTTTAATCACCATAAATGAAAATAACTCATATAAAAGAGATTTTATGTGGAAATTTAAGAATAACACCAAATTATTCATGGGAACAAACCCACAAACTTCATGATCTTCATGTGTTTTTCTCCTACAGGTGTCTCAAGTTATTTTATCCTTTTGAAGAGAGAGATAACTTGATATCTGGGGGAAAATCACTGTCTAAGGAACCTACAAATTTAAATTATCTTGCATGATTGACAGGTTTTAACACCCACAACTAATATGGAGCTACTTGATGGCAGACTTTACAGTTTACAGATAGATTAAAAGGAAGCAGAGAATTTATTCTTACTTTAAAGCAAGCCTGTGTAGCATATAGCCAGCCTTCCTTGGAATAAGCAACCTGCTTTTGAGCGAGAAAACCCGCTGATACACATTTAAGAAAAACAGAAAATAAAAATCAGAGCTGCAGTCATTGGTTTGTGTTTTTGTGGAGGTCTTTATAAAGACAGTAGCATTTAGCAGCACCTATTTTTACAAGTCTGTCTACACATTAAAGAGTGGGGTTTAGGTTTAGACGTGCAATTAATAACAACAATAATCCAGCCTAGGAAAACACAAACACAAATATCCGGTGTTTGTAACCTGCATTGATATTTCCCTTTGCTCCAAATGAATGCCCGTTCTTTGTTTTTTCCTGACTGTATTCTATGTCAATCCAAAGATTGTTGGGTTTTTCATTTTTGTTTGTTTGGTTTGGTTTGGTTTTGCTTTTTCTTTTTAAAGATAAATCATGTTTAGCTGACTTCGAGGTTTAGGCGTGAAATACTTTCAATAGTGATTTGCGGTTTAGTAATCCTTGGAATGGCTTTGTTGGAGAAAAGAGCTTTGTCAGAGATCAGTCTGCAGGAAACAGAGATTTAAGAGACTAGCTGAAATGGTGGGGAAGTTTGGGAAAGCATATCTGAGCAACCTGTCTGAGAGGAAATGGCTAAAAGACAAAAAGCACTGGCAGAACTTCCTCAGATCATAATATGCAGTTTATGCAGCTGGCACATAACTGTAGAGTGGTTTTGAGGTTGGAAGAGACCTTAAAGATCCTCTAGTTCCCATCCCCTAGCCATGGGCAGACACATTCCTGTTATTCTAGAATAGCTCCAGACCCTGATCCATAGCAAGAGCAGAGGGAGTTAAACATGGGAAGGCAAAACTGAACTGACAGGAGCTGAAGTCTGTTGGAAAGAATGTATGCTATTTACCACTGTCATGGGAAGTACTGCCCCAAATTCCAAACATTTTAAAATTATTGTCACAGAAAAATTGTTAGTAGACTCCTATATTTGCCCATTGAGTCTCTTAGTTCTTTTAAAACCTTAAAAGTAGTTTTCCTGTTTTTAGACTTATTAGTTGGGGTTTTTTTCCTGCTTTTCCTAATGAAGGGCCTTTTAATTATTTGAATTCTTCCTGACCAGTGGTCTGTCAACAGATTATATCATCTTAGCAGTATGTTGTGAGTTCTGCAGGAATGTCTAAGTGCATGTGAGACTGCATTCACTTTAAGGACGTGCTCAGTTTAGCAACAAAAGGAAAGAGTAAGCTCCATAGCTGGTGAGCTAAATCACATTTTTAAAATTCATCCATGGGAGCACAGCAGTGCATCAACCAACAAGTGCTTAGAGGAGCACTCAGGTTATGTGCAGGCACAAACAAAGATGCAGTGAGGTCGTGATGGAACAGCTGCATCTGCAGCTTGATGCAGTAGATATTTTGCAAGGACAATACCATTTCTCTTGCAAATTTTGAAGTAAATTTTCACTTCTCCCTTTTCAAGTCCCCTTCAGTAAGTGTTTGCTGGTATCACCCCATGCTCACGATGCAGTGACAAGCCAGGGAACACACTGGAGCCAGGATGGTGACATAGCTGATGGCAGTGGCCATGGCAATGGTTTGACATTTTATTTTAAACCTTTAAGCACAATGAATCATAAGAGCTTTGGGCCAGACCCAGCACAGCTGATTTAAGGCAATGGGATTTATGCCCCTGTCAGCTCTTGTCTTGGTATGCCTGGGAGGACAAGAGTTTTCTCTCTCTGGATTTGGAATCTCTTTGGACTATTGTCTAATTGAAATCACTGCAGAAAGAGGTAGAATCAGTTTCTCAGTGGTTAGGAAACAGGGAAGACAGGCCACCCTTTTGAAACTACTAGATTTTACCCTCTAACCTTTTCTGGAAGAGGGAAGCATTTTTACCATCTCTCAAAGGACCAAAAGGAAAGAAATTTTTGTGTTGGTTGCACATCTCCAGGCACTGAGATCACTCCTCTGGCTTTTAAATATCTTTATTTCAAAAGCTTGTAAGCTAACTACCTGTACCTCTATAATCTGACCAAAAAGCAATTGCTCAGAAGTGCTTTAGGATGTAATTCAGAATTAGGTAACTTTTTAGAGAACATCTTAAACTCAGAAGTATAGAATGAGTTTACCTTTCGTTTTGTAGACAAATTGATCTTAAGTCATAGTTTGGAGAAAGTGTTGCCTGTAGCTTTTGTGTCGGAGAATTATGAAACAGCATTGTCAGCATGATTCAGCATTAGTCAGGAGTGACAACATTGCCAAAAAAGTGACTCAGGCTCTACTGTGTGTTACAGTCACAGAGGAAATGGACCTGTAATTCTGAAATTCCACTTAGAAGTACAATAATTGACAGGCCATTGGATTCAGACACGCATTTTTTTTCCCCTGGGCAAATAGAAATGTAAGGATTAGTTAAAAGTATGAAGAAATAGTTTAAAGTAATCTTATAAAAAATTGTGCTCCCTTAATATTTGATGTTTTAAGATGGTTTCATGGCCAGGATAAAGGCAAACCTCTAAGTGTAGGAAATAGCAACAGGAGATTGTCATTCTTCCAGATTTTCTTCAGTGATCTGTTCTCTCAGACAAAGGCAGAATTCTCATTTGTTCTCCCACAGAAAGCAGTGACTCAGGTCAGTCTCTCCCTGTTCCTCCATGAAGGTGAGTGGAAGTTTCAGACCTGAGGTTTCTCTCCAGCAGTGCCCTTGACTTCAAGTGAAGCTTGACTTCACCTTCCCTTGTCTGTCCAGCCCTTCTGTTTGTTTCACTCTCAGAACCTCTCAGGGATGAGGGGTGGATATTTCCCCTGCCATGACAGAGGGCTCTGGCAAGGTCAGATGTGACTTGTGCAGAGTTTTGGAGGCAGCACTGAGAGCCAGACTGGTCTGTCACCTTTTCTCTCTTTAACAGGAATTACTGATGTTTTAAGCAGTGCTCAAACCTTCTTCCCAGGTTTAGTCTTGTTTTTATCAAGTCTGTAGAAGATGAAAGATTCATAGGTTAGAATCAGAATCGTTGACATCAGAAAAGATCTCTAAAATCAGAGTCCAGTCATTGACCCAGCACCAAGTTCACACTAAACCTTGTCCCCAAGTGCCACTTCTGTCTTTTAAACACTTCCAGGAATGGTGATATCCCTCCTCCTCTGGGCAGCCTGTTCCTACTGCCCCTATTCAGAAGACATCTCTTCCCAAAGAGAAATCCACTCAAGCAGTTTGCTTAGGCAGTCCCACACATTCCATGCCTTCCCATATCATCTCTGCTCTACCAGTTTGTGACCATCTGCTCGTGCTGTTTGCATCTATATTTATTTGTGTGCGCTTTGTTGGTGGATACATCACACATAGGCACCTTTTCCTGAAGCAACGCCCCCCAAAAGGCAGCAGCAGGAGCCTCAGTTGTTGAGATAATTCTCACCCACCAGTGTGGAGGAAGAACTGGTCCTAGTCCGTTGCTATAGCAATTTTCAGAGGTGTGAATGTGGCTTAATAGTGTCATCCTGGAGCACTATAAATCTAAAGTAATGCCTGCCAAACTATTACATTCTGAAAATTCCATACTAAGGGAGTTAATAAAATTGATATGTGTGCAAATTGCATTTATAAGTTGCACATTACCAATACAGTGCTCGGTCCCATTCCAATAAAAGTCGGTTGCAAAACTCTCGTTGACTTTATGGTGTTCAAGATGAGACCCAACATCCAGCTGTGATTAAGTATGCAGTCTTGACAATTCAATGAAGAAAAGATAAAAAGCAATGTTCCTATGGAAAACAAAGCTCCTTTTCTGTTTATCAACATATGTGTTCAAAATCTTCCACCATTTAATAATACATCAATAATATTATAAAATGGAAAGGAATAAAGCAAGTGTCAAACTGAAATCTTTGATGCATAAACCTGTGTGAGATGATGAAAACCAGAGCCCAATATAGCTGTCTAATAAAATCTGCTAGGTGTATAAAATATGTGTATTTCTCTACTATATGACTTTATAATTAGTGCTAAATCATTTATTGTTATAATTAGCATGGTTAAATAATAGTCTTTAGCAAATTTGTAAAATATCCACTGACAACACTTCTGCAGTTTTTATATGTTAATGTAGTGAGAACAAAAGGGATTTAAAAACATGTTCAGCCCATGTCAGTTTTAAGGCAAATGGAAATCACCTCAATTGTTTAGAAAACAATAATATTATGGGCTATTTTTGTGGAACAAGGACAAAACTGAGGGCACAGAACATTAGACTGCCATGTCTCTGCAGTCTGTTTATAAACAGAGAGTCCAACCAAGCAGGAATAGAAGAATGAATTGTTTTTCTTCTTTTCTTGCGCATAGTTTTTAGGTAGAAGAGAACTCTGTTGTATTTTTTTCATAGCTAAGAGAGGTTACTCCTGGTTAGTTCCTTCAGAGTGACTGCTTTCCCTGTATGGGACTCAGAAGTTTGCACTCTGTAACTGAGTTGATCCATGGATGGTTTTCCCTCTTTATGAAGTTGTTCCCATCAAGGTGCTGTGAAACATCACAGGCACTGTAGGTGGGTGGGGATGGGGATTAGCTGGAGTTAATGACTATTTTCTGTAGCTTTATGGATGGAAAAGGTTATTTGTGTTCTTGCACAATGTGTTCAGTCATGTTTCCATACAGTGAATATTGCTGTGTCACCAATCAAACTTTTCAGATCATAGGACCATAGAATGGTTTGGGTTGGATGACATCTTAAAAATCATCTAGTTCCAATTCCCTGCCATGGGCAGGAACAACTTCTACTTGTAGATGCAAGACTTGTGAATTTAATTTAAGAATCTAAGAAAAACCAATTTTTCTATCCCACATTGCAACTTCACGTTAAACTACAAGACAACCAATATATTTATTATGTATCAAGGTCATTCTTATTGCAGACAAAACTTAAAACTAAAGAGAAACTGAAAGCCTGAAATATTCTGAACAGATGCTTTTTAATTATATGAACTTGATCCTGTCTTTTAAAATTATCTGTCAATGCATCATGGTTGCTTTGCAGTGTTTGCTTTTCAGGGGATGGAAATTGAGGACATGGCTCTTGTTGCAGTGGAAAATGAATTCAGAAAAAAACAGCACAAGGCAAGGGGGAGAAATGCTGTGACCACCAGTCCTTCAGCAGGGAGGTCCAGGATCACCAGAGTGGAGGTGTCTGCAGCAGAAATCGAGGAACTTCATCTCAGGAAACCTTGAAAGATTTTGCAGCAATTTCAGCAGGAATTGCCTGCCAGGTTGTGCGGTTTAGTTCGTGCTCTGCAGTTCATATAAATAACACAGATTTGCTTTCACTTACTTTTCCCTTCTCATCTTCTTTCTTCCTGTGCAAGTACAAACCTCAGTCTCCCTTTGTTTCTCCAGAAAGGGTTGGAGCTCCTTTCCAGCAATTATTCAGATGCGAAGCAGTTCAGCATAGCAAAATTCAGCTATAAAAATAACAGCACAGACAGGAAAAATATTGCATGATGGATTCTGATCTCCTGTGTTTTAACATTAATCACAGTATTGATTTTAACAGGGATGACTTCTCAGCATAGTGACTGTAGCTGCTTTTTTTCATCCTTATTTTACTGTGGCTGATTAGTTTCTGTCTGATGTCCAGTGTAGAACCATCCTCTGGAGAGAGCACTTTCAGAAATACTTCTACTTTTTTCTTAGTAAAATAATTACTTGAAGAGATTAGACCTAATAACTGCAGTTGAATCAGCTTGTGTTCTTATTGAATTATTATGTAAAATTAAAAGAGAGCAAATTCAGGATATATTTGTCTAAGAGGCCTGTTCCATTGCATGCCCATAAACTGTAGATGATTTGAGTTCAAATAATTTAGGAAAAAATATTGCAGGAAAATATCAGGCTGCGATGTAGGTCACTTTTCTGTTCATTCATGATCCTTGTTAAGCCTTCCTTTTTTTTTTTTTTTAAAGAACTTTCTAGGAAATGTCACAGTCTCATTTACTATAGACTTCAGTGGTGCTGCTCAGAAATCAGATTGCTCAAAATCTTTATGTTTGAGATGGAACTGGATAACCAGATACTTCTTTCTGCGGGTTTTGTTGCAGCTTTACCTCTGCTCTGATGTTTTCTCATTCCCTGCACCCACTGCTTTGGGACAAAGCAGGAATTCTGCTGTTCAGCAGATCTTTGGGGACAAGTGTCACTAATCAGATGCCCAAGTCTGGGAGAGGGATGCAGGACATGGTCCTCTCAGCGGCACTGCCAGTTTAAGCTGAGTGCAAGCAATGATTTCTGGGCATGTGAGATTTGCTGATGTGCGTTAGGGTAAGTTTGTGCCAAAAACCTGTTAATCCCCCCCAGAAAAGAACAGGGAACTGAGAAAGTTGAGAGGGTACACTGAGGCATGCTGGATCTAGCTGTGGGCTCTGGGACAGCTCCCCCATCTCTAAATGATTACATCTCTGTAATTAGTGTAGAAGATGACTGTGAAAGTGATAGTTCTTCATACATTCACTACTGCAGTTTCATGTCCTTTACCATAAGAATGACCACAACCCACTTCAGCAAGGTGTACTTTGCCATTATTAGGGCTGCCCATCTTTGTTAGCTCTTCTGCTGCCTAATCACCATTCCCAGTATTCCTGCAAATGTATCTTAGTTTCACTGAACTGGTACTTTAACCTCTGGAAAACTATTTTTCTTGATCTAATGTGCAATTTTCATGCCATCAGGGGTGACTGGGCCGGACTTTGTGACCTCTTGACTGCAGTAAAATCACAATAGTAATGCTTAATTACACACAGGGTTGAAAATGTATTTTTTAAGATTTGCAGTGCTGTTACTTTCTGAATTTCAAATTTATCAGACAATTAAAATAATTAAATATTCAGTCTCTGTTTAACTTAACAGAGAGGTTGGGCCTATTTAACAGACTTTATTAAGCTTACAGGTCAAAATTAATTTGTTGAAACTACTCAAGGCAAGAGATAGTGTCCTGTAATACGTCTATTTAATGCTGGTCTACAATGAAGCCATATACCAGATGTCTAATTCAATGCTTACCAGCCTTTAAAACATTGTTTCAATCCATTTTACTGAGTAAATTTGACTGGGGAAAAATCAAATAACAAAGACAAATTAGTTGCATCTTCTGTTAATCATCGATTATAAATTAGACATGCTAGCTCAACTGAAATGTCTCCAAGGGTGTGAATATTAGAGTTAATTGTTTAATTTGGAAAGGATGTGGAAAGTTTGTTTCCATTTGTAGGGGTTGTAATCCTCTGAGATTAAGGTGTTTGGACTGTCTCTTTACTCAGTAAGTGGCACTGTCTTTCAAACACTCCCTGATTTCATGGGCCACTGTTTAGAGAGGAATTGGTGCCTGGACAGCCAAAGTGGTTTTTCACTCTCATGCTCACTCTCATTTCTTGGTGTATTCTCCATGATCACACTTCTTGCATAGAATTATTACACAGGAAAATGCTTAATTCCTATTTAAAGATCCTCCGTTCTTTTTTTTTTCAGCCACCTTGAAAGTTCTGCCCAGGAAAATTATGCTTTAATTTTGCGTTAATATATGCCTAAGACTGTGGAATCATGCTCTTGGCTGATAGCCCTGGGTGGTACTGTGCTATAAATTTAAACACATACTTTGTATATAGATAATTTCTATATATAATATACTAATAATTTAGAATTTATATAATTTTTATAATTTATAAATATTATACTAATCATAGTGGTTAAAATAGTTTATATTATTTAACTTTACATAAGATCATAGAATATTTTGTGTTGGAAAGGACCCTAAAAATCATCCCATTCTACCCCCTGCCGTTGTCAGGAACACCTTCCACTGTCCCAGGTTGCTCCAAGCCCTGTCCAGCCTGGCCTTGGACATTTCCAGGGATCCAGGGGCAGCCACAGCTGCTCTGGGCACCCTCCACCTCGTCACCCTCAGAGCAAAGAATTTCATCAATTCTTTTATGTTTGTATGTATTTCATGCAATATATAAAATGTATCTATATTTTATAATTGAGACAACAATTTTAAACCCTTTTGACATGGTTTCTTATAGTTCCTACTTCAAAGACTTAGTCAGTCTTCCTCCAATCCTTTAATTAATAATGAGAGGCAATAGGGCTCTTAGAAACACTACTGGATGCATGTGGAGCATTCATCCATAAACTTTTAATGACAGGAGTGATACTCAGCTGTGGAAAAAACACTTGGAGGAGTCTTTAATGCAAAGAGATGGTGGTGACTTTGTTGACCCAAGAGCTCAGTCGGGGAAACAGAGAAAGGGGTGCATCAAAATGAGGCCCATCACCAATTCAGTGACAAACTCATGGGACAGACCTCTTCCTTAGCACTTGAGATGAGGAAATTCTCTGAGGAATCTTATGAAGAGCATTTAGCTCTGCAAATCCCAGAGGAATGGTGCAAAAATAATAAAAAAATAAGTGTGGAGCTCGGAAAGGAGAACAGGCAGCAGTGAGAATCAGGAATATTATTTAAATGAACTTTACTCTTTGGTGAACAGCAAAGTTTTCCCCTTTTCCTCTGCTGTTTCTGGCAGTGTTTAGACGAGTGTAGGTTGACATGACATCTGAATGTATTGGCCTGCCAAGAGGCACCACTTCTAACTTTTGACAAAGCACATCTCTATAAATGTTATATATTTTCTAAACAGCTATATAATTAGGACCAAAAAAACCTTTGGAGCACCTTTATTCTGCTGCATAGCTGGAGGCACGTGCCACCCATTAAACTCTGCAAAGGGGCTTTGTTCTTTCTGTGAACACAACAAACCAGCAGATTCCTTGAAAGCAACAAATTTTGTCTGATTGACATCACATTTAGGACTTTTTCCCAAATATTTTTTTGTTCTGCAAAATATAGCTTTGGTTTTACAGGTGCATATCAAACTCAGAAGAATTGTAATTGGAAGATGCTGAAGGTAATGAAATGCATTTTTGATGAGCTGAACACATTTTTACAGTGCAAGGGGGAACACGACCCTGGTGAGGGTGGATGTGGCTGGAACAGGTGGTTTGGGTCAGAAACTGCAGGTGACAGCAGAGCCAGATACAATCAATTCTCTAAAAACTGCTGATGTTGAGGCAGAAGGTATTTAAGTGCAGTATTTAAATGCTTAAACCCAGAGTAAAATGAGTACATGTTTAACACCACGCACAGACGGCTTCCTGGGCTGGCGCCTAAACCTGAGGGGGAAAGAAATTAAACATTAAACAATGCTTCAAATGGCAAGAAATACCGTCCTGGTGAAATCAATATAAATATTAGAATAGTCTCCACAGGGACGTGCTGGTTTCTCCAATGCTGGACACTTTTAAGAGTTGTCTGGACAGGACGCTGGGCCATGTCTAGGACATATCTTTGCCAAGAAAGTTCAGACCAGATGACCCTTGAGGTCTCTTCCAACCTGGTATTCTGTGATTTATTTTGGCATTTCAAATTATTATAATGATCAGAATGAACGAGAAAGTTTAGAAAGTGTAACCTATCTGTGCTGTGATAAATTGGATGGGCTTCAGAATATCTGGTCAGCCTTTCTGGTGATTTATGAATGCCAGAGGCCTAATAACGGAAAGAAATTGGTTGAGTCTTTCTATCTGATCATGTTTGCTGTGCTTTGTGGTTTAAAATAAACTGTGTATTTGTATCAGGATTACTAAACATTGAACCAAGCACAGAGATAAATCTATGTTGATGTAATTTGCCTCCATTTTTGGCCACTTTCCACACAAGCTTTTCCAACTCTAAATCCCATAAAGGCTTTCTACCATAGTACATAATGCTTCCTTTTGTATCACATTAATTTTTTCTTAATTATATACTTGAAATGTACATTTCACTCTGACACTCTAATCACCTCTAACAGCAACAGAAATATACCTATAAAACAAGCATATATGATATAAAAAATAATAACGAAAATGATAAATTACACTGCAGGTGCCTGAATCTCCTCCAGTGCATGTGCTCAAACACTAAGTTGGTAAGCTGGGTTTTACCCAAGCTGTGAATGATACAAAATAAACTGAGTGAAAGATTTTGCTGCATTTCTGATAGTGAATATCATGATTACTGATAATTAGTCAAGATTTAGTCAAAGGACTCAAAGATTTGATACTGCTTTTTTCTTGCAAAAGATCTTTCTCATAACTTCTGCAGGAATATTTCGCTGGCAGCCATGCACTCCATCCTAATATTTTTTGCATATAAATATTTATATGATATTAAGCAATATGTGAATTATATTCAACCCGCCAAGGTGTACACTCTAGTGGAGTGAAAAATATGTGATCCAGCATTTAAATGAAATTATCTCTTTATAAACCTTGAAAAGGTGGAAAAAAATTAAATTTACCACCAGAGAAGAGTTAGTTTGGGTCACTTTCACTTGGTGTAAAACTGGAGTAGTTAATAGTCCTCTGTCTAGACTGGAAAATGTCACTACAATAGTGCTGAACTCTGGAATGAAAATTACATAATTGCAGCTAGGAGATATTAGTCTTTGCAATATAGATGTTGCAAAGTCAACATCAAAATTGGAGTTAAATCTGATGGCATTGTGTCTTCTTCCCTACTTCATAAATTTTAAGGATTTTGCATAAAGTTTGCGTTCATTTTTATATATTCCTCACAATCTGATATGCTCTGCCACTTTTCAGGAACTGAGATTATTTCTACAGCCTTATGAAGATCGGCCCCATATAATCATGTCACACCATAACAGGTCTCCATAAGATGTGTTATTTCCACTTTTCCGCACAAAGTTGAAGCTGATCCCCTCCCTCCTCTGTAAATTAGACACAAAGCCTCCAGGAAATCAAACTGAATAATCAAGCACTTAATAAAAAATGCATCATGGTACGTCAGCCTATGTTATCAACTTGGAAGAAAAAGCAGTATAAAATGCTCAGACAATAATGATTTTCATGCATATAAACATTAATGCTAACTTCAACCTCATTGTACTTCTGAGATGTTTAAAGCCTTTTACCAGATTAAGCTTTCTTCAAACCTTTCTGACAAACTACTTTGTTAAAAACCCACATGAATTGGGAAATGATTATGAACAAACAGATTGTGAATATGGAGTGAAATCAGGTCATGTCAAAGACATCTGTTCCATGCACACTTGTAAATGTTTATCACAACCTCACTGGTAGGTCCTGGTCACTGGTAGGGCCCACTGAACAAGGTGATTCCAGATATTCCTGTCCCACACTTGCAATTATGAGTTTTAAAACAGAAAAAAGGGCAAGACAAAATCTCTGGAAAGGTTTTTTACCTTACTTTTCAGTAGAAGAGCCTTTCTGTGTTTCTTCCAGAAAGGAAGACAAGGACAAAGCATTTAGAATTCAATGTGGTGATTTATGATAAAAACCCCCAAGCAAATAAACAAACAAACAAAAACCAAGCGTGCACTCTCCCAACAAAAAAACAAACCCCCAAAATTATTCAGCTTACTTTGGCAGTGAAAAAGGGAATTTTAGTCATTGAAAAGTCATTGTTGTATTTAATCATATAAATTTCACAAATATGAAATGTGAATATCAGATTGGTACTTCTCTCTCTCTCATCTCCTTAAAATATTTCTCTTTAGTAACACTTTATTTTCAGATTTTGACTTTAATTCCCATTATATTGGATTGTTTATGAAAGGATGGCAACTGTATCCAATATATAGCATATATTTATATGTATAATTTAGATATACATTTATAGCAATAAATTTACAGAACTGAGTCATAGGAGCGACAACAAATTTATATTTGCAAAGTAAATACTGTGGGTTTATAATATTTGCCTGCTCTATAATTGTTTATTGAAGCACAAACAATTTGCTGATCTTGTCAGGAAATGGCTGAAAATGTTTTTAACAAAAGACACCGTGATGATGCTTTAGGACAGTGTGAGAAATCAGTATGAAATTAATGAATTTTTTTTATTCTGTACATGACTTTTACGCCCAGCCCATCCCATGGTGGCCCTTACCCTTTGTTGATTTGTGGATAACAACTGTAACAAGGAAACAAAGAATTTTAATTTGTCTTTTCATTTCCAATATTCAATGATGATGGCCAGCCTTAAAAAAAAAAATTACAAAAAAACTTATGTATGACCTGTGCTGGAAGGTCGTTTTCCTCTTTAATACAAGGTTTAATTTTCCTATGTTTAGTCAAGCCAATTTCTCAAGGGTATCCATGGAAGCTTAGTCCTAGTGGGAATCTAAATTGCAGTGGATATACCCATGTATAATATTCAGTCTTGCATTAACTTTAATGCAGTGTTTTATAGTGCAGTTTTTTTACAGGATATAGTTTAGTTAATGTGATAAAACATTAAGTTAATGCTCTGCTCCTCAGAATTTATTTTACAACTGTTTTTTTGTTTAAAAAAAAAAAAGTCACTTTACAAGGATGTGAAACTTGAAGCGCCTGGCTTGGCAACTACATTTAAGATGGCCAAATATCAGTGGCCACCAAATGACTGGTGGTAAATGTTGCTTGGAAAATACTTGTTTTACAAGGAAAAAGAACTGTACAAGCATAAAAGTTGCTTTCTAATGCATTGTTTGTTGTACCTGGCAGCACTTTGATGCCTGTCAAGCAGCCCCTTACAACAATAACACCCAGGAAGATGTGAAGTGAACAGGTACACCATTAAAGCACTAATAAAGTTCCCCTATCTTCATTAATGTACCTTGTAATAGACCAGTTAGAAGACAATTTGTTCTTTCTTTCATGCAGATAGTTCTATTAATGGAGCAGAGAGAATGATGACAATTTAAAAGGTACACTAAAACACTCTGATGAATATATGGGCTGAGTGGTGCTCCCGTGGCTGGGATGTGAAGGAAAATAAAACATTCAAGTTCTTGGTGTTGCAACTGCTATGAGTTACTTCAGTCCTTGGTCCAGGTTGGTTTAGATATTTAGCAAAATAAATTTACAATGCCAAAAATTAGTTTCCACTGTCACTGTACAGATACAAAAAATATTTGAGTATTAATGCAGATTCAAATACATTGGATTTAATTCCATCCAGTTCAATAAATTTGCAATAATGTGGGGTTTGACAAATCATTTCTCCACCACACAGTTCTCCGTGTATTTCATCCCATTTGTTCACCATGAATACATGGTTCACCACGTATTTCATATTATCTGGGCATTTAACTGAGATAATTTAGCTATCCAAAGCTAGAGCCCAAGCAGGTTGTACAGGAAAGACAGTGATTCAAAACACCTCCACGAGATACCACAAATTAAACCATGTGAGGAAGAGCCTGTGGTCACAGGTTTCAGAAGCACAATAATTGACAGAGAATATTCCAGTGTCCAGCCCAGCAGATCATTGAAGCTTTCACTTACCTTTGAATATAATTTTAAAGTAGTCATTCTGTGTGTCCCCATTGTGAATTTCTTAGTTGTGAAAAGGAAGCTGGTTGGGGGAGTTCTATCGGTGTTCTACTGATTAACATTTAGCCTAATCTGGAAAGGGATTTGTATGCATAATATAGAACTATTTGCACACTTAAAATTCAGCACTGGCTTTATTATCTAGCTCAATCAGGATTAAATAAGTCAAAGTCTAAGTTCTTACTGACTGTAGGTAAGTTTGGATCAGAACCTATGCTATCATCACCTCTCAAACTTCTTGAAAGGTTTTAAGAATATCATTGAATAGAAATTAAATGAGAATAACTTTGTGGTGCTCTTGGTGTTAAATCTTTTGTGAGTCATCAGCTCATCAGCATGGGCCATATCAGGAAGGAACCCTGCAGAGATAAAGCTCTCAAACTGTGATAGACTGTGCAGGCTGATACCAAAGACTTGCAAAAAGAGTTGTGCAAAAACCTAAAGCACTTTCCTCTGGGATTTCCTTCCGGGAGACAAATAGAGGAGCGCTGGTGGCTGGATGAAGGAGCTGTTTCACCTGTTTTTCTCTGAACAGCCCTGGTGCAACTCAAGAATTGCTTGGAAATTTAACACTTAGCGACCTCAAGCTACCTGGAGAAATAAACTCCTCAACATTCCAGTTTATATCATTTTCCCTTTTGAAGCATTTGGACACTCAGGAAGAGTCTTCGATGAGTCCTTTGGCAAGCAAATCCTCCTCTAAGGGCTGAGCTTTTCTTGTGCATTTGTGTTCAGAATTACAGTGGCACCTTCCCTCCTTCAACCCCTGTTAGAACTTAACACAATCTACTAAGTAACAGCAAACAAGCTTTTTACCTTTTTTATAATTATTAGCTTTTTTCCCTAGAAAGAAAAGCCCTATGGAGGTTTAATCACTTTGTATTATATCTGATGGTTCTTAGAGTGATTTTTGTAGACTCCTATTACAGTTTCATAGTGTCCTATTGATTTTGTTTCTCTTAAGGGCTTTCCCAGCAAAAGATTGTATATAATACAAAGGACAATAAAAGAAATTGCTAAGCAGTAAGGATTATTATTCTCCGTGTTTACTGCTGTACCAACTATATGAAAAAAGAAGCCAGAAATATAAGCTGAGGTAATAAACTTATGACCACTGGGATTTGTAGTATTTCCTGTGTAAATGCATGATGACCTCCAACTGCCTGGGATGGTAAAATCAATAACAAGAAATCCACCCACCGTTTATTACACTGAAATTGTTATTCAGGTTATATATTAAGAGAAGGTTTCATCTGCAGTGTAGTGTATCATGTTACATAGCTGGGTTTTCTGAAAGCACCTATCATATCTGTGGGGATATTATATTACTCTGGCATAATAGCATTGCACTGGCAATCCAAATTCAGCATTTTTTTCTTCTTAGAGGTGATATTTATGGCCTAAGTAGCCACAATTTTCTTCACATAAAATATGAAATGTAATCAAATCTTTCTTTTCCTGACAGAACAGTATTGTAATTCTAATCTTTCTCTTCCTGACAGAAGGGGATCATAATTCTATTCAGTCCTCAGCCATTCTTTACAAAGATTAATGATGAGATTTTGGAAAAAAGACAATAATTTCTTTAAAAAAAATTAACAATGTTTCTCAGTTATGAAAGTAATTGTACCATGGTAGCAAATATTACTGCCACAATTCAAATTTTTTTTAGTGGCACAAGTAATTATTACTCAAGTAAAGAATTTCACTTGGTGTGGATTAGCATCAGTCTTGGGGGTAAAAAAGATGATTTTGTGTTTACTATGCAACAGATTCTAGTTGGATAAGAAATCCTTGAAAACTCTTTGTTATTCATCAGTGCATGATTGATGACATTGATGAAACTTAGAATTTCCAATGTCACAGTAATTTATACACTTGAGCGTGGAACCACAGACACAAAAAAAGAAGTCACAAAGCCATCAAAAAGCAGGCCATATGCCGTCAAGTGCAGGCACATGCAGCAAAGCTTGCCAAAATTGATCCCCGCTGAAGGCAAAAACAGAACAGAAAGACTTACAAACACGATGGAATGGAGATACCTTCAAAGCAATTGCAACTGGAAAAGATAAAAAAAATTTGGGGAAATAATGTCGCCATAAGAAAATTGACCGGGGTTGTATCACGAGCATTGCAAAAGACAAAAACATGAAAAAATTAAGCTCACAGATGTTGCAAAAGCAGGGGAAAGAGTCAAGCAGGAAGACACAACTTGGAGGGGAAGATATGAGGGACATGGCACGGATACATAAAAAATAAAAGAAAAAAAACGGAAAGAAATCTTTCCCAGAATCAAAGTTATCAAAAGGCCAGCCATATGCCATCAAGTGCAGGCACATGCAGCAAAGCTTGCAAAAACAGAAAAGGACTTGCAAACATGCTGGAATGAAGATACCATCAAAGGAATTGCATTTGGAGGAGAAAAATATAAAATTGGGAAATTTGGGAAATTTGGGAAATTTTGTGATTACAAGAAAAAAGACCGGGATGATATCAGGAGCAGTGCAAAGGACCAAAACATGCCAAAACTAAGCTCACACGTGTTGCAAAAGCAGGGGAAAGAGTCAAGGAGGAAGACACAACTTGGAGGGGAAGATATGAGGGATATTGCATGGATAGTTAAAAAAATGTAAAAAAATGCAAAAAAAATCTTCCTCAAAAACAAAGCCATCAAAAGGCATGGCTTGCCATCAGGTGCAGGGACATGCACCAAAGATTCCTCTCTTGGTCCCCATTGAAATCGCAAGATCCCTTTTCCCTTCCTGAAAGGAATTTTCGGGGAGGGAAACGGAGTCTTGCGAACCCGTAATCTGACAAATGTGATGCGAAGAAAAAGGAACTTGGAATTTGACAGTTGATTAATACCTTCATTTTTAAATAAGAGCAATGAACTTCCCCCACGGATCTATCCAGCATCTTTAGTAAACATACAGTGATCTAATAAACCAAATAAAGTAGATATTTTTGAAAATATTGTTCTTAATATGAAATTATTCCTTTGGGTATCATGGAAAAAAAGTATTTTAAAAAATTGTTCATAGGGCTTTGTAACTTGCACCCAGCTAGGTAATGGAATGTACAATGCAATTATAACACATTGTAATGCTAGAGAATGAAGAAGTTCTTTTAACTAGAAGAAAATGTTGCATTTACCTATGGGCTACAAAATTTAAACCCCTGTGTTTGTTGCAAATTATGCTGTACTGAAAATGTTCAGTTCTTCAGAAAAGGAAGCAGGGATAATTTAGTTTCAGAGTTCACTATCCAGGGCAAGAAAGAATAAAGCAGAGTGGAGAAATAGCAAAATGACCTCATTTACTGAGATAGAAATGTGCTGTTTACTCTTTGATGTAAGGTATCTCCTCCTCCTTTCAAACCAGGACATATTTCTTATTTCCAGGTTTATGAAGACAAGAAAATAAGAAGTGGGCAGGAAAACCCAGGTATTATATAACAGGGAGAGTAATGATAGTTTTTTTAAAGTGTTTTTGATCAAAAAAGTTTAATTCCATTCAGAATATTTTCTCAGAAATACTGTGGCGCTTGGAATATTTGCTTTTGAGGGCCTCATTGTTGCCTCTGAATGAGGTACAACTCAGTTCAGGAATCAGAGGCATCAAGATGATATTGCTATGGATTTATACACATTTTCCTCTCTCTCATTTTTTTCTTTTAATTGGGTAATTGAATACCTACTATAACCAAACTGGTATAAAAGGTCAGAGCATGAGTTAGTCTCCTCTTGGGACACTTGATTATGTGTCCTTGCAGCTTTTAAGGGTATTTCCACTACGTTTAAAGAAATACATCACTAATTTGGGCATCAACCGTTTATTTTTGTGGAATCTGCCTCCTTGGTTTGTCCTCCACAACCCATCAGGAAACCCAGGCTGTTGTTTGCCTACAAAGAAACTCAGATAAATAATGTTTGCTGAATTTGCTTGTTGCAAACAGGAAATGCAAAATGAATAGAGTGTACAGAAAGGGAAACCTTTAGAAACAAAGATTAAAATATGGCCTAAGGTTAATCATCTATTATCCAATGTTTCTTTTCTTTCACTAACTCATATCTTGGCTTGCATACACTGTAGTTACTGAAATTATAATAGAAGAACATATTTCGGTGGAGAAATTATTACCAATATTTAGATTTAGAGGGAATGTAAAGTATAACATCAATTTAAAACTCATTAAAATTATCTTACTAGTTTATTTCTTTTACAAAAGGATTTGGGCTGGATTAATTATAGCACGACCAAATGTAGAGACACCGATGCAATGTTTTGCTGATGTTGTCCTTTATAATTATGTACCAAGTCTTGACTTCTGATGCTCTGTATCCATCCTCTTCTGAAGTTTTTGCTTTGAGTCATGGCTTTAGTTTGTGAATACTGTAAGTAAGAATATACTCATTATTACTATGCTTCTTACTAGGAAAGAATTCTCAGAAAGACATGTTTTTATTTATTGTTGTGATGTTCATTACAGAAGTCCTCCTTCCCATATAATGACCTGCAAGGCTTGATGAAATCTGGCCTATGACCTGCATCCAAGACCTTCCTTATAGATTGGAGAATTCTGTAAGTATCAGAAGGACTTTGCAGACTCGTTAATGGGTTTTATTTAAAAAGACAGATAAAAGAAAAGGAAAAAACATGCAGTCTGTGGTTTTGCTGCAAAGTGCTGGTGCTTTGGTGTCAGGAATGTGATAGGAGTTGAGCTGATGGCCAGCAGGGATTTCTGGAGAAGCTGGGATGGAGGAGAACTCAGGAAGTTGGTCAGGTTTGTCTGTCTGCCCTTCCCACAGCAGCTCAGAGCTGAAGAGCCTGAAACTTGTAGTGTCAAAACCTCTTCACTTTGTTACCCTTCTTGTTATCCCAAAAAGCATCCAAATCTTCAACCTAAGAATAAATCAGGTTAAAAATGTGGGAAAAACTTGTGCTATACAGCTGCTTTCATGTAAAACCCAAGCAGCACAGATGAGTCACTGTGGAAGTCTTGTAATTTTCTGCCAAGCGATAAATTATTACCTTAGCCTGCACTGGAAATGGGGGAAAAGTTAGCTAAAAGTGTTTGAAAAAGCAAAACCTCCTACCTTTTTGCAGCATAATAATAGATATAGTTATCTCTGATGACTCATGTTATGGGAGGTCATGGGGGGAACTGCGGAACCGTTTTGGCATTGAATTTAAAATGAAAAAGCTCAAATTGTTCTAAATAAATATGCTTTTTCCCCCCTCCCATTTGGGAGTATTCTCAGAGATTCTTTTAAAAGCAAGTATTTCACAAGAGGTTCAAACTGTGTGAATAATAAAATGTCATTAGCTTTATATTTGAAATCTGAATGGACAAGAAAATAAGGCTGTTATTATTCAGACTTAAGTTTAGAGAAACAGACTTTAGCAAAGTGAAATAATCTACCACGGGAAGTGGTAATGAAAACCATGAAAAAAATTTCTAGTAACTTCAAATGTGCATGAAATATTTATTTGCTATAAAAATAAATGTTGCTAGGTTATGACATTATGATTTGTCAGGAAAGGTTCTCTGTGCTGTCATTCAGAGTTAAAAAAAAAATTTTGTCAAAATTTTACCATGATGGGGGTGATTAGTTCTGAAAAGATCCTCATCCAGTTTCAAAAATAAATCAGTGAAAAAATGAGTATTTTCTTAAGAATTGAAGTCATCAACGTTAAAGGTGATATTAAAAAAAAAAAAAAAGGGAAAGAAAAAAAGACAATAACTCCAATGATGGAAAAATTAAGCCCTTGATCCTCACTTTCACATCCCTGATTGACTGAAGAAAACCCAGTGTCAGATGCAGGCAGTGCCCCATCCCAACACTGAAACCCTTTGAGGTTTTGCCCTTCCAAGCATAAATAAAGGAAAGAACATTGGACTGTGACACTGAAAAAGCTCAAAAGTCTTTAAAGAAGGTATCAAAGTGTGTAGCACAGGCTTTAAATAATTTTTAATGTTGTCAGGAACATTCAGTTCAACAACAAAAATTATAGAAGCTCAAAAATATCTTGGTTTTGTACATTTGTGCAAGTTTATTGGGAAAGCAATATATGTGCAGTCCTCTATCGTTAGGAAAATTGATGATTACAAGGTAACTTCTGTGGGATACAAAAATTTGTGTAGAGAGTGAGTTCAATTATTATTCAGCACATTGACCAAGCATCAAAAAAAAAGAAAATGCCAAGCAAACCATATTGGACATCTGTCTCAAAAATGTTTAAATCAATAGGAAAAGCAAACTTTATTTGACTTGTAGTCACAGTCTAATTCCATTCCCAAATTTTCCACAGGCTAAGTAATTACAATTAACCAATGATTAATGCTTTCACTAATAAGAATTTTGTTGAGGAGCTGAATATACCATACTTTCAAAAAACATGGGAAAAGGCAGGTTAAAAGGGTATTTCACAGGCAGACATACAGAGAAATCTATAGCAGAAAATGAGTTATTGTTTGATCATTTCTGAAATTTGTTTTGTATTTGATTTATGACTTCATAGTTTACACTTAAAGTTTATCAGTTTTTCAATGTTCATAGACAAAATCATTTCCTCATTTTCTGGGAGTAAAATCAGGCAATTCTATTTTGAGCTGATGGGTGAAGAAAATTGATTTTTCTTCGGCAGTAATTCTTGTATTTACTAATATTTCCTAAATATTGCTATGCAATTTAATTTCACCTTGTTCTTTACTGCTAGAGTTTCTTGAGGGTTTTTTTTTCCTTAAAAGTTATCTGATGAAAAATTTGCTGCAACTTAATGATACAATATTTCATTTAAAATGAGGGCAGAAGTCTCCCATTTAATTGAGATAAAAGCAAAGCATAGAAATTGAGAATTTTTTCTTCCTGGTCATCCAATTTGTAATGTTCTCATAAAATCAGAAAATGTAGTTCAAAACAATGAACAGATATATGACAGTGCATTTGACCTCATAAGCGTCGCTGAGATTTAATAATTTTCCCTCTTTTTTATGTGTACAGTTTAATCAGAATCAAGATATTGTGACAAAATGCATCAATTTCCAGAACTGAATCTTTTTTCAATAGAAAAACATTTCCATTACAAATCTTAATTTATTTCATTGCCTTTCTGTAGGGTATTTCCTGTAGTAACTGGCTTTACTGTCTTTTAGATACAGAAAACATTCTGGGATATCAAATAAATGCCTGTGTTAGTAGTTTTCTGTGTCTGTGAGCCACTTTTTATTCCTCAGGAACTTGCCAGAAATTTTTAAACATCCTAGAAATATTCACACTGGCAGGAAAACACATTGTCTAGAAAAATCAGCAGCTCTGCCATCCAAAATGGACAAACAAGGGGCAGTCTCTTAGCCATTATCTCTGCCTTAGGCTTTGGAATTTAATGTTTAATTATTTGAGGACCCAACAAGACAAAAAATCCAGAAGGCGAGGGACTTGCTCACCTGGTGAATTAGGACTCGAGGTCTGTGGCCATGCTTTGCTTGGATGTGATGAACCCCAGAAGATTTCCCAGTTATGTCCCAGCTCCACGTTGAAGGCCTCTGGTCTTCCTGCCCTCTTCCCTGCCTGCTTTCCCTTCCTGCCTGGATTTCCCCTGCCAGACATGGGTCTTGCAAGTGACCAAGAGGATCCATCCCATGTGCACAACCCAAGGACACGTGGGGACAAAGCAGTGGAGGTGAGATATTCCAACACTGCTGGCTGAAGTCCACCTGCTGTAAATCCTCAGGGAATTTCCCTTTTGAACTCAGGGATTTATTACAACACAGTCGAGTCTGTCATCTCCGGGACGCCTCAAGATAATGCAGCATTTTGGAGCTGGGAGTTCATTAGGCACAGATAATGGGGCTAAAAGGAAAAACACATGGACTGGGTTCTGTTGTCTTTGTTTCATGGCAGATCAGGCAAAATTAGCCCCTGCACATGGTACATAGTACATTTATTCAGATATTTCATGTGTAATAAAATAACACAGTTTCCGGTGGTGTGGGATGGTTTCCCTATAGACAAACCAAACCTGCTGGGGTTCTTATTACTTTGGAGCCTACTGCTACTTCTGAAACAGATAAAATCTTCTACCTTCTGCATTCAGTAATTGCTTAATATTTACAGTAATTTTTATTATTATTATTTTTTAATTCTGTGCATACTTTGAAAGTGCAATCAGTATTCTAATGAGTTTCCAGGTTGCTGATTCCTCTGCTGCAGAATAACTTGCACTGGAGGACTTAAAAGGCATCTCTAATTTCCCTCACTGTCAAAGACCGGGTAGGTCCAACATTTTACTTTGAAATTATGTTCTTCTTATGAACTGCTTATTAGGCAATTAAATGTGCTGTTTAAGCTAGAACTAGCTAAAATTGAAATGAAATTATTTTAAAAGACTCGGTGGTAGCTCTTGTTGAAAGACAGTTACGACTGTGTGGCTGTCAGATAGGGTTTAGAGTAATGAGACACACAGGTAATCAGCATGAGCTGGCAGGAACAGTTTTTCCATGATTTCATTCCAAGGGGACCTGATTAGAAAAAATATTGCACTTATTACTTCTGAGCGAGCATTTTAAGTAGGCTTGGCTAGAAAGAGAATTACATATGGCATTACTATTTCAGGCATATAAAAAACTGTTAAGTATGTGTAAAAAGAGGAAAATTGCTGTTTCTGGGATTAGCACTTTAGCAGGCCTTGCTAGCCAAATGTTACAGCTTAAAGGTGCTACTCTACAGCTGTGGAAGAGTTTCCAGATGTGACAGGCTCCAAAGTTGGTGAAACAAATGATATAAATTAAATTCATTAATTAAGGATAGGGTTGTGATTTCCATCTTGTTTGTACAGGTTGGTTTTTTTGTGTATTCTAAAATCTTCAGGCTAGTTTTTTATTATTATTTCTCATTATCTAAAGCTCCTTTCATTGAAGTGGACCTCAAAACACTCCACAACCTTCTTTGTACATTGAATACCACTTCTCTGATCTGTTAGGGAGTTCTTGTTGCCTTTGAGAAGACATAAACCAGATTAACATAAAATTAAATAATAAGAACATCAAAACGGACATCTGACTTCGAATAATGTGTGTAGTCTACACACAGTACAGAAGAATAGGGAAGATGGACTTACCTGCAATCTCTTCCTCTCACCACTTGGGCTGCAGCAGAGATCGGAAGTCCTAAAAGAAATGACTAAATTATTTTAGAAGATGAAATTTTTGCATTTCAATAAACCCCAGTTTAGACTCTTCACCCATTTTTCATTTTTGAAACCTGATGAAGTTTTTACAAGCAGCTACCTTGTGGTACTGCCTTATCACCACAGTAGGTCCAGTTCATAGGCAGAGATAATTCTCAGTGATGTAGGCAACAATAAAGTCTGATCATTCCCTTTTGACTTTTCAAAGAAAAAAAGTCATGATGTAAGGAATCAAAAGAGCTCCCACAGATTCTCTTGAAGGAGTCCATGACATGCTTGGAAAACATAAAGCTGAGCTACAAAGCCCTACACTTTTTAAAATCTGTCAGTGGAACACAACAATGCTTTTAAAACTGAAATTGTAATTATAAACTAAATAATCAGCTCACAAAGGGGAAAAAAATTGGCTGTTCAGCATTAGCTAGCTACCTGGAGTTATGGTAAGTAGTGCCATCATTCATTTTAGGACATAATGAGATGCCAGGTTTGAAGGTATAATGAGATGCTGAAGTTGAAGGATATTTATTTGATAGTCATCTCCTATATGCTCCCTGATTAGTTTAAGCTGAATAAACCCAACAGCCCAGCATTAGTGACAAGCCAGCAGAGCTCCAGCCACCTGCAGCATCATATGGGTAATGGATTATAAAATTCATCTCCATAGGTAAAGCTGTTGCCATTCCACATTTTGTCTGAAAAACTTGGTAGTGTCATTGGTAACACAGAGCTAATCCTAATAAAAAAAGAACCCAAAAAAGCCACAAAACCACCTCCAAACTAAAACATAGGGCAGGCTTTGGAACAGGCTGCCCAGGGCTCTGCTTGAGAGATCATCATCCCTGGAGGCATTTAAAAGAGATGCATTATGAGGCACTATGTGTCTTAAAGGTGGGCTTGGCAGTGCTGGGTTAATGGGAGCTTGATGATCTTAGAGGACTTTTCCAATCTTAATGATTCTGTAATTCTTAAATTTCTGGAGCAGGCCACTGGGGAAAGAGGATCTGACCACCCTGGCAGAGTCACTGACATGCTTTGCACCGAGGGTTGTGCAAAAAAGAATTTTCAGACCCCAACTTCCTGACACACCAACAGAACACATCACCCTCTGCTTGTGTGAATGAGCAAGGCTGAAATCACACACAAGAAAACACTTTGTGGCAGCTGGATGCAGTCAGGACACTGTGGAGATAAAAATTCCATAATTTGGGAACTGTGCATCTAGAGAGGAGCAGATGGATAAACTACAAACTCTCCTTGAACAGGCAGCACCCTTTGGAGAGCAAGGAGGGCTGCTGACATCTAGTGTTTCCCACTCTAACACATCTCCTGCTCGTGCTTTTCAGGAGCAGAAATGTCTGTGTTTGGTGACAGCCCCTGGGCTGCTCGGGGAGCACGAGGTGCAGGGCTCCGGGACATCTGTTAGATGAGGGGCTTGTGGAAGATGCTGCTGTGAAATTCCCTGTCCCTGCTACCTGTGTCTCCAGCATCCTGATCCATGTGGGCACCGGGGCAGAGGGGACTGCAGGGGGAGCTGCTTCTGAACATTTATTTTATTTCTCCCCCAATCTTATTTTCTTGAACTGAGATGCAATTTCTAAAATCAAGATCAAAAATTATTTCAAAGAAACATCAAGAAAGGTCAGTGGGAAAATGGGGGGCCTCACTTCCTAATTCCAACAACAATCAAGTTTTACAGTGTTTGCCTTTCATACAAAGAAAAACAAACTAAAAAGCTGGGAAAGAAGGCTTTCACTGATATCGTAGATGCAGTCAGAGCACATAAATATTGCATGTCCTCACTGGGATTGTCACTATGCTTCCTTTTAACCAAACATAATTCTTCTATAATAGTTTCATTGGAGAATATGTTTTGCCTCCCTACACAAGTTCATTCTCTTTACTCTGTCTATTTACAGTTTGTGCACACTGTCTGATTACGTTAGGACTGTCATTCTGTGCTGTCATTATTATCTGGATTGTTTTGTTAGCTCTGTTGCTGTTAGACTCATTATTTTCAGCCTGCTAAATGTCCTGACCTAGATTTGATTGCCTACCAGGTGACTCATTATTTAAATTAACTGGTAGATCTACATCAGACATTACAATCTAATTCCTTGAATTAGATTGCCTGCTGATTCTTCCTCTCCAGATGATTGATAGTTTGAATGATTGCCATTTATGGAAATAAAAAAGAACTAAGCTTTTGTGTATGAATCAGTATTTAACTATTCCTTTTCTTTTATATTTTTGCCTTAAATTTGTCCTTGAGGCCTCAAACAAAATCATAGAACAGTTTAGGTTGGAAAAGACCTCTAAGATCATTGAGATGTAGGGATGTGGATGACAATGATTTTACAGCGGAAAATATTTTAATATTTTGCCTGCAATAGCCTTTACTTAAATATTCTAGAAAGATATTTTCTGGCTACTGTTGAGGCTGTCTTTACTTATATTGCAGATCCTTTGACACGCCAGCTGCAGGGAGACCTTTGTGCAAAATGCAGGAGGAGATAGTGGCTTCCCTGAACATCTCTTTCAACCTAAAGGTTACATTGAGAATGTCTTTTTTGGAGTGATGGATGAGTGCCTGCATGAGCTGTATCATTGTTTTGTATGGGGCAACTAGTGCAAGTGCTGCTCATCAATGAGAATAACTGGTTCACAATCTGTCTCTCAAAGATAAGACATGAAAAGGACACAGACCTTGGGAATGACTCCCAATCTGTTACCTTAACCACAAGACCATTATGATGAGGATATCAGTTTTTTCTTCATGTGTTTGTCTAGAGAAGACAGTTTGCATGAAGAAATTAACTATTTTAAAAAAATTTGTAAGCATTGGCCTGCACAAAATTAAGTGTGAATTTTGTGCCTCTATAACTAATATTGTTTCCAGCTGATGGTGGGTTTTGACTCTGCAAGAAAGAGTTAAATTGCTGCATTTACACTGAGCTCTAAGCCTGTTAGTGTTTAGCAGGATGGGAATTTCTCCTCTTGAGTTTTTGCTTTTCACAGTGGAAGGTGCGAGATTTTGTGGCTCTGCTAAAGGTTGCTCTACCTCTGCCTTTTCACCAGAACATTTGCTCCCTGGTTTTCAGTTTGACAGTTTTGACTGAGGTTAGAAGAGTTCATCTTGTTTACAGCTTCTCTGGATGGGAGTGATGCATGTGTATATTCATGTACCAAAGATGTAAAAGGTTTGTGTTTTGGAGATGGTTCGCTCACCCTCTCATTGAGACAGCTCTATCTGTTCACTATCACAAGGCACTGAGAAAAAGAGTAATGGTATTTTTATTTTTTAATCCATCATGGCCATGAGGCTAAGAGAAACCTCTCAGCTCTGCCAGTGGAGTGACTTCTGTAACTCCAAAGCAGGGCAGGAGGGAGCAGACAAGCACTCAGGCTCACTGCTGAATGGTCTCAGCTCAGTGAACATGAAATCACAGGCCTAATTGTAATCAAATAAGTAGTCCAGGTCCCAATCCATCAAACCACATAAGGGTATAATTAACATTAAACAAGTACTGAGTCCTATTAGGTTTAATAGAAGATAGGCATGGGCTAATGTTAAGCATACACTCACCTACCCAATCTCCAAGTACTTCAGAGAAGCAGCCTTGAATCTCTCATGTGAAAAGTGGGCTGCTTGAGTGTGGATTCTAGCAGATAGCAAAGCCTGGGGTGTATAAGAAGTGTAGGTGTTTGACATGTACAGCTGTAGGCAGAAATATGAGAAATGAAGAAAAGCAGTGTGCTTAAGCCAGCCTAAATTCCCCTGGGGACTATGCGTCAGTGTATAAGGCACCCCATGGTTTATTCTGTCCTACATGAAGTGTGAGAGAGGCTTAATGCATTGTTTCTGCTTATTGAAACAAGGACAATCCTTGTGTGAAGGTCTGCTCTGTAGGACAGGAGCTATTCTGTGAATCTGTGATTCTATTCACAGCACTAAGGGCTGGGGGAGCTAAAGCCCTTGGTGCCCAAGGGACACCCCAAGGCCAGACTGGATGAGGTCTGGAGCAACCTGGTCTAGTGCAAAGTGTCCCTGCCCGTGGCAAGGTTTGGAACTGGTTTTAAGGTCCCTCCTAACCCAAACCATTCCATGACCCACAGCAGCAAATAAGCAAGTCGTGCCCACAGGTGCCCAGACCATCTGATTCAAAAACATCTCGAGAACTCCAGCATTCGGTGAGGGGCCAGATATCCCGTGTCCTTCAGCATTTCTGTTGCTATCTCTCAAAATTACTTATTAATGAAAAATCAAGTATCTTAAACCAGGTAGAAATTAAGGGGGGAAACCCAGGAAAAACAGAGTGCGAGAGAACAGCAACTTACTATCAGTACAGTGGAAAATACAGCAATATATGCTAACTACTGATTGCAAAAGACATAAACTATCAAACTGTTCTGCACAGCCAGGGTAAGGACTGCAGAATTAAACATTAATGCTAAGCTGCTTAAGATGAATGCTGTGACTCCAGATTGTGTACATTAGAGAGGTTGACAGAAGACTAATTTCTAAAGGAGAAAATGTTTTAAAAATTAAGCACAGCCATCAATAAATCAGCCAAGCTTAAAATAAAAATAGGGGTTTGGATATATTCTGACGTTTGAATATAATATAGCTGTAAGAATAAAGGTTTTAGAGAACCATGTTCTAAAGTAGTCAACTATTTCTTTCACTTAATATCTTTATGCTGGAGATAGTGTATAAAGAATTGAAACCAATGGTATAGTTCATGGATTTATATCAAACTTCATATGGTACTAATGCTACAGTAATAATTTCTCATGGAATATATATACCAGTGCAGATATTCAGAGTGCTTTACCAGCACTATTTAATGACAGGCACAATGGCCCTTTGAGGTATGTATTGTGGGGATGGAAAAGCTGAGGCACGCCAAGATATTCCTTAAAGCTATTTTGTGCATAAGCAGAAGGGTAAGAATTAGAATTTAAGAGGACTTAGTTCCTCAAAATGACTGGGGATCGTCTCTGCACAATGCTTTTCAAAAGTGATTAAATTCTTTAAAATGCTTTCATTTCAAATGCAAATAACACATGTGGGCTCTAGCCCACTCTGATGTCTCTGGCCTAAAGTGTTTCTTTTCACTGCTCAGGGTTAGATCCTCAAAGAAGCTTTGTAATCTGGCCCTTTTTAACCAAGTGCTTACATCAATAACACCACACAGGTACAAACTTTAAGTACCTGCACTAATGCCTCTGGGGATTAAAGCCATGCAGTTCAGCACCTTAAAAGACTGAACAGAAAATTTAAGTTTTAGTGTCATATGCTGCTTGAGGCAATTAATTTTTAATAGAAAATGCATTGATTATGACACACTTCCACCATCACAAAATGTTAATTTCTCATTGGTCCAATACTTTTGCTTATGGGCTCACTCAGTACCACCAAGCTGGTTTGGGAAATGCACAGGTATTTTGGGGCATCACCCAAACAAAAGGTGGCTGAGGATCTTTCTCCAGCTGGGCTGAGCCACTTCCCTGGGGACTGGGGAAATTCTTGAGTTCTCCTGTTGATGGGCAGTAAGACCCAAGTGGATGAAATTGTTCACTCAAAGCCTTAAGGTGAATGTTTGAACAAAACAAGGTGGAAAAAAGAAGGGGAAGGGTGAGATGAGGAGTTTTCAGGTACAGCACAGCACAGCTACCCTTTTATCTTATTTATGGGCGACTCCAGGCCACCCTTCACTGTGATAATAAAAAGTGTGCATATATATATATATATATATATATATATATATATATATATATATATATATAACCAAAAATGTCATTGACTTATCTGTTTTCACAAGTAAAATGTTTTTGTTGCTGTTTTACACTTAGCCCACTAATGTATCAACTGAATATGTGTGTCAGCATTTCTTAAGCAGCTCTCAACCTGGTACCTAAGCAAACATATGGGTTCTGGCAGGCAGTGAGAGCTGCCTCCAAGGCACTCACTCCTGTGCCTTGAGTTTTAATTACAGCAAGCAGACATTATTTCTGATGTTTTGATTTAATTGTGGTTTTAATGATGAAATGTTGCATTTGGTTGTGATTTTTCTTCTGTTTTCCTTCTCTCTGAAAATCAAACAGCAGAGAAGTGTGCCTTTTCCTCTGACTTGCAACTTGAGCAATTAATTTCTTATTTCCTCTTTTGGTAAGATTTTTGGTTTTTCACAGCTTGTATCTTGCATTTGAGAAGACTTTACTTAAAAATTGAATACTCTTAGGCTCCCACTGCAAGATGTCCCAAGAGTGACAGACCTGGCATACAAGATGACAGTAGCTGTCTTTAGCTCTCCATGGAGATAAAAACTAAGAAAACACAGAGTCATTCTGCTCTTCAATCAGAGATGAAAAATTCGATTCAACAGTACATGAATTTGAGCACTTCAGGGATGATTTTATTCGCTGGCTCATCTAGAGGATGATCAGCTGTGTTGGAATTTGCAAGTTTCCTATTTAATATTCAGCAATCTTAATATTCTGTAAACTCTAGTCTAATTTAGAGTTATTAGCATGTCTGCTTAGATTCTGAGTTCAGTAGGCTGCTCCAGTGCTCATAGAGCTGATGTTTGCAGTGATCCTTACAGCAATCACTAATATTTGATAAAAAAAAAAAAAGAAATTTATCTTTTGATCAGGGATTTACACTGTTGTGGGGAGCTGTGTTTCCATGTTAAATGCAAAGTGTTTGCCTTTGACCGATGAGCAACTTTTTTTTTTCCTCTTTTGCAGTAAATTCTTTGTACTTGAAATGAGTTCCAAATCAAAGTAAGGAAACAAAATTCAGACATTGAAGTGAAACAAAACAAGAATTCAATTGGAGACTATCAAACTGTATTGCTGCTGCATTTCAAGACACATTGATAATATTATTCCAATGTATTCTATTTTATTCATATTTCAATATTGCGCTGAATTTCCTACGTACATAACATGTTAGCCCTTTTATAAACCTCCCCGTGAGTCTGATGGGGTGCTCTGTGTCTTGCCTGTTGCAATCTGGAGGGCAGTGATTAGCAGTCATATTCTGAAGGTGGAAACTCCTCTCCTGGGAGCTTCTCCTGGCACACATGACCTGCCATATGGCCGTGTGTCCAGATGATCACTGTGCTGCTCCTGGAATGCAGGATATCAGTACTCAGTACAAAGAGCTCTCTCCCACGTCTTTTCCAGTGCAGGGATGTCAGCAGACAAAGTGACCAGCAAGACTCCCACTTTTCCTGTCCATTACACACGTTTGCAGTGAGCTGTGGCCCACATCTGCTTGTGGAGCGCGGGCTCTGCTGCAGGATTCTCTGGGATGTTCCCAGATGCAGCCCTCATCAGGTTAGGCATAGCCATAGCTGAACAAATTCCAGTTAACCTGTAAATTAATGGAAATATTTCCAGGCTGCCCTGCCCTACTTGTGCCTTGTAAATGACAGGACAAGGTTTAGACACTCGGCTGCTCTCTGCCCCTTGAGCTTCTGTGGAGGGAAACCTGCACACACCCTTTGGAATGGAGTAAAAGAGAATCCCATTCTGCAGTTTGAATGATGAGGAAAGCCAGGTCCTGGGCACAACAGCACTACCAGCTTCTTAGTGACCTTTTGCTAGTTCTGGGTTTCCACAAGGCAATCCCAAAGCTCTCTGTGCCCCATACAGGGGTGAGCTGCTGGGACCATCCTGTGAAATCAGCTCGGTGAGCTTTGTGCTGGGACAGGCCCAAAATGCAGGCTTTGCTACACTCCAGTGCTAAGGGCACCAGGAAACCTAGAGGCTGTCCCTTATTTTCTTGGCTGTATCTGGTCAATCCCTGCTATCTCAATCTGCTCAGGAGTGATGGTGCAGTGCCAGACATGAATCCAGTGAGATGTTGTCCCAGTGTGGCGCATTCTCTGAACAAGCCTCAGCCATCACCAAGCAGAAGCAGTTTCACAACATATGCAGAAACAGAAGGACTTAGGAGGAGGGCAAATAGGAATATTTCAAAGAAATTTTCATCATTTTCCTGTGTTTTTCTTCTCAGGCCTAAATCTTTCTGTAGGATCCACACCTGGCAGTGTAATTAGCCAAAGTCTGCAGCAGTAGCCCCTTAAGCTATGGGGTTTCTGAGGGCTGAATGTTTTTTAGCCTCCTCAATCCATTTTTGCAAATGCGCAAAAATGGGATTACTGGGAGGCTTTGTCTGGGTTGCTTTAGCTGTAATTCCTGAAGAGTTTTTAGAGCTGCTAATCTAAGAGCTTGTCTCCGAAGGCTGATGACTCTTAAATCTATCTTGCAGATTTAAACACCTCACCCTTAATATCCAGCGTTGGGGTTAGAAATGCCACTTACCCTTTCCATCCCCTCTCTGCTCTCTGAGAAGGATGATAAAATTACCAGGAGAGACAGATAAAGACGAGCAGAAGGGTTAGGAGGAAGGAGACAGGCATTTTTCCTTGCTCAGCTCAGCTTGCACTCTAACAGGTATTTACAGTCTCTGGCTCGTGGTGCTTGTACTCAACTGTGTCAATCTGCTTCTATCCACAGGCTGACTGTAGCTAGGAGCAAGATAATTTATCTTTCTTGCTCTTACCCTTGTCTGTGTCCCCACACATTAAGGATGTTTCTCAGGCAGCACAAATATGTGTGAAATCTCTTGATTGCCTTTGCCCCTTGTGAAAAGACATTGTGTGCTCTGTCCTTGACCAGCTATTGTTATGCCTTCAGAGCTGCCTGATGGATTCGCAGAGCACAAGCACAAATTCTGATGGACTGTAAAAAAAAAGTATATAAATATATAAAAAATATCTGTGCTCTGTAGTGGAAGGGCACAGCTCCTGGTGACATTGCCTGGCAGAGAGCTGCCAGTGCTCCGTGAGCTGGGTTTTCATATTTATGGGCTACTTTTTAAACAGCTGGTTCCAGGTGTTTATGGACTCTGTGCGTCCCTCCTCTGTCTTTCTAAATTAGTGTTTGTGGGTGCTGCTGCTCTTTGCAAAGGTCACTGCTCCCAAAAGGACCAGCAGCATCACTGGCACCATTACCCTTGCACAAGGTGTTCCCAAATCTGCAAAACATCCTGGCTCACAGTCATTTCTTCCTTGTCAGCTGCAAGGAGAAAAATCTGTGATTTTTTTTCCCCTCTTCCTTTCAGTGTGCAGAACTTGTGAGCATTTTTCACAATAGCTAATTATTTTTTAGGAAAAGATTAAGACTAAGTAGAGGCTGGGGGAGAGACACAAATTATTTTCGAGTGGTCATGTTCCTCATTCTCTATTTAATTCCTGATACAAATGGAGCCCTCCACAGATATGTTTCAGGCTAAAGAGAATTTTTGGTGCTGCTAGACCTCACACAAAGCTGAATAATGCAGGTTGCAAGTTTTATATTCAGCATCTCTCAAGTGATAAATATAACATCTTCCATTTTCAGTACCAGAAAAATATTTAGCTATTACAAAGGAATAATCTGTAAACAAAACCATGACTGTAAACCACTTTTGGGAGACCAATATATTGTTCTGGAATTGCCTCAAAATATTTGTGTTTAAGATTACTGGGTAGTTTGTGCCATGTAGTTTGTGCTTCTGGCCCACGTGCATAACCTGTGGGATTGACCAAAAAAGTCAGGTTTCTGATGCATCAGAAAAACTAACTGAAAATCAGAGTGAATCTATGACTATTTTAGCTCTCAAAAGTAGTTATTTAAAAAAAATGGGTCAAGTACAACCAAAGCTAGGAGATAGAAAGTTTTTTTGTTTTTCCTGTATTGATGTCAGTTGAATAATGTCATTTTCTATCAGGGGAACATCCATCTATCAGTGACTGGAGATTCAAAATCCAAGGTTTGATTAAATTAACCATTTTTATTTTGGGAAAAATGTCTGTGAAGTATCACATAAAACATACATTAGTATGCTTTGTGTCTCTGAAATCCTCACTTCTGTCTTTTTCAAATGTATTGGGAAGAGTATTATAGATTAAGTTCTAAGACTGTCTTCAAGAAAATTGAGAGCTAATCTGTATTTTACTACTGTAATCAACAGATTTATAGGAATACAAGGAGGAGTATTGGGAAGCAGCAAAAAATACATTTGCAGATTGACAAAATATACAGGAAAATAATATTGAGGCTGAATAAATTCACCTCCTATTTCAAATGCTTATACAAATACAAAACTTTAAATTAGGAGAAAGTCTTGTAAGTTCTGCGCAGCCCCTTTGAACTTTGCAGACTTTTTTGTCTGGCAGAGGAGTTTCTTCAGGAGGCAGTTTTGGAGAGCAGCTGCTGACAAATGATGCTGCATGCATTACCAGCAAATCTACTTTGCAAATGTACAGCCAGAATCCAAATTAAAGATGAAAACAGGGCATAATTAATGCCAAAGCAAAAGCAACAGGAATATTTGGAATGCCTTTTTTCAGTGAAGCAGGGAGATAATCAAATGTATGGCAGCTGAAGCCAAAGAAAAAGAGTTAGATGAGAAGATGTGTGTTTAGCAATGTAAAAGAGATAACAGATATGGTGTAAGGTCAGAGAGAAACAGCCAAATGGCTCAGGTCAGCTCTGGGACCTCCTTATCAGGGAAGTCAAGGCTCACAGCATGAAGGAAGTCTGTGAAATGTTCTTTTTGACTTTATCCATTGCTATGACCCTACAGTCACAAACAGGTCCCCAGCAGGCTGAGTGCTTTGCTGTAAGTCAGCAAGAAGCTCATTTCAGTCCTGTGCTGCCTGTGCTGCTTCATCACAGCTGCCTTCATTTGCCTTGGAGACTGGGTCTGGAGGTTGCTCACAGGCCAGAAGGTGATGCCAAGGCAGAGAAGAGGGCCTGCAGCACTTGCTGAATTTGCAAAGAGCTGAAATGGGATCCACCTGTGTCTGCCAAAGGTGTGTATTCCAAAAAACCCTTTATTTAGGCTGTCATGAGAATTCCGTCATCTCCTTATAGCAGATTATTAAATTGTATAAAACCCTTGACAAACCTCTTTTTTTGGTCTGGAGGGTGTCAAAGCTCTTGAGCAAGCAGGACTATCTTGATGTAGGAGCAGTTTTCTTGTTCTTTGGACAGGAACATAATTCAGTGACCCAAGGAACACGGAATTTGAATCCAAACTCTCTATGAGTTATATTTATAAATATACATACAACTTTCCTCATCATAAATGGTAGAAGGTGAAGGGCTACAGCTGGTAAGACATTCTAGTTTGTTTTTCCTCAGACTAGACCTGAAGGAAGGGAGACTCTATTTACAAAGCAGCACCAAAGAGGGTAAATCACAAATTTCCACCCAAGCTTTTAATTTTGGAGAAAGTTTGGCCATTCTGAAAATATTTTAGCTTCAGTTTGTGGTTTGTTTGTTTGTTTGCCTTTCCTCCCCTCAGTTTTTATTGTAACCTAGAGGTTTTTTCCCCGTGTTGTTCAGAAATGTTCTGCTTCCCCATCACCTTATCCGGGCTCTGTCAAAAGCCTGTGCTGGCTTCAGATGTATGTGCAGCTCCTATTGAACTCAATGGCACTTCTTAGCCACAGGTATTCAATTATCTGCTACTAATGGCCCATCCATTTTGAAAACACCTATTGCTTTCTCTAAGTATTCTCTTAACTCATCCTAATATTGACCAGATTCCTCTGGAAAAGGCATCTGCTGAGCGTGTGTCAAGTCATCATTTACCAGTGTAGCCTTTTCTTCACTGGATGCTCTCTAAGTCTTATTTCAACAAAATTTTTCTTTATTCTATAGTGGTGATTCTGTCTGTGCATGCAAAGTACAAAAATGGGCAAAACTTCAATGAGACTCTTTAGAAAACAGTGTTAAAATTTAAAGTTTATCTCTGGGAAAAGCCAGGAAGGCTGTGGTGAACTCCAGCTTGTAACCAAAGTGCCACCAGCTCTTAAATGGAGCAGACAGGATTTTAATATTTCACCCCAAAGGGTGCCAACACCTGTAGGACAGAGCTTTAAAGGATTTTCTGCTACAGAAAAATTAAAAGCAAAGCAAATGCTTCTGGGTTTGAAAAAGAGTTCTTTTCTGTTCAGAGAATTCAATCTTTTCATCACAGTGGTGGCGTGGGTCGCAGCTAAAGAAAACCTGCTGGATATGGGACAATTCTGGCTCTACAAAGCCAGCCATGATTTTTGTCCCGAGTCTTGCCTCACCGTGCGGGTACCTGCGGGCAGCATCCTCACACTGCACAAAAGGTTGAGTAAATTGTGCATTCAGAAATCTTCCTGACTCCCTGGAGGCAGCAGCTTAGCACGGACAGCACAGACTTCTCCTCCTCCACCCAGCCTATGGAGAGCTGAAGTCTCTCACATGTTCACCTTGACAGATCTGGGTTAGCAGCATCCCTGACAGCCCAGCTGTCTCGTGTCCCGATGTCTCTATTTGGACGCAGACAGCATATTTTAGGAGGGGCAGGAAGAAGAACAAGAGCAGCTAATTTGCCCTTCTGAAGGAGCTGTGGTTTGATGAAATGCTGCCAGCCGGGCGGTGCCACGCTTTCCGCTGCGCCTTGTCGCTGTCAGGCAGGTTCTCACTCCTGATCCGTGGCTGACAGTCTGAGATGCAGAACAGGAGATGTCCCTTCTTCTCTGTTTACGAGCTTCATGTACTTGCTAATTACATGAGGATAGTTAAATTTTATCTTGCACACCATATTATGCCAGGTATTGTTTTTGCCTTTGTTCCTGGCAAGTGTGGTGTGTTGTTTTCTTTGGCACATCACGATGACAGTATTCTTGGGTCTGGTTGTTATTTATTTATCAGTTCAGTGACTTCACTGTGCTAAGGCAAATACAAGGTATTGTCTCTGGCCATAGGGGACAACATTGCATTTGGATGCTTTTATTTACTGATTGATCCTTATTAATATAAATTTCTAGGTTTTAGTCAGGTCATTTTCACATTCATTAAAAATGCATGGTTAAAAAAACCAAATTGCACGTGGTACTTCAAATCAGAGTTTTTCTGATTTATGTTTATTTTCTGAGATACAAGGCAGGCGAAAGTTTTCATGGAATATTTGTTCATCTTGTGGATACCACGCAGGTACCTTAGGTCACAGTACCCCTGTGTGACACACAAATATCTCTTTCTGAGCATGTACAACTTCCACTGTGAGCAATGAACAGTGTTAATATAAATTAAATCTAATTTTGGCCTGCACAAGGTTTCTGTAGTCAGATTAGCCAGGGCTGTGAAAATCTCCATCTTTGGCACTGCTGGCACAATCCCAGGGCATTACAATCACTCAGATATAAAAGTCCTTTATCACACAGTAGCACTTCCCACACAGGAATAAGCTCTTCCAGAACATGTATGTGGCAGCTTCTGTTTGTTTGCACTTTCCCCACACTTGTTTTACTTCCCTTTGAGAAGGTGTGACAAAGCCACTTGAAACGTGGGGAGAGGGGAGACAGGCTTGTGTCTGCAGGGATGGGCACTGGGAAGATTTAGGAAGTGCTGAGGGTGAATTTTGGGTTGAAACCATGGGCACTAAGGACTGATGTAGATGTATCTTTAGTTTAACCTCCACGGAAATATTGCACGTCCTTTTTCATTTTTTTTCCTCTCTAATTGCTGTAATAGATGGAAGTGAGTAAGTCTCCTTTGTTATTCTAGCATAAAGTGTATTTCACATAAATCATTGTGTCCCCGTGGCCCACTAAAGTCCCTATGCTAATTTGAATTAATTGCTCTGTTCTGGGCAGGTATCTCATGGCACAGTCTTTCATTATTCCTATAATTTGCTTTGTTTTGTTGTTGTTTGGGTTTTGTTTTTTTTTTTTCCTTTAAATAGATGGGAGATGCTAAACAGGAGCTGGGGGTAAACAGGCAGCCATAGAGCACACAGGCATTAGTCTCAGAGCTCTGTTTATAAATTGCCAAATAACCATCTCATGCAAGTGAGATGGTGCACCGGTGTTTGGGCTCAAACAAGGGGATGAATTTCTGTCTGCTATTCCAGCAGGATGCTCCAGCTCTGTACCTGTTGGAGGAATGGCAATGGGTTGAAATAAAGATGTTATTTATATTTCTGACAGTGCTGATCTGAAGTAACTTATTGGGGAGACAAAATGGCTGAGCTCACAGGCGTTGACTGGTTGGAAAGAATGATGGCACAAACTCTCTGCTGGTGGTTGAAATTAGGTCCAAGAAGGTCTGTTTGCTTAAAAGACCTTTGCTGAGCTCATCTGTGTTTTGTAGCAGCAAAAGGCTGACCTAAGGCTTCACCTCACATAAAGCAGGGAGTTGCTCTTTTCATCTGAAAATGGGTTCCTGGCTGTGTTAGTAGGAAACTCTGTGTTTAGAGATCCCAAATAATTAGGTAAAATTAGGTAAGAAACTCAGCAGCCTCCACTGATCTGTGGGTTGCAAGGTAGAAAAGCCTGGAGGGAACATCAACTCAGCTCTGCAAGGAGCTGCTGTAGGTCTTGTGATTGCGTCCATTCCCGGGAGTGTACCCACACGGAAATACAGCCTGGCTCTGTTTACGAGGCAAACCACTCTGTGCGCATGTGGAGCAGGAGGATGGGCAGGTTCTGCCAAGCATCTTTGAAGCTCCAGTGGCAGTGGCCACCACATTGAACACCCTGACTCTGCAGAAGGATTATCAGTGTGCCAGGAAGCCAGCAGACCTTGCCAGTCATATTGCAAAGCATTCACCTTGAGATGAACCTTGATGTCTGCTCTGAAAAGCCTTCCCAGCACAGTCAGGGCTATTTTGCTTTGAAAATTTACTGGCATAATGCTGAGTAAATTTGAAGCAGATCCCAGTGTGTCACATACATTTCTTTTATGAAAAATCCTCTCAGGATTTTTCCTGCTGAAGCTGAGAAGTTTCAGCAACAAGACATGAACAATAGATTGTCTGCTGCTGTGGAATGCAACAAGTAGATCTGTGATTGGTCCGGTGTGGATGTTTTAGTTCAGTGACCAGTCACAGCAGAGCTAGCTCTCGCAGTTTGTCAAGGCCAGCTCGTGTGTTATCATTCTTTACTTTTCTTAGCTTAGCTTAGCAGCTTCTGGAACTCTCCTTTCCTTTTCTTTTTTAGTATAGTATAGTACATGTATATATCATAAAATAATAAATCAAGCCTTCTGTAATAGAGTCAAAGATCTCGTCTCTTCCTTCACCCAAGAACCCTTGTGACCACCGTCACACCAGTGTATCTTTTCTACCTCTTTATTCTCTTCTCCTAAGGAAAGGAGTCTCTCCTGTGAGGTGTTTTATTTGCAGAATGATGTAGCTGACAACTTGCAGGAAGGTTTAGGCCACTGTGCTGAGTGTGAGACCTGTAGAGGGGAAATGAGCAGGAGCAGCTGGGAAAACAGGACGTAGCCCCATATCTGTGAGGGAACAAGGCAACCACATGGCAAATGAGGGGATTTCATGGGTATATTTAAATTCATGCTCTGGAAAAGGAGGAAATCAGATGTCACATATCTGGAAATGAGTGTCCACATGGATATTTTTGTACAGCATTTAAATTTGGTGAATCACACAGTTAATGACTGCGTGGGATATTTCTGGTGTGGGCTTTGAAGGCCTGTGCTTCTCCAAAATTTTACAGGAACAAATGGTTATGGTGAATTAATGCCTGCTAATTATTGCATGGGAGGAAGCAGTCTGTCAGGGAAGCATCCAGACAAGGGGATTCTCATACATTTCCTCATATCTCCTTGCAGAGGTGGAACTTCACTGGGAACAAGGACGCTTCATGTGCCTCATTGAGGCAGGATGTGAGCTGCAGAAATCATGGCTGAATAAAGCTGGGTTTGAGGATTTGGCCCTGGACTTGTCATGCTCTTCACCCTTTGCACCACCCCTCTTAAATCACATTATATAAAACTGGTAAGATGGTCTTTGGAGAACTGGATGAACTTTTATATCTGTGTTATCTAATCCTTGCTCAGAAAGGTCTGGCAGTTGTGATTAGGCAGACAACTTTTTAAAGACTTTCAGGTGACAAACTCCACACTTTCTCCACCATGATCTCTTCACAAAGGTTTGTTAAATAGGGCACTGCACTTTCATAGCCTTTGTTGTTCTGACACTTCTGAGTAATTCAGATTGAGTTTCAGTCTACTGGACTTAGTGATTTGCATTTCAAAGCCCCAGAAAGTGAGCTGCAGAGCCAGACTCTTCTTGAGTTTGGGACTTAAAAAAAATACCCAAAAACTTTAGCAATTGTTAGTTGAAACGCTGACTCATCAGTTGCGTCAATTTTTTTTCCCAACCTGCCTCGGTGGCTAATTAAGGATTTCCAAAATGAAACACGGTGCGAAATGGAGAAGAGCAAGGAGAATTCGGCTGACAGGAGATTAGCAAAGAACAGAGCTGGATCTAAAGGGAACATTATCCTCTGTGCATCCCTGAATTGAGCTACAGGGGTGTACCTGCTGGCTGGGACTGCTGAGGAGTGCACAGGATTTGTAATAAACTGCCAGGTCTACTATATCTTTCATGAGCTGACTGAATGCTTTTTTGGTCTCAAGTGAAGACGACACAGAGCTAATACGCTGCTAACCTGTATCCTGCCTTGGAGCTGCAGATAAGCTGCCAAGACTTGATGAAGGGCTACAAAAAAACCCCAGTTAAGCCTGTGTTCCAGTAGCAACAAAGAAAAATGAGGGCAGAACACTTTAGTCTGTTAATTTGTTTCTTTTTGCCTTTTTATTATTTTTTTCTTTATTTTTCTTTTCTTTTTCTTTTTTTTTTTTTGTTTGAAAACTGAACACAGCCCTTACTGAACAAGGGTTCATTTACGTCTCCGGTCCCACATCTGTCTCTTGGAATGTACTGGCTTTATAAGAATTCCCACAGCTGTAGGGAAACAAGTTGCCTCTGGATTTCTTAATGATGAAATAGTAAAGACACTCTAATTTATGCATTTTATTATTTCAAATACCTTCACTGACAAAGGAAATCAAGCATATTTGAATTTGTAGATATTTAAATGTGTCTGGCTATTGGATCTCAGTGCAGTGTTGAGCCCTCATCAATTTATTCACATTATCATTGCTACAGAGGGATGGGGATTGTATTAGTCCAACCCTCAATTTGGTGGCTTTAGAGAATAAGATTGAGCCTAGAATAAGAGGCTAAGAAATAGCATTACACAGATGATCTTGTGCATTCTGTTAAAACATTGACAAGGGATTTTTTTCAGGTATTTTCTGATCATTTGGAACATCCCCAGAGTATTACAATATTAATTTAACAATGAATATTTACAAATAAAAGCTATATTAATGGTTATGACAGCTGCTTTTCCAGATATTTAGAAGTTCCAGTGTGGAACTAATAAACCACAATTTGTTCTAAGTTTCTTGTGTACTACAGGCATTGAACAATTTGCAAATAATTTGCAGAAAATCAAAGGACATCTAATCTTAGCAAAAGTAGACAAAATTATAGCACACAGAACAAAAGCTCTTTTCATGATCTTCAGAAAATGAGAAGATTTCTTTTGGAAAAACAATGTTTACTAAAATTCACATTATACAACTTGACTATCAGTGGAAATTGTTCTTTCTAGATGAATTATATTTTTTTTTCTAATCTCTTTTTGGCATGCAAATTAAAAAGTAACAGATGTCCCAAGAACATTTACTTTATATTAAACTAAACATTTTACTTTCATGTTTTTAATACATTTGTTTGGAGGTTTTTTGGTTTGTTTTTGTCTTTTTGTTTGTTTTTCACTTTTTCAAATCCTTTGTTACAGTAAAAAGCTTAAAAAGGTATTATGAACTAGAAAGATGAAAATGAAAAAAGTTACAATACCTGCTTTTCCTTATTTCAAGCTTAAAACAAGTGTTAAGTCATTAATAATAAAATTACTCTTTGCATTTTTGATATCAGAAGATAATCTAAAATATTTTAAAATACCACTGATATGTGAAGAAAAGCTTGACACATATTCATATACGAATTTTCCTAAACCATATTCAGTGTCTTCTCCTTTTTTTTTTTTTTTTGTTTGTTTCGTTTGGTTTGGTTTGGGCTTTTGATATTTCTTTTGCCATCTCTCTGGTATCTGATAACGAGTGTGCAGACCCAGCACTCTGAGCATGACAGCTGGGAATGGTTTGAGATATTCCAAGGGAGGAAACAGGCACAAAACTGCTGGGGAGTGTTTAAAATTTAATTAAAGAAGGAAACTTGAACTGGTGCTATAATTTTAAAGTGGTTTTTAAAGTTCACTAACTCGGGAAGTTTAAGTAAATCCTTGCAGAAGGCAAGATAATCCAGCAATCAGTAACAAGACCTCTCTTCTTGAACATGAAAACAACTGAGACAGTGACTTAGGTGAAAAAAAAGTCACTATTTGAGTATAAAAAGTCTGTATATGAGAAAAAAAAATTCCTTTAAGTCTCTGAACATCATACATTTATTTACAATATATCATTATTCTTTCAGTCTTGTGTCCTTTATGATCTTACAGTCTCATGTACTAAGCAGGAGCAAACTGAAGAGGAATCAAAGACATGCAGTGGTAAAATAATTCATCTTTAATATTTGAGAGGTCTGGCGGGGAAGTTTATCCTGACTAAAAGAACATTGGTGCTGCTAAACTCTCTGATTGTTTCTGGCTGCCACTTCTGATCTCTGCCACTCCTGGGGGCTCCACCAGGAGCCACCTCTCTGTGTCACCACATTTCTGTCTGGCTCCTTCTCAGATAACAAAATATGTAAGGACTCCAGTTTTATTAGCATTGAAATTATTGTTTTTCCTCTCCTCTTTCTGGCTTGTTTCCTGAAATAATAGAATGTATTTCCAGTTCCATTGACTTCTACTTCCCTTGAATTACCTGGAGAAAGCCAGTTTAATTATTTCTGTCTGCACATTTCTTGTCTAAATTATGCAAATTTTTACCCAGAATCTCACCAGTTCAGGAAGACCTTTCCAGGGCACACCAAGCACAACTCACAAAAATACAACTGATTTTCCACAGCGACTTTTATTTGGTTGTTTAACTTCAGGAATTCTTAAAAAAAAGAGCTTTTTTTCAAGTACGAATGTGTTATTAATATTAAAGGAAAAAACCATCCCTATTATGTTGACATAGGAAAGATGAGTATTATGAAGAAAGTATTCATGAATTTGCTTAATGGTCTTGCTGCTCCAGCTTTTGGATTAGGTTGTTCTCATGGTGGGATTAAGAGGCAGCCACAAAAAGAAAGGGCAGGAGCACCTGATGAATATTAACAGAACCCAGACAGCTCCAGGTATAAGCAATGATTAACCTGCCTGCTTTACCTATGCCAAAGCCCCAGAAAGCTCAGCTTACTGCTCCTGCCACCCAGGTGTCAAGGTTTGTGCAGTATAAATTACCAAGGAAATCGTAGTCAGACTGCATAAAATACAGCATCAAATGAAACACAGGCAGAGCACCTGCAGTGCTGTGTGAGGGAGGGCAGGAATTGTTTATTTATGAGTTTCAATCATTAACCATGTTATTTTTTTAACTATAGGTTAAATAAAAATTTGGAGAACAGAAACTTTGGTTTATCTGTAGCTCAAGTTCTTTTAAAGGAACTTTTTCCTTTGTCCAATTTATCTTTTTTTTCTTCATATCAACTTAATTTTGCAATAAATTTGAGACAAAGTAACTAATCTTTTGCTAAAAAATTAATTTCTTAGCGGTCCATAGACACAATTCTTTCTGTGTGGGACAAGTGGCTTTTATGTTTTATGTATTACATTACAACTTTAGCATAAATTTTTATTTACACATACAATGGTTCTCTGAGCTAAATTAGAATTTTACACATTTTTCTCAAAGAAGCAAGAGATGAAAAAGGACCATTTTCTGAAGTTATCCGAAAATATTCCCAGTGCCACTGAGAATTTGGCTTTGAGTTTTTGAGGTATGTAGGGTGAAACCTTGACTTGCCAAGGGACTTTTGGTATGGAATTCAAGCCTTCTCCTACAGCCCTGCAAAGGGATAAGAGGGCTGGGGTTGTTCAGCCTTGAGAAGGCTCCAGGAAGATCTTAGAGCCCCTTCTGGAGCCTAAAGTGATTCCAAGAGAGCTGGAGAGGGACTTTGGACAAGGGCTTGGAGGGACAGGATGGGGGGGATAGCTTCCCACTGCCAGAGGGCAGGTTTAGATGGGATATTGGGAAGGAATCATTCCCTATGGGCATGGGGAGGCCCCAGCACAGGGTGCCCAGAGAAGCTGTGGCTGCCCCATCCCTGGAAGTGTCCAAGGCCAGGTTGGATGGGGTTCTGAGCATCCTGGGATAGTGGAAGGTGTCCCTGCCCATGGCAGGGGCTGGGATGAGATGGGCTTTAAGATCCCCTCCAGCTCAGGACATTCTGTGATGCATGCCAAGACACAATTAGAAAAACCCATTAGGCTGATCTGCACGGGGATGCTTCGAGGGAATGAGTAAAGAGGTGAATGTCAAGAGCCTTTTCCCTCATGGGGTGCTGAACTACCCACCCCAGCTGCAGAGCATCTTCTCCAGCCTCCTTCCCACCCCACCCTGCAGAAGGCCCTGCTTGAGCTGTTTGTGCTTGGGGTGCCTGGCTGCAGTTTTGGGTAACGCACTCCTGCCCCAGCCCCTCTCTGTGCCTCATCCACGGGAACCATGGAAGAGCAGCCGCCCCTCCTGCACAGAGAGTCAGGAAAAGTTGCAACTGCGCTTAAAATTCATAGCAGAGCTTGTTCTGTGCTGACCTCCCCGTGTAGACAAGCCCTTTATGAGATCATCTGCAGTTTTGATGATAATGGCGGCTTTATTTTCTTCTATTAGGCCTTGGGGTGCAAGAGCTATTGTAAATCCTCTTGCACTTGTGCATGCTACTGCTCCTTATTTCCCTCCTAATTCACAATTCCTATCCCCTAGACCAAAATACTGATGTAAATAAGGTTTTTATTTTCATTTTTCAAAGTTATAGCTCTGCAGAGTAAGAGACAAAAAAATCCACACATTTTCTTTTTTTTTTTTTTATTTTTTTTTTTTTCGAGGAGGGGAGCTTTACATAAGAAAGGTCAAATGCTCCCTCTCACATTTGATTCATTTAATAGCAGGATGCTCTTTCTGGCCATCTGCTTATTGTTGAATTAATTGTCAATTAATTGTCTCTTAATTGAAGCATTTGTTTCCAATTTTCAATGATTAGCAGGGTATTAAACAAGAGAGGTCAACACAATTTAGGAGAATGTTTTAAATTTTGCATATAGAAGCTGGGAATTGTAGCTTTCAGTAAACATCACTCTGGTGTAATTTGTGTCATTAAAAGTGGCAATTTCAGCCAATTACCACAGCTGTTTTGAGTTTACTTGCTTGAACGATTCCTGATTCCAGGAGTTAAGAAATGCTGAACTCTCACTGTTCTTGCTGCTCCCTACGTCTGTTTAAAAATTGAAGTAGTCTTATAAGGAATCATTCAGAAAGTTGGTTTTTTTAGTGGAAAATATAAATCTTTAATAATAAAAACCAGATACCTGTTTATAAAGGCAGACACTAAGCCCTAATTAAGTTTTAAACCAAGCCAGGCTAAAAGTGAAAGGCTAATGGTGGTGGAAGCAAGAGCCAAGCCCTGACTGCACCAAGGATGGTGAAAAGGTCCCAAATGCCTTAAGGGTGATCTGTGGGGTCTAAAAGTCAGCACAGAGAGACAGCCTGGGTACCATGGAGTGTAATTACAGTGGACAGGTGATGAAAACCCACAGAATTCACAGAATCACTGGGCTGGAAGAGATCTTCAAGATCATCAAGTTCAACCCAGTCCCGACACCTCAGCTAAACCCTGGCACCCAGTGCCACATCCAGGCTTTGTTAAACACACCCAGGGATGGTGACTCCACCACCTCCCCGGGCAGCCATTCCAGAATTTTATTACTCTTTCCATGAAAATTTTTTTCCCAATATTCAACCTATATTTCCCTTGGTGCAGCTTGAGACTGTGTCCTCTGGTTCTATCAGTTCCTGGAGAAGGAGACCAACCCCACATGAACACAATCACCTTTCAGGAGTTGCAGAGAATGATAAGGTCATCCCTGAGTCTCCTTTTCTCCAGGCTGAGCACCCCCAGCTCCCTCAGGGGTTCCTCACAGGGTTTGTGTTCCCAGCCCCTCTCCAGCCTCGTTGCCTTCTCTGGATGTGCTCAACGTCCCAAGGTTCTTCCCAAGCTGAGGGGCCAGAGCTGGACACAGCACTCAAGGTGTGCTCTCACCAGTGCCAAGGACAGGGGCAGAATGACCTCCCTGCCCCTGCTGGCCACACCATTCCTGATCCAGGCCAGGAGTCATTGGCCTTCTTGGCTCAGAGCAGCTGAGCCCTGAAGTGTGCGTGGGACCCTCAGGGCTGGGCCCTGCACCAGGCACAGAGCCCACCATCAGGTGTGGAGCCCGGCTGTGACTGATGGATATTGCCCACAAAGATGCTGATTAAGCCCATGGAAGCTCAGGGCTGCCGATAGCCATCAGCTGAAAGTTTTGTTTCTGTTTTACATTCCATTAAGTAATTTAAATGCTTAGATTGAATAAGGCCTTGGTCCCCTAATGCATCTGCTTTATTGAATGGAAATACAAGCTGAGGAAGATATGTTTTTTGAAAGACCCAAACTATTGTGATTTTATTCCCTAGAAAGTCAGATACTAAAAAAAAAAAAATCATGCTTTAGTTTAATTAAATCTATAACTTTATTAATCAGAGATTCAGCAGGTTCTGGGGAGAATCTTTTCTTTCACAAGTGGGATTTGATATTGCATGTCTTTTTGTACTGAGAAATTTTAGATAAATTTTGGTAAATGTAGAGCTGGGAAAGCAGCTCTAATTCAATGTTGTTTTATTAACACTGCCTTCACCACAGATTTCAGGATGCTTCCCAGGAGGGATCTGTTTTCCCAGCATCAATGCCTAGACAGAGGCAGTTGTGTACATGCACTGATACAACCATTCTTTTCTTTTGACCACATTATCCCCACTCTCTAATCACAGAGGAAGATCTTCCAAGGGCCAGGCTAACAGAGTTGAGGAGATCAGAAATATCAGTGCCTGAGCGGATAACACTGATTACTCAAAGACTACAGCTTGCTCGGTCTTATTTGATAGAGGAGAAATGAAATTTGATTTTGATGTTTGCACGCACTCGAGCTGTACGAGGTTGGATGTACATCCACCTGTCCCCGCGTGGGGATGTCAATTTACAAACTCTGCCCATGCCTAGTCCAGTCTTGCTTGTCTTTTCTCAAAGTATGTTATATTCAGAACAACCAATATAAATGTATAGGATAAATAAGGTAGCAAGAAATGTAAAACGCTGTCTGATGCTTCCACCGGTGCCTCTTCTCCAAACCCTGCCAATTCCTGGGACAAGCTGGAAAAGGCAGCTCCGAGGCAGATGGTGGGACAACTGCGATGGAAGTAAGGACCAGGTACTTGGACGTGCTCAGGGTTTGGCATTTCGGCTTAAATCCCGAGGAAATGAGTCCGAAAGAGTGGTAAAATGAGCATGCATTGTTTCTCCCCCTGGCCCCGCAGTTTGTCGGTGAATTGCCGCTATTGTGTGTGGTTGGGATAAAGAGAAGGATGCTCAGGCAGCAGGAGGATGCTCAGGGAGAACCCAGGGCTGAGTCAGGGCCTGAATGGGATCACAGCTCCTCCTCACGGTGATTAGCTCTCTGTATGCATTCAGAGAAGGACAAAGCGATAAAACCTGTTACAAACCCCCAATTTCCAGGCATGTCCTGTAAACCAGGAGCAGAGATAAAGCTGCTCTTTATTCATTTTAGCGTGAACCACCGAATCCAGCAAATCTTTCCTGACTAAGCCCATGCTGAACAGCTGGGAACCTGTTCTCACTTGGTCACGCCTGCTGGCTGCAAATGATTTATTTGTGATTTACATAAGAATGAGTGGAAAATATGGCCTGATTGCTCTCACTGAGTACTGCTGAGGAGGTGAGTACAGTAAAGAATTTAGTGGTTCTACACCAAGGTCTTAAAAAAAAAAAAAAGTCGTATTTTAATGACATCTTCACAAATTCAGCAGGACTAAAGCACCAAAGTAGAGGATATTTCTTAATTTTTAAGCAAAATGCTTTGTGGAGGTCCTCACCAAATGCTGTGCACAATAATCTTGCAGAGAAAGAGGAACATTTAAAGCAAAATTTAAGAGGAATAAGATCATGCAGCTGAAAAATAAGCATTATTTAAACTGAAAAAGACATTTTCTATTTGGTTGAATAGTCATAAAAGTTTGTGTTCATTTAGATATTTATTTATGTAATACAAAAATAATTTTATATAATATGCACCAAAGTTCAGGATAAGCCTTCCACTACAGAAAGTCTGGTTAATTTAATTATCTAACAAAGTAATTATCAACACTGTATATTTGTCTCTTGAATAATTTCTCCCTGAATCATTTTATAGCTTAGAATGACCTTTTTTGCTAATGGCTTCCAAGTAACATTTTGTTACATTTAAGAATTAGAGTGGAATAAATCTTTAACCCCAAAATCTGACATTCTTCCCAAAACACTGGGTTCACTCTCTGGATTAGTTTGGATGAGAGAGAAAGGCTTGACTGCCAGCATTTCATTGACTAATTACAAAAATTTATAGGTTCACCATGAAAAAAATCTAAATTACTGTTTTGCACTCCATGTACTAAAACCCAAGCTGTTGTTTACATGAAGTCATTGAAGGAAGCAAATAAGATAAACTTCAGCTTTTTTCTATTTGTTTTCTTTTCATTTTACATCATCATCTGGTCTACTACCCTGAGATGCAGTTGTGTCACTAGAAAAGGAAAGCTGTGTCACCAGGAAAGCTCCTAAGGACTTTTCTCAGATGCTTTCATTAACTCTGCATTCTTGCAAACTCATCTCTGCCCAAATTACTCTTATATTTTTCTCAAACTACATCAGCAATTTTCATCTTATTAGTGGAGCTTTAGCCTGAAGACAGTTTCTAACAAAGGCAATTCCTGCAGGTACCCTAAATATTCTAAATGCTTTAAAATATCATTATTTTCTTTTCAAACTTATCAGACGAGGTTATTAATAAAGTCCTTATAGACTTTGATTAATGAATCTCCACTGCTCATTCCCTTATGTCAAGCAAGTTTCTGAAGCCTAGTTTTTTCTCCTTGCAATTTTGCAATACCTAATCTTTCAGAAAATCAATGCACACGGCTGTTAGTTTAATGTTGCTTCTTCTTGACATCCCTTTGAATTGGCAAACTGTTCAGCAAGACACAGAGACACGTGGGGTAATTCACTTTAAATGTTTAGGACCTCATTGCATTTCTTGGTAAATTGAACACAAAAAAATGTGTGAGTTTTACCCTGGATGATATTAAATAGGTGTTTTGCTCCTGCTGTGAGTAAAACCCTTGCAGAAAAGAAAAATGTGGGATGCGCTGCCACAGTGTAAAAATTGTTTGGCTTGTGTAACAAAGGGCTTTATCTCTTTCAAAGCCATTGAGGAGAGAAAAAGTTTTAAATTATTGTACAGTAAAGTTCTAGCATATAAAATCAGAAAAGTGTCAGCTACAAACCACTGGATGTAACAGGTGACTTGCTCTTCAGACATCTGTTAGTAATATTGGGGCTGTGTTGTCACAAAGTTTGAGTGACATAATAGTGGTGGCTTCCTGCTGACAAGTTTGAAATGTCTTTGAAATTTACAAACCTTATCAATGGCAAATTCCTGTTAAAAATGTTAAACTGGGAGGCATTCTATAAGGAACCTCATCTTGAGAAAGAAATTGATGTTCATCACAAATAAAAATTAGTTCTGGGATCGCTGAAAATAACCCTAGCTTCACTGCCTTGGGTAGGTGCAAAAAAGTCAAATCCTGAATAATGTTAATATTTTCAAACACAGGCTCAGTACAGACACTTTTTAAGGAGGATCTTCCTGATTTGCAATCAGTCATGAGCCTGATCAAAGCAGGACAAAGAAATAAAAAATAACCAAGGGGGATCATAAAAGTGAAATGAATAGCTGTACACATAGGGATTAAAAGATCCACTGGCTTTATTTAATAACAGAAACAAACTAAAGTATTCTTGAGATGTTTATATTGATTTTAGTACCACAGCTCCATATATATTCATAAAGCATATATCAGATATAAAATAACCTTATTGGCTAAGCAATATTTTAATTGGGAAGGTAAACACTTCAGAATTAAGAAATGCTAAGTGTGTAATTGTCTGTAATTTTTTTTTGTCCTTTGCATATCTGTTCTATAATATCTCACCTAGGTGATGCTGTGGGTCAGCAGCAGTGGTCAAAGTGTTTAAATTTCAAATTGGAGGCTTTTTCTTAATTCTGACATCTCAGGTGATGGTGATAAGGCTTCTTTAGAAGCGTTATTATGTTGATTTTTCAGCTTTCTGCTTTTGTGTTCCTCCTGCTCAGGACATGCTCAGTCTTGGGAAGGAGGTAACAAGAGGATGCTGAGAGCTACAGCTCCTCTGTGGATGCTCAGGTTCTGCTCTGGGAAGAAAACCAAATCAGGTGAAGTTGCCATGGTTTTTATCTTTTTTTGACATGTTTTGTTGAAGAGTTGTACGCCCAGTAAAGCTGCTGTGAGCCAGCTGCTCTTCTCACTGTTTGAGTGAGATCCAGAGAATCACAGATTCTTTTACGTTGGAAAAGACCCTTAAGACCATTGAGCCCAACCATCCCCCAGCGCTGCCAAGGCCACCACTGACCCATGTCCCCAGGGGCCACATCCACATGGTTTTTAAATCCCTCCAGGGATGGGGACTCCACCTCTGCCCTGGGCAGCTGCGCCAGGGATTGGGATTGGCAACTCTTTTGATGAAGAAATTATTCCTAAAATCCAACTTAAACCTTCCTTGGCACAACTTGAGGTTTGGATGGATAATCTTACATGGATATGGGGATAATGCTGGAATTGTTGCATAATTCCTCACAGCAGCTCATCTTGGGGAGGGAACAGTGTTACTGTTGGTTTAAGAACGGGAGCAGAAGCATGTGGGACTTTAGCCCACAGCTCTTTAAATTCTCCTGACTCTCTGATGCTGTCACTGTGACTTGTAGCTGTGATTCTGCTGCAGGCTGTGTTGTATGTGCTGGCTAGGTACGAAGGTAACATGCTCTACCTAACGTGTACTGTACAGAAATTCAATTTTTTTCAGAGAAAAAGGTGCTGTTGCAAGCCTCTAATTCTCAATGGACTCACTCATTGGGGTTTAACAAAAATTTCAAAAGTACATATTTCTGATATTTTATTTAGTTAATAAGAATTTTTATTGTAATTACCATTGCCACAGCAATAAAAGCATTGCATTTTAAAATAACTCACCATAAGGAAAAAACATCTTTGAAATAAAGATCCTGTAACAGCACAGCTCCTTCTCTCTGTCCTGGGTTGGATCACTCAGATTACACAGAAGGCTCTGATTTAAATGCATGTTTATTGTGATTCTTTAATTCTTTATAAAGTTAAAGAAAATATTCCAGGAAATTCATTTGGGTAGAGCCAAAGAAGACCAAACCTGAGAAATGGATTCCTCTGCAGCCCTTGTGATTGATTTTAAATTATGCTAAAGGAAGCACCTCCATTCCCTTCATTCAGAGGTGAAGACCCATGTTTCCATCACAGACCTATCTCAGCAGTGACTGAATTTTTAAATTCACAGCCAGAGAAGGTAATGGGGAGGAGGAGGCTGATATTTTTAGTGAAATCCGTTTTATCTCTACTGAGTGCCAGGCAAAGACATTGCTGGAAGGATTTGGAGACTCTGAGAGGAGTGTGGTTATTAGAGCTGTTCAATAGCTGCTTTTGAAACTCCACAGAAAGTTTCCTCTGAGAATAGTGTGAGTCTCTCACAGGCACCACCCAAACTGGGGAGAAATGGAGAATCCAGTTGACAAAGAGGCTCTTTTAAGGTCATTTTAAAACCTCATTCTGTGGCATGGTCATAATAGACATGTATGGATATACTAAATTTGGAAACTTGCAGCAAAATATAGTCCTGTCAGCAGAGGGTTTTTAAATGTGGAACAGGAAATACATAAAAGCTTGCAGCTTTATTTACAAATTGTAAAGAATAAATCCTAAAATATGAAAATTGAAAATATGAAAATATTTAAGGGTAAAATAAAGAATTTCTTGCTGCAGTAAATAATGAGGTGTTTCCTCTGAGGCTGCCTGGCAGCTGGTGCAGTTGTTTTCTATTTTTCTGGTTAATGCTAAGCCAGTGAGTTCCCTTGTGTCAGTAAGATGGAGGGCAGGGAAATGTGGCTGGGGGCTCCATTCAGCAATCTGTGTTATCCCTTGCCCAGCTGGCTGGAGCTTGGGAATGTTTTCTGCCTGTTTTGAGTGTGATTAAACCCAAATTTCTCAGTGCCAGTCAACGTGCACTTAATTTCACACACAGAGAGCAATATAAAACACAGAAAACACTTCATGTACCAACAGAGGATCCACATGCAGAAGTAGCATTAAATATTTTGGATTTTTTAACCTTGTCTCCTGCAAGTTTGGCAGACCATAGTTCTCAGAATGTGGTTCTGAGACTCAACCCACTCCATTGGCCCTGGGAATACAGAAATCTGAGTTATTTGCTCTGAGTGTGGCTGTGTGAATCCCGGAGATGAGCTGGAGCTGTGGGTTGTCCTCTGCATCATAGTTTTGCCTGATTTTTATGGATAAATGGTTTAGTGGTGATATTATATAACAAAGGACTAACCTCGTCCTGCAATTTTGTAAAGAAATGTAAATAAAAGTGGCAATGGACAAGAAGTGATGTAAAAAGTGATTTATCTCACCAGCTAGTAAGGAAAAGACATGGTTAGTGTGATCTTTGATTTCACTGCTATTTGCAAGACTCACTTTTGGAAACACACGTTGGAGGAATGAGAGAATAAGTGTTCTTAAAAGGCACATCAGATGGTAGTAAATGCCACACAGCGTTTTGTCAAATCATTTGTGGTTTACTTTTCCTGTATTGCTTTCTCTCTCACTGCACACTAAAAATTCTCTGGGGTTTTTGGGGTCAGGGAGAACACAACAGCATTTCTGGGAATCTCAAAAGTTCTGTGCACTCTGGGATGGTGTCATAAAGCAAAGTATGATATAAGTGGCCCATAAACACCCCGTTAAAATCAGTGAGAGCACTGTATCTCACTTTCCTCCCACCTGTTGGATATTTTCTTTGTGTCCTGATAACACCAGGGTAGCCCATATAGCCCCTGTTTTATACCTTTGCAATTAATGCCTTTTGATCACTAAAATCACCTGAGCAGAATATGTTACTTCTGAGGAAAGTTAAATGACATTTTTTGCTGCATCTTAAAAAACCTCTCAGCACGTTTCTCTATTTCTACTTCCTCTTCAACAGCAACCCCCAAACTACCGCGTGAATAAGCTGCAGATATATTTCTGTTGTTCCTGCAGGGTGGGTGATTGCAATCTTTTAGAGTAAATTCCAAAAAAAAATGAACTGCTCCAAAAATTTGGTGTTTTACAATGAACACACTCAATATGTTCATCTTTTATATGGTCATTGTCTAGAAGAAATATCCATGGTGGGTAGTTAAGACACTCCTGTAAGGGACTAGAGCAATATGCTTTTTATTTCAAATTAGGAGTGCCAAGCAGTTTTATTCCTTAAGGCTGCTGTAAAACTTAAAAAAAAAAATAAATCCAAATTAAAAGTATTAAATGGTGAAGTTACATAAAGGTTTGTTTCATTAAGATCTTACTGGAAGGTGATTCTGGTTTTTAACTCTTAGTGTATTTCTGAAGGTGCGGTATAAATCTGAGGAATTTCTACTGGCACTGAACAAGCCTTGCACATTTATTGCTTAATTGAAGGTAATTGGCCTGGCTGTAGAAGTGTACACCTGGCCATTCCAGGATCACAACTTCTAAAGGTTAAGTATCACTTCCAGTAAAATCCTCTCAGGGAATTCAGAAGTTGCAAAGCAAAGTTTGGTAAGACATCCAATTTTCTTGCTGACTGTGATTTTTCTGTTTTTTTAATTTAAGGTTAATGCAGCATTGAAATTTATTTATAACACATCTGCCCTGACCAAAAATGATTATTAAAGCACTTAATGTCACTTTAATAACTGCATTCATTTTGGGCTTTTTTTTTCTGAATGGTTTGTGAATTGTTAAAGCTATCTCAGTATAATGTAATTATTTGAAATAGAATAGAACTATAAAGATATTCTTCCATTAAAACAGAAGTAATAGGAAAAATGTATAATGTTTCCATCAGCAAATTAATCAAAGCAAATTGTGAAATAACTATAATTCAACATCACCATTCTAAGAAATTCATAAATATTTATTTAGCATTGCCACCTCAAAACTATATACCATAATTTTATGGCAATACAGATATGATATAATTTATTCTGTGTGCTGCTGTAACAAACATTGGGACTGAGTTAATTCTCATCTGGCACTAGATTGAGCTTGATTCCTGTGCAGGTAAACTGTATAAAAAATAACAATTGCAACTTCCAGCTGTAGGTTTGCCATGGGGACACATTGGATTTTCTGCTTCTCCATGTGCCACCTAGAAACAAAATATATTAACTTGTATTACAGTTCTATTAGAAAGCAAGATTTTTGGGTATTTATGGCTAAGCTGTAAAGCTTGTTTCTGAGTGAAATGCAGAGATTTCCATCTTCTCTAACAAGTTTGTCTCTCCCATTTGCAGACAGAACCAATTTGTTTTATGATACTGTGCGGTTTTGCACTGCAGTTAATGGGTGCAAACACACCATGAAAGATTGCAGGGGTCCTTGTGTAATATGGGCACCTCTGTTACCTCAGGTGAGGGTAAATCAGCAATTTCTGGTTTGCAATTAGATTGAAAGGTCCAAGTTAGCACTGAATTTATCATCCTTTCACCCCTCTTCTATCTGTGCAAACATCCATGTTTCTCCCACATAAGCCAGCAGTCCAACTTTTGAGTGACCTTCTGGACAGCTGGATAATAAGCTGAAATCTAAGGTAGATTAAATAAAAAAAAAAAGGTAAGAAATTAATTTTTAAACAATTTTTAAACAACTTGATAATTGGTGTTGGCAGGAGAGAGGTGTTGGAAGTATGTGGCCAACACAAGAGGAGACCTTAAACCTTCATAAAACTGTGTGTTCAATTTTATTTCTTTGCCATAACAAGGCCAAAAGTTTCATTTCAAGGGAAACAGGGAAGGATTTGCACTCTTTTCCCAGTGGCATATACTGTTTATCTTCAGTTTTCATCATGTTCTGAGATGCTAGGGATCATTTACAGCCACAGGATTAATTAGAAAATGTTCCTATGCAGGTGTATGTGTTCTCTGCTATTCATTCATATTTGTCCTTCTTCAGTCAGGAGAAGGAGAGGATGAGGGAATGTCATTTTCACAACACACTGTTAATTGTTCCAGCATCTGATAGCAGACATTTAAAAGCAAACCACCCCTCATTACTGAGTTGGTGTTAAAACATTCATATTTAAGTATAAAATTCCATTTGTATGCACATATACATGGGCTATTTCCACCATGAATATTTCCCCAGAATATTATTTCCTTACTTATTAGTAGGATTTTAATTCAGAATTTATTATCCTATGGACTCCATGACTCAATTTCTTTGTGCATGGGGTCGCTGCTGCTTCCTGATGGGAACCTGCCCCTCTGCAGGGCAATATCTCCTGCAGGAGCAGGAACACCTGGGTTTGTGGCTGTGCTGAGTGCTGTGCAGCCACTCCACCCTCAGCACAATCATGAGTGGTATCACTGCAGCTCTCAGTGATTTCTGACTGGTTTCATGAGTAGTGCTTGCTGTGGCATTGAGGTTTTTTAGCTCAACATATATATATATTTTTTTTTTCCATAAAAATAACCTTCTGGAGGAGGCAGGATATTACTCCAGCAGTGAAATCCCTAAGACTTACACTGGGAAGACAGGAAAGAGCTTTTATTGGTGGTATTTATAGATCTTTTGCACTAGAGGAGATGTAGAAAAAGCCTGTGGTGAGGCTGAGAGCTTGGCTGGCAGGACTGGCTCTTACCTGGCAGATGCTGCATCTCAGCTCTGCTCTGAGAGGCTTGAAAATAGTAATAATTCTGTGTGATACAGAACAAGATTGGGTATTGATTAATAAGAGTTAGGGATAACCTGCTGGGATGTGTTTTTCCAATCACCCCTGAGACATCAAAATTATGGTGCTGGCTTTAGTAAAGCTGTAATAAACTCTGTTTTCAGGCTTTTGTAATGGAGTGTAGAGGAATATCTGAGAACATTTTTGGGTTAAGCCTGATATACTGTAGACATACCTCAACACGCCTGCAGCCAGTTTTCAAATAGCTGAACAGCATTTTTTTGGTTGGTTTTTTACTTTGGTTTTTTTTTTTTTTTTTTTTTTCTTCTTCTTTTTATTTTTCTTAAATGGGAAATGCATTGAGAATTTCACCAGCCAGGTATTTTATTTTCAAAGGTAGGTTAATACATATACCAGAGTGGGACAACTTGAAATCCTGACTGGAACTTCAGTGCCTTTTATTAATGCAGTCATCATCTTTTATTTTTTGTCAAAGCTCATAGAGGCTGTGGGGAGATATTGGGATCTCTTAGGATCTGATATGAAGGGATTCCAAAATGAAAAGATGCACCCTGCTGCAAAAATTTTAGCTTAAACTTAGTTCTGCAACTGAATGTGACTTCATGGCCTCATTTTCCAACACTTATATGGGAGAGGGATGGTGGAGAGCTCACAGACAGGTAAAGCTGGTGGAAACACACACATGGATGAGTCCTTGGTGTTAAATTGTTGGAACTCTTTCCTCCAAGGTCAAGTGAGACTTGGTTTCTGTCAGAAATGAGCAGTCTGTGCACATATGTCAGTAAACCATTTTTATGGGCTCTGTCTCTCAAAATCTCTGTCTGGTATAAACTTCAGCTTATGCCAGGAGGAAGCACATTTTGCCTTTACTTCATTAAAGTGAGATTGTAGAATAACAATGATTTCTGGGGCAAAAGCTAGGGGAGCAATGAAAGGGGCTTTTGTTTCTTCATGTTTTAGCAAAGAGTATCTTCCAGTACCTCTTGTGCAAAGACTGTTGTGACTGCATGGAGAGCAGCATCTTCTGGAGCTGGATTGGAGGGAGCTGGGAAGGGGCTCAGCCTGGAGAAAAGGAGGCTCGGGGGGGACCTTGGGGCTCTGCACAACTCCCTGCCAGGAGGGGACAGGCTTTGCTCCCAGGGAACAGGCACAGGAGGAGGGGGAATAGCCTCGAGTTGCACCAGGAAGATTTATATTGGGTTTTAGGGAACATTTCTTCCCTGAAAGGGCTATCAAACACTGGAACAGGCTGCTCAGGGCAGTGCCTGAGCCTCTATCCCTGGAGGTGTTTAAGGTGTGTGGTTGTGGCACCTGGGGGTATGGGTTAATGGTAGACTTGGCACTGCTGGGGGAACTGCTGGACTCTATGATCTTAAGGTCTTTTCAACCTAAATGATTCAATGATTCTAAAAACCTAGTTTGAATGAACATGTCTGGGGTCATCCTAACCTGGCCAACAAAAGATGGGGCCTTGCAAGGAGAGGTCATCCAGGAGAAAAAAGTATCTGTATCCAAGTTCAGGATACACCTTACAAAGGAACAAAGACATAAAATAGCTTGATGGTGGCCTTACAGGGTTGGCCAAGAGGAAAAAATGTCTGTGTAAGAAAATTATCTCATAAAGGGAACAGCTTGGGCCCCCAGCCTGGATCTACATCTGTGTCTGGCTGTCACTGAAGAATAACTGCTGAGGCACCGTGCTGGGACACTGCTCCTGAGAAGATCCAGGAGCAGGAATCAGGTGGTGGCCAGCTGGTGCTGTGGTCACCAAGCATGCCTCTCCCTCCCAGGAGATGGATGGAGAGGGTGGCAAGCACAGGCTGACTGGTCTGTCCCTCAGGAGCAGCCAGCAGATGGCATTTCCTCAGAGCCCTGGGATGGCTGGAGAGTGTCCTTGGGGATAGGAGGTTTTGGGGGTGTTTCAGCAGGGACCTGCCCTGCTCCAGCTCTTTGATGATCAGTCGCAGTTGTTGTTCCTGCTGAGCCACACTGAACACCTGCCTGGGCTGCACAGGGGTCTCAGCCAAGGCCTCTTTGCCCTGTGTTAGTCCAAAATCCCTGTTTGCAAAAGGCCTTTCCTGCTCTCCAGGTGTATTTCCTCCCAGCTCTCATCTCAGCTGTCAGGACTTACAAATGCCCGTGCTGATTTGGTCAGTGATGACCACCAGGCCAGGGAAGGTGTCCTGGTTTAGGGCAAATTTGGGAGAGAACCTCCAAAGGGTTTCCTCTAGAAAGCAGATTCAAGCGGCCTCTCCCCTAACTGATTTGGGAAAATATTTCCTTGGAGAAAAGTGGAAAAAAAAAGTTTATTTAATAGGCAAAGCATTCACCAGCACAAAAAACGGACAATATTAAAGAATAAAATCTCTTGTTGTTCTAAAAGAGATGACAAATCAGAAAGTCCCCTTGGTGGGCTGTAGCTTGGCTCTCTCAGTCTCTTAGCAGGACATGGTGAGGCCCAGGCCGGGCCTGCTGGGCCACAGGTGTGAGCTGTCAGTGCTCCTCCATCCAGAGCAGGTTTAAACAGCTCCAAGGAAAAGAAAAACCACAGTCCAGGGAACTCCTCTTCCTCAGCAAGCTAAAAACTAGCTAAAAGCAAAGGAGAGCTCTGTCCTGCTGTCTGTCCATCTGCAGACAACACAGTCCAGGAGCAGGAATGTGGAGGAGGAGTGCAGATTCTGAAAACAACCTGCATGCTTCCTCTCTCCCCACTTTGCTCTCAGAACCAATCTTAAAGGTGCAAAAATTATTTCTGGGCTAAACAGATGAATGGGGATACACCGAGCATCATAAAATCCCCCCAGGACAGAAGGTAAACCTGACCCAGCCTCCAGCAGGTTGTGCAGTGTAGCCATGATGTTTTATGAAAAATCCTTTCCTTAGGATTTTTTCTCCTGAGAAGCTGAGAGGCCTCAGGAACAAAATGTAAACATTGATTATCTGCTGCTGCGGAATGCAACAGGTGCATCTGTGATTGGTCTCATGTGGTTGTTTCTAATTAATGGCCAATCACAGTCAGATGGCTTGGACTCTGAGACACAAACCTTTGTTATCATTCTTCCTTTTCTATTCTTAGCTAGCCTTCTGATGAAATCCTTGCTTCTATTCTTTTAGTATAGTTTTAGTATAATATATATAATAAAATAATAAATCAGCCTTCTGAAACATGGACTCAGATCCTCATCTCTTCCCTCATCCTAAGACCCCTGGGAACACCGTCACAGCGCAGCTCCCATTTGGAGCATTGCCTGGCATTTTCTGCCCTCCAGCTGCTCTGATCACCCTTCCTGTGCCTGCTGGTGATGCTGCATCCCACTCGAGGTTTTGGATGTGCTCAATTGTTTGAGAATCTAAAACTCAGCCATTTACAAATTCAATTTAAATCTAACATCAAACCCTTGGATCCTGCCCCAGGTCACTACAGTGCATGGGATGCTCCCATCTTTCCCTTTATTGCTGTTTGTATTAAAATAATTTCTCCAGGTATCTGGAGGTCCAAATAGATTAACAGATGAACCCAACAGATTTAGCATATAAAAATCATCAGTTGTGCATCTTCAATGTAATCTCCTGAGTTACGCAATTTCACTGTTACCTATTTTTTAAAATATTTGGTATTTTAGGTTTAAAATCATGTTAAAATTGAATGTTCAAAACCTAGCAGCTTTCCAAAAGCCTTTTTTTTTTTTTGTGCAGAAGAAAATACAAGGAACTGTGGCAAATAATTAAACATTCTAATTTGAGATAATCTTTGATTAATGAAGAAGCTGCTTTCAAATGCTCTTCTCTGGCTCTAATAATTGATCTCTAATTGTCTCATCTAAAGGTTATATATTGCCTTTCCTCCTGCTTGTGTCCTCCTAATGCCTTATAACTTGGATCAAGCTATTAGCAATGTTCATTAATTCCTCTGGAAAATGCTGTGAACTTTCCAAACTGGAAAAAAAAAAAAGTTCTTTCTAAAACCAAGTTTAGTTTTTTGCCAGTTTTGAGACTCTTGAGAAAATCACACCAAATGATGTTACAAACATGATGTGTAATTGTTCAGTTCTAAATTATTTAAGAATTTACATATAAACTATTTGAGGATGTTGGACAGAGGAGGTGTAGGAGGATAAACTAATTAAAAAGAATAGAACAGATGCTTTTTGTTCTCTTGTTGCATGCAAACAGGTGGTGGATTTGCTATAAGTGCCTTTATGCAAAAACTGAAAACTGTGGGATTTAGGATCTGGTGAAGTGTTTGTGATGGTAGAAAAACTCTGGGTTGTTACAAAGGAATTTTACTTGGATCTCTAACAAGTTTGGACATCTAAACATTTATTTCGTTGTTTACCTGAGAGATGAGGCTTTTCATAAACTGTTAATTCATTTCTGGAATAAACTGCATTTTAATCTTATTCTACTTTAGTCAGACAAACCCTTTTAACCTGTTGCTTAGCAGAGTTCTTTTTGTAAAGCCAAAGGAATATAGCTAAACTTCACTGTTGTCCCTACTAGATATTGAATTATGTTCTCTAAATGTATGTGTGTGTCTGGTGCTTGACCAGAGCAGGACAGCACCAAAGGCTTGTGATTATCCAGCACATTTTCTTCATAGTTTTATATTAAAATATGCATAAGGTACTTGCATGAGCACAGGTTTTTACAAATCTGTCTAATTAATACAATTTGAAAATGTTGTTGCTTTCTTTGCTCCTGAAATTTTCAGTCTAATTTCATTGAAAAGTGAAATACTTATTCATGTGCTGCTTTCCCCAATTTTGGCTTAATTGTTTCCAGTCTGTACAGCCTGGCTGTCTGGAGATGTTTATTACCAAGTAAATGTATTCTGCGAGGAGAGAGCCTGGCTAAATTGCTGGAAAGAAAAATTCTACAGCCTGACCTTATCAAGGCAGGATCCAGAAGGTTCTTATTTTTCATTTTGACTGCAGACTGTTAGTGAGGCAAAAAACAATCCAAAGAAGTTAACTAAAGTCTATCACAACAGTAAGTGGTTCTGGGGGAAGGGAAAAAAGAAGGGGGAAAAAAAAAAAGTACTGTCAAACACTTATAATCCATTCTTCAGGATAGCAGAAAAAAGCATTACATATCCTGGAATGATACAAAGATATTTTCTTCTGGCTTTGGAAAACACAAATCTCTTCCAGGCAAATGCACTTGGCATTTAGGGAATCTTTTAATATACTTTAAGTATATGATAACGCAAAATGAGAGTGCAGCATCAAAGTGTTCAATAATCTATTTTGAGTGATCTTTAGCAACTCTCGTAAGCATTTATAGCTTGCTGGAGGGAAATGCATTTTTCAAAGATCATGAGCAGTCCCTGTGGAGACCTGTAACCTTCCTCAGAGCAATTCACCACATTCTGATAGGTCTGATCACAGCACAAGGGAGACAGCCAGTGGAAAGGAAACGCTCTGGGAATATTAATGGAGCCCTGTGCCTGCTGAGTCACTGCCTGGAACCAGGGAGGGGGCAAACAAAGGGTTATTTGGGGATTATAAATATCAATATGGAGTTAAATGTTGGCTAAAGATTCGTTTAAACCTTGGCCGGTCTGTGGTCTGATCTGCTGCCTAATCAGTTTATTAGTGAATCAAGCAAAGATAAATCCTGTGCTCAGGGAGGGCTGGGAGCTTGGACTCTGGGGCTGGGGGAAGGAGGAGTGAGTGTGTGGATAACAAAAACCTCCTCGGAGCAGCACAAGAACCTGCTTGTTCTCCTGGACAGAGTTGGTACTGCTGCGTTCCCGTGCAGCCTGCTGGCTTTGTGAATAAAGCTCGAGGTTTTCTCCTCACCTCTGGCCCCTTGCAAGAGCCGTGCTGTGCCCTGGTGGCCCTAAAGCTTGTTGCTTTTCACATGTTATTTGGCATTAGAGAGTTTTCCAGGATGTTCAGCTTTGCCAAGGAGAATTTCTCCGTTTCTGTGTGCGCTGTTAAACCCGCTCAGAGAGAAAGCTGCACAATGAGTTTCTTATCACAGGATATGTGTGACTATATCCCCTCCCTAAGCCACTGCTGGCCTCCCTCAGGTGTCACACACCACTTTGTCACCATCCTTTATGTGCTGTTAGTTCCTCTGCTCATTCCAGGCCGTCCAGAACAGTGGCATGCTATTTAAATCAGCTGAGCCCACCCTTGCAATTCCAGCTTTTGGAGGGTCCAGATCCGTGTGATGCTTCATTAACCTGTACTGTGCTATGTGTGACCTTTGCATTCTCTTTTCATTTTCTCCCTTTCCTTTCCTTTCCTTTCCTTTCCTTTCCTTTCCTTTCCTTTCCTTTCCTTTCCTTTCCTTTCCTTTCCTTTCCTTTCCTTTCCTTTCCTTTTCCTTTCCTTTCCTTTCCTTTTCCTTTCCTTTCCTTTCCTTTCCTTTCCTTTCCTTTCCTTTCCTTTCCCTTCCCTTCCCTTCCCTTCCCTTCCCTTCCCTTCCCTTCCCTTCCCTTCCCTTCCCTTCCCTTCCCTTCCCTTCCCTTCCCTTCCCTTCCCTTCCCTTCCCTTTTTTAAATTTCATTTCATTTTTCATGCAGCCCTCATGCAGTACAAGCTCAGCTTGTTATTTTCTGTCCTGCCTTTTCTTCCTTCCCCGTCCCTGAGCCTTGTTCCAGGTGGTAACTGCTGCAAGAGCTTAAAAACAAGAGTGAAAAGTGTGAAGTGCATTCACTTTTATGGAGCTGCAAACAAGGGAAGGGGGAAGGAGGGGAAAGGCACCGGGATCGTTTGTCTGCCTCAGCTCAGCTCATGTCCTCAGCTATTTGTCAGCCTGCAGTGGTGTGAAGAGCATCATAAAAGACATGCTACACAAATGTTTAGGGCAAAAGGAAAGTTCTGGTGTTGTGGGAAGCCTCTCAGTGAGGTGTTGCTGTTATCCCATTGCATCTGGCCTGTAGCTGGTGTCTGATTTCCCCTTTCTCAGAAGCTCTGTGACCACAGGCAGGAAATGTGCCACAAGCAGAGGGAGAAGTTGGTGGTGGTGGTGTTGTTCTGTGAGTTCTGGACATGCTGCTGGTCATTTGGGGGAGGAAAACCTGGCTAGGTAGAAGGAGAGAAGGAGGCTACATCTGATACAGAAACACCTTTGGAAGCACCTTGCTGAAAGAGCAGTTAGGGGGTTGGCTGGAAATCCATCCCCAAGGTGCTCAGTTTGATTTTTAGCGTTTTATTAGACATAGCAAGCAGCTGTTGTGAGAAAAGGGACCCCCACATTTCCCATTTTTCTTTCAGTCTCTCAAATGCCCCCTTGGTCATCACACTACTGCTCCTTCAGGAGTGGACAGGCATGTCCCCTTCCTGTCCCTGCCTTTGGTAAAAAACACTTGAAATGTCCTTGCTTGTCCTTATCCAGAGCAAACATTGAGACCAAATATTTGACCAGAGGTGGGGGAAATCTTTTATTCTTTGCAGAACATTAAGATCAACAACAGTGAACCCATTCCTTATAGCAAGAGGCTTTAAAAAAACCCAATGTGTGTGTGCATCCAGCTTGGAAATGCAGGTGAGAGCACCCGAGCTACAGTCATCTTTTATTAGTAACAGCTAACTTGGAAAGACACAAGGAAATTTCATCTATTCAAAATGTGTTCTCCTGCTGCTGCAGCTACCATGGAGTTATCAGAATCATGGGGAGTTACTGCTCTTGTTTCTTTTGCGTGGAAATCACTTGATTCTCATTGCCTTATTGTCCCTCTCTGGGTATTACTATTATCAGTGCAGAAGTGCAATAGTTCTCCTTAAATGGTACTGCAGAAAAGTAAATAATTTCTTATTCCTGTGATTTTTTTCTTTTTTTTTTTCATAGAGGCACTACTTTGAGAATAGATTTTAAAGGACAAATATCATGTTTAATGACTCAGAAAGAAATGAAAATGATAACTAATACAGAGCCTGAAGAAAAACAATACTAGGAGCAGGTCACATAATAGGAAAAACCACGTATCTATTTAGATAAGATGTGCCTAAGAGTCTGACTGAAAAGAAAATAGGAAAAATCCATTCAGACAAGGAGAAAGGTTTCAGGAGCTCATTTTGGCTACTCAAAGGGCAATTAATTATTTAGCTGGAGCTACTAATGACTGCTTCATAAATAAATAAAAAAATAAACACTGGATCATCATTATAGGGAGTGAAGTCTCTATAAAGTAAAGTTTAATGGACTGAGCGAGGGTTTTTTAGTCTTAATCAGAAGACCAAAAGTTAAAATCAGACAGCCAGAGCAATCCACTCCTGCAAAAAGGTCAACTATACGTGTTCCCTTCAAATAACTTCCAAGGGAAAAAGCAACTCAGCTGGGGCTGAGGAGGAGGGAGGAGAACCTGTTAAGTGAGGTGCAGGTGTAGGGCATCCTTATCACACAGGGTTTAAATGTGACCCGAGGTAACAGAGGAGCTTTCGGGCAGAGCGGGGCTGTTGATGGAATGGAGAGAAAACAAAAGTGATAAGAAAGTTGTTATAGCAAGCTCAGCAGGGAGGAGACCAAAGGTTTTATGCTGTTGTTTACTGAGCGATTGCTGTGAAGCCCGAGGTGAAATGCATCGTGCCATCACAAGGTGCAGATGGCATGCTTTAAAAAATAGCTGTGGGGCTTGCCTTGTAAATACAGACAATCCTGGCTTTTCTGAGCATCTGTGCCTGAGCAGAGCCTGTGCTGCAGGTGCAGTGTGTGCTGCTTGGACAGTCACTGCTTTGCTGCTCCTTTCCTGACTGTAAGAACCACAGTTTTCCTGCCTGGGGGTCTTCCAGGCCGTCTCATTGTGGGTAAGACCTGCCTATTCCTGTTAGAGAGAATCCTCCTTTGTTTGCTGGATCATTTTATCCTCTTGACAGCAAGAAGGCTCAGGGCTAGCAGTGCCAAGGCAAGCTTTCATGACCTGATGGACCCAGTGTCCTGGCATCCCATCTGGCACGGGCTGAGTTTGCTTTAGGGTGCCCTTTGTTATTTTTTGTCATCACATGCCTTCAGAAGAAGGCGTATGTTTTGTTAAATTAATTTGTTACAACTTGTACTGGCCCTCCTGTGGAAAAGCTCACACAGTTCCTCCTGGTCAAGGGACAAGGCTTGAGTGGTCTCTGGTCGGTCTGGGACGGGCAGGGATGGATGGTAGATGGGCACAGCAAATAACTGGGGGGAGGCTGAGATGAAGCAATCTCAACACACCCAAGGATGTGGGTGGCTCTATGTGGTTACAAGGCAAGGAAGCTGCTGGTTTGGGAAATGTGTTTTCCTGCCCACCCCTCAATCCCTTCTCTGCCCCAGGTACCCCACACAGTCTTAGTTACAGACACACAGAGCTCCTTTTATTCTTCTTTTTCCTTCTCTAAACTGTCAGATGTCCCTGCCTTCCCGTCATGCTCCTAACAGCTCCTTTGAGAGGGTGAGGGCTGAGCTGCCCTCAGTTGCATTCTCTGCCTCATAGACCTGTGCCTGCTGGGACTTTGGCCATCTCATGTGGCCTCACTCCCTTGCACATTGGTCTTGCTGTAACTTACAGCAGCTGCAACACAAAGAAAAAAGAAAAACAAAAAAAACCAAAACACACACACACACAAAAGAAACACCAAGAAAAAAAAAAAAAAACCCAGACCATTTTACTTGTTCTGCAGCTAAAAAAAAACCAAAACAAATGTATCCAGGCTATATGTTTGCTGATGTTTGATCCTTGAATTTAAGGGCAAAGGATTTTGTCTCTGTTTTCCTTTCATTCCAGCAGAAGGGTTGAGAAGAATAGATGGGAAGAAGGGGTCAATATTCCAATTCTCATAAAAGTCTGCAAGCATATGGCCTTTGCCAGCACAGCTGCTTTCCTGCCACCATCCACAATCAAGGTTAAAATGCACGATGCTCATTCAAAGGGAAATGCAGTGGGAAAATTTTCACTCCACTGTTTGTGCAGTTTTATTTCCAAAGGCAAATTGAAAAGTTGCAGTGCATTTCAGCTTAGTTTGACCTAAATGGCCAGCCAAACAAGAAATAAATACCCTTTTGGGCTGTGTTTGACTTTGGATCCCTTTTGCTGCAGTAACTGAAGTGCCCCAATCTCCTACTTCTTTCCCAGACCAGACTCCTGGCAGGATAAAGTTTCCTGAGCAGCAGTCCCATTGTCTTGCTGGTGGAGTAAACAAGCAGAGTTAGTGAGAAGCCCCAGAAAAAGTAATTTGACAGTGCAAAAGAGGGCAATGATACTCCAGGAACTGATGGATAGAGGTCAGCTCTATTTTGGGTCAATATTAAGTGCTCTGTGTGCTTGTTTTGTTGGGCTTTTTTCTAGCAAAGGAGATGAAATGTTACAGTTCAAGAGTGTCACATCTATTGGTGCTTACTGAAAATGGAAATCCAGATAATAAACAAGCATTACTGCAGGGGTCTGGGCACACAGGACTCCAGGATGGAGATGTATCTCTGAATTACATTGTTAGTCCACAACTCTGACCCTCCTGCCCCTATATCTCTCCTCACAGTTCCGTTATATATTTTGGTGGGTTTTCTTTCTTTTTTTTTTTTTTTCCTTTTTTTTTTTTTTAACCCTCCTCTGAAGCTTCACAAAGGCTGGATGGAAACATTTTTTCGTGTCCCATATTCCTGTGTTCTAGCTGTGTGTAGGAAAGGGTGTCACTCAAGCTTGAATGGAGAGGATTGAGCAAACACGTGGCTGGTTTGAGATAAAGTTTATAAAGAGTAAAGACAGATATCAACTCTATTCATTCCTGATTTCACCTTCAATCCTTCTTCTGTTTTCCCCCCTGGCAAAACTGCATTCTGTGTAAATTCCCACCACTCCCTCTGCCATGTGATTGCAAACACTGCTGGCTTCTTGCTGTTCTGCTATTGATTGTCTCCTTCATGAAAATAAAAGTTTGGTCTAAACTCACATTCATTACAGCTGTATTAATTTTCCCATGCCCATATGAAGAGGAGTGCCTTCTTAATTTAATCAGAGCTTTAAATTTCGCCATGGTGACAAAGGAAAAGATAATAATAGGATAAATAATTATATATTCACCTGGTTTTTGGTTAACTCGGAGATCATGTGGCTGGTGGGGTCAGAGTCTGGGGACCCAGGCACGTGACTGGGGCTGTTTCTCCATGCAGCAATAAGTATTTGCTCAGGAGTTTCATCACCCCTCCCAGGAAGGGCTGCCGACCACAGGGTAATGTGGTTTCACTCTAGAGGAGAAAAGATGAGTTTTCTGTGTAAAATTACTTTTAGCACCATAGCGCTTCTTGACACGAAGGTCAATAAGTGCCTAAATTACTCAAAATAACTGAGTTTATCATAATTCCTCTCTGTCACATTCCCTTGCTGCAGCTGTGACACTGTGCTGTATAACTTATTTAATTATACAGTGGTGGTTGCTGCTGCGTGTCTGTTGTTGGGGATGTTATGAATATTTAGATTTTTCTTTCTCTCTGGTTCTGTAATTTAAACAAATTCACTGAAGTGTATTTAACCTGAAGTAATCTAGGCTGCATGCTGCTTTGGGCTGTGCTGTTTTAGAAACTTCCTTCTGCACAATCATTCTCAAGCAAAGCAATTTCTTTGGTGTAAGGATGGGAAGAGAATCAGCCCTTACACACTGCTGTGCAGTTCTGGAGTTCCTCTTTTGTTTGTTTTTCAAACCAGCCTCAATTACGGCGCTATTGGTGCTTTCAGTGGGTGTATTTTGACAGCAAACTTCCCCACTCACACATGTGCACACCCCCAGTTTTCCTCCCCAAAGGGTGCATTAGGACACCAGCCCCACCATATCAAAGGTCTGTGGGCTGAGCTGTGTTTAGCAATCTGCAGAACGGCTATTGGAGGGCAGAAAGGGCAGGGCATTTCCATGGTAAACCCTTTTCCCTTGAGGATACAGCGTAAAGTAGGGATTCACTGTGTGCCTGTCAGCACTGTGCTGGGTAGGAAGACTGTGAGTAACATCTTGGAATATGTAAAGAAAATGTTTAAGGGGAGGGTTAAGGGAACTTTACTTTTTTTTCTTTTTTTCTTTTTTTTTTTTTTTTACGACAACATCAAGGCAGAGGGGAGACCTATAAAGACACGAGCAAATCTAAACCAGGACAAATTATCATTTTATAATTAAGCCTAATGGACCTTCATGAGGAGGTTTGATAAGATGACTTGCTAATATTCACTTTTTTTTATTATTTAGTCAGTAAATTATGCATAAAGGACAAAACTGAAATGATCACCCAGATATTCGTGTCACTTGTGCCTGACTAATTCTCATCCATTGTCACTCATAGCTTTAAAATGGGAAATAAGTAGTAGAGGCCAATGTTTGATAGGGGCTGATAAATTATGGAAAAATGATTTTTTTTTCTCAATATAAGTTGCATGTGATTTTTTTGAATATGAAAGATTGCCTACAGTCATAGTTGAGTTTTTACATTGAATCAGGGTGTAGTACAAGCAAGTCCTGTGGAAGAGCAAAAGAACAAAGAAAGAAGAAAAAAGCAAAAATACATTGACTTCATGTCATCTGTTAAGCCAAAAACTGAAATAAATTTGCAAGGAAAGAAAGAAGAAAACCTGGTCTAGAGGAAGGTGTCACTGCCCATGGCAGGGATTGGAACAAAGTGGCCTATAAAATCCCTTCCATCCCAAACCATTCTGGGATTATATGAAAACACCTGAATGACTGTTTTTAGAGTAGGTAGTGGAGACAAATTGTTTCTCTTAAAATATTATTTTTTCTCTAAGCTGTATGAAAAAAAAAATCTGCTAAGGAGCTATGTTTATCAAAGAGGGAAATGCATTTTCCTCTGATGGGTCTGAATTTTAATTTGAAGAGGTGACTGAATACTGTTTTCAGTTATAGGGAGATAAAGTGTGCTGTTCTTATACAAATGTGTTTGCTCTACATGTAGAAAACAACAAATGATTCATGAATTATTGTAAAAGAGTTGCACAGGACTCTATTCTGAAAATAAAAAAAAAAACCAAAAACAAAAAAACAACCAATAATGCCAGTCAGAGTTAAGGGGAATGGGAAAAGACAACCCCAAGCAATTCTGGGATTCCTCTCTTTGAAGCCTAATTCCCACTCAAAGGGCAAAAGTACTTTATGCTGGTCTCAGAACTGGATCTCTGGGATTTCATTCCCCAACAGGATTTTGATTGATTTTATTTTAGTAGTTTTATCTTATTTCATAATGTTTGTATTAAATCAGATACCCCTGAGCACTTAATTTTTTTAACTTCTAGATCTCTGTATTTAATATTATATTTGCTGTCAAAATCTGATATCAATAAGAATCACAATAAATGTAAACCATTGATCAGATGCAGCAATGACAGGGAACCAAGAGCCTGATCCAGAAATTGCTGTCTGCAATAGAGACACTTATTGATTTCAGTGAGGTTTGGGTCAGGCCTCAAATGGAACCAAAACCCATCTGTGCTTGCCAGGTGGGTCAGTGGATGACCTGGGAGATGATGGCCACAAACCCACTGCAATAACTGGGTGTCCTTGCTAAAAAAATGGAGACTGCTGAGATAAATCATAGGAATTCCTAAATAATAGGGAGCTGTGCTGTGTTCACGTGGTGTAGAGCAGGGAATCCACAGGCTGGATGAGAAGAATGGGGTTATAATACCAAACAGTCCTTCAAGCACCCTTATCATCCACCTCCTGATTACAAATTTCTGGGCAATTACCTCAGTGGTCCCAGGAGATGAACACTGGAGGCTCTCAAGCCCCCTTTAGGCTGTTTGCAGAAGACAGAGGTGATGGCAATACTTCCTAGGGACCATGGAGGCTGAGCATCACTGAGCAAATATTCTTAACTCAAGATTGATCTGTTTTGAGAGCTGAAAAGGCTCCTTACCTCCAGGAGGTATGTCGCCAGGGAGTAAAATTTAAAAAAAAAAAAAAAAAAAGAAAATCCAGGCATTGAGTGGGAAGGAGATTTTACAGAAAGTACTGCACTGACAATTCTTTTACCTAGAAGGAGACAGGAAGACATGGGTTTCAATCCCTCATCTAAGGATTTTTTAACATAATTTGCATTAAGTGCTCATTATTAAAAACAAAGGGCTCTATCTTTATTATGTATGTGCTGGACATGCTTTGATAATGGGATCGGGACATCCATGCTGGGGTTGTAAATCAAATAAACAAGCCTTGGAAACAAAACCTAGCTCTCCTTTCCAAGTGCTGATCCAAGTATTGCTTGGAAATAAGCTCTCATTAATCCTGTAATTTGGAGACGTGAAACTTGAGTTACTCTGTGTGTATAATGAGGTGACTGTATTAGTGATGGCCATGGTGTCTGTGACCATAACTTGCTTTTCTTGTTGGTTCACAACATCTGGAGGAAATAGAGATCCCTAAGCCGTCCTCCCTGATGTGTGCCAAATCACCTGCCTTTCTGCAGGTTAGGAAGGCACATCTGTGACTGACATCCCAGCAGGGAGCAGAGCTCTTGGATCAGCTGCTCAGCTGTGGAGGAACTGAGGAGCAGTTCCCTGGGGCACAGGGAGCCTGGTCACACCTTCCTCAGGGCTTGCAGTGGGGTGCAGCTTTTTGGGAGTTGGGGCCACTTGAGCATCACACCCAGCTCCCAGTCTGGGTGCAGCCCTCTGCCTCCTAGAAACCTTGAAAAGCACTCTGAAAACCAAGATGCTGAAATATCTTTTTTTTTCCCCCCAAACATTTTTGCCATTTTATTTTTCTTTCCCCCAGCTAAACGATGATTAGGGTGAATGAGTTGGAATGATAAATTTGGTGACAATGAGGAGGTGTGAACAACCTGTGTGGAGACAGCATAAAAATAGGATGTCTCCAATAAATCCCAGGGGAGGGTGAACATTACCTAAGTGAAAACTGTTGTTTTAAAGAACTCTGCTGTTATTTTTGTTATTTTTTTTTATTTTAACTCTGCATGCTGGTGGGAGGGGAAAAATGGTTACTGTGTAAAATATCAGTCTTATAATAATAAAATAATAATAATAAAACCAAATGATAGCAGATTAAAGCAGGTAAGTAGCATCATGCTGGCCATTTGGCCAGAGTACAAACAGGTTTGGCTTAATTAGCACTAAGGAGGCTGTGCTGTTTGGAGAGTTTATATTTAAATACCAACCGTTGTCCTTCCCATATGTGTTGACAAAGCTCTTCTCAATAGTCATCTGTTGTTCTATCCACAGCTTGTTTCTGATAGCTATATGTAGGATATTTTGGCTTTAAGAAATGAGAGCTTATGGAAGATACGGGCTTAAAGAGTTTTCTTTCTCAAACAGAGAGAAAAAGTGATATTCTCTAGCGGCTCTGTGTTCCTTGTTATGTGCTAATCTGTCCTATTTCAGCCTATCCCCTCGAGAGTTCCCTTGCACCAAGACTCTTGGGGATGTTAAATAGGCAGAGAATGTTGTATGGTGTAACTACACATTTCCCCAAACTGGGGCAGCCACCAAGCACCTCTTGGCTGCCTGCTGCCACAAAACACAGCAGGGAAGTCTTGCCCTAAAGCGTAGAGTATGTGCTGCAAACCTTCTCTGCCAATTCTACAGCCTAGTGCACAAGTGCTGTCTGGAGCACAGTGGTGTCTCTGAGCATTACAGTTACAGGACTGTTTTCATATCAAGATCAACGAGCTTGTAAATTTTGCACTTAGTTTTGGGCGTTCTCTTACAATTCGCGGTCTGTCATATTTCTGATTTCACTTGGGCTTCTCTCCTTTCCCAGGAGAAACAGATCTAAACCAGCAGGATATTTGGTGTAGCTGAAAGGAAATATTAATTCAAGGCCCTGATTTTGAAAGCTGTGTTTGCCTGACACCTGCATCCTACCTGCTCTGCCCTTGCACATGAGCATGGCCGTACACAAACACCCCCTCCAATTTTTGAGGCAAAAAATGCTGAAAGGGGCTGAACATTGGAAAATATGGAAACATCTTCAATGTATCTGTGCACCTGCTATTCTTAGGAGCTCAGACTACAGAAATAATAATTCTGCCTCTGGCTTTGACGTCTCCAGACTGTGAGTGACACTCCAGCATTTGGAGCTGCTGTCAGTCTGGTGGGAACACTTAGAAGAGGCTGATAAAGTTTAAAAAGGGAAGAGCTTTGTATCTGTAGAAGGGAAAGAAAAAAGCCTTTGGGGTTACAGCAATATGTTGCCTTGGAAATGTTTGATCAGGTTTACCATTCTATTCAGACACTTCACTTTTTAAAAGCTTTAAATGAAGAAAGTTTGGGTCTTGAATGGTGCAGCTTTAGTGGCTGCTTATCAGCCACTCGTGACTATGCAAACTGCAGAAGCTAAACTGCCATTTCTGATTTTCAGGTGAAATTGAATGACCTGAAAATGGATCCATCTTCTACTGTGCTCCCAGCAAGCATTTTGGAACAAACTGCCTTGCAGCTCGGATGCAGCCCCACAGACAAAAAACTTGCTTTCCACTTAGATGAAAAAGATGAGTTAAAGCATCTTCGGGAATGTTTCTGCGTCCCCAAAGTCAAGGATCTGCCTCCAAGTGAGAGTTATAATTGCTGTTGAGGGAGAAGTAGGGGGAAAGGGCTGGGCTTCACATCTTCTGCATGTGTTTATCACGAGTCTTTGGAAATCATCGTCACTTATGAGATAATTGAGCAATTGTAGTCATATCTGAGCACAGAATGTCCCCGCTGTTGCTAAATCAATCCATCAGCTTATTCTAGCACCAAAAGCTCTATGTTCTCGTTGCCATCCTGAATCAAATGTGAGGATACAGTACTTATGTGGTGCTTATGCTGTCAGTCAGCAGCTTTGAACAATGTAGTGACTGATTGAAAATTATAGGCAGGAGCTTTTCTGTCTAATGGCTCGAAACAGCAGCCTCGCTTGGGTAGTTCAGAGCAGTTGCTTCCTTGGTGTGATTCAGCTTGGAATTATCTGTCTGGTTACAATTATTTTAGTTAATGAAAGAGGCAGTATATATATTATGTGAACATTTATGTCTTATTGCTGGTGGTGGAGCTATTTTCTCACTGAAGCCAAATGGAAGACTGTGCCTCAGAACAAATAATTGATCTGAGCAAATAATTCATAATGAAGCCCTTTATTTGAAGATATTTTCCACTTTCCTCATGAATTGCCTAAAAATAGACAGCACCTGACTTCAGTGAAGCTGTGTGAAATTGTTCTGGACATTTTTCTCCTTCTTTCATGTTTCACAGGTTGCTTTGAGGAGCCTGTGGCATGTCTGGGCATGGGGAGGGCTTGGTGTGGAGGCAGGAGGGGTGGTAAAGGGGGTGGCAGGCTGAAAGGGAAGCATTTGCTTGGGGTTAGTGCTCCCAGACCATCAAAACTAAAACCCAGCTCCAAATTTTTTTTTGGTACCTGCAATAGCCACCATGTTTAGCCAAATTCATGCAGGGAAACCTGGTGGGAGCAGCCACCTATAGAGGCAGCAAGGTCCTGTCTCTTCTCCTGCTTCCCAAGCCCTGTCTGGGTTTATTTTTGTCTCAGTTACCTGGAGAGAAAAAGCTGTGCTGGCTCTGCAAGCCCTGGTCACTGCACACTGGAGAAATGGCAGATTATTTCCTTAGATGGTGAACACACACAGGCACAGTCACTCTCCTCCTTTCCTGCCTTGGCTAAATGTACCTATTGAAAATGAAAGGAAAAAATATGATAGAACTTCCTTGCCGTTTTTTTTTCCAATTAATGCAGACAGAATTTTCTGCAGATTTTCTTTTCCTGAAAGGACATTACTGATGGTAAATGAGAAATTACCAAAGTTTGTCCAGTAAGGAACTATGATAGAAAATGGTGTCAATAGCCTGAATTCCTGGACATCTTTTGAAACAGTCTGCCTTCAGTACCTTCCTGCTGAGCAAGGATGAGTGTTGGGAATGCATTCTGCTCCTGCCCTTGGGACACAGGGATGATAAATCTCAGTTCTCTGTGTTCTGGTGGTATTGGCTTATCTTCCCCACATTTAAATCCTGGAGTTGTGCTGTTTCTATTATTCAGAGTAGGACTGGACACTTTGCAAATATTTAAACTATGTGCTTCCTCTATGCCCCTGTAATTTTTCTTTTTCATTTTTTTTTACCCTGGTCGTTAAGAGAGTTTCCTAAACCTCCTCTGTTTGGATATTTGACTATTCTGTACTCAAAGCCCCTTCAGCTGCCACCATGGTGCTGCAAGCTGTGCCACTAAAGCTGGAAAGATGCTGGGACACAGTTCCCATGGCAGTGGTGCTGCTGGAACCCAGCCCGAGCAGGAGCAGCTGGATCTTTGCAGAATGTCAAATGTCTCTCCTGGACATCAAAGGTCACTTTTCAGTGCAGTGTTGTAGCAGCTTCAGATTAAAGAATCTTCTGAGAAGTAGGCAGAGGTTTTGATACCCATGTGACAGTTTTGGGTTCTTCCTTTTCCATGTCCATCATTATTTAATTTTCAATTACTGCAATATTTAGATCCAAAGACTCCTCTGTAGGGTTTTCTCCCTGCAGTTACAATAATATTTAGTCCCCAGACTGTGGATAGGTATGTTTTAGTGAAGATAAACAATGTACAAAGTAGTATCAGTTGAAAAACACAGAGAACCCATCTTTCTGGTGTTCCTAAATTGAGGGGGTTTTTTTCCCTCCCCTTTTTTTCCTGTCCTTCTTTTCTGTGCTTCAGCTGTCATCAGGAACAGCTTCCCTGCTGAAGAGCAGCAGGGGTGTAAATATATATATATTTACATTGTGTGACTATAGCATAGAGACAGATCTGCCATGACATTTATCTGCACCCAGGAGCGGATGCCAGATAACACGTTCCTGAAGATAAATGTCATTCCAGATATTAGCCATCAAATACTCTTTATATATTTACATAAAACATTACAATGAGGCTTTAAAATGAAACCTTGCAAGAAGCAGATGAGAACATCCATAGGAGACAACAGTAAGATGACGTACAGGAAAATATTTAGGAAGTCATTAGACTAGTTTAATTTAGTTATCAGGTTATAAACTGTCAGGGCTGTTTATTTGCTGGATCCATCAAGAGGAAACCAGTAGCAGCCTAACTCCCTGCAAATCTGGGAGGTTTTGTGTGCAAGCATGAGGGGCAAAGCTCAGGTGAGCAAATGAGGAAAAGTTGACAACAGAAGATTTAGGGAAATATTTGGATCCCATTGCTCTTCTCCAAGCTGACAACAAAGTCTCTTTAACCTCTCTTCGTGCACCCCAGGGAGGAGGCAGAAATGGGCTGGGCACCAAATAACTCATCTCATTAAGGTTATGGCTTGTGCTTTGTCACCTTCTAAAGGAGTAGGGTGTCATTTGGGTTTCTTGGGAATAAAAAGATGCCCTGGAGTGAAAGAGCTGAGCAGTATTTCCAGAAGAAATAGTTAAAAGTAGTGGTTAACCATAAAAATCTGGCTTTTTGGAGGGCTGGCGAGTGGGGTACAGGCAGGTGTGAAAGTGGAGATCTTTTATCCTTCAGCTAAGGACAGAGCTCAGACAGGTATAAGCAGATTTAGTCCTTCCTTTCTGGTTAATAAACCCATTACATTTTTCCCTTTTGTTTGGACTGAATATTTCTGACAATAAACTTGCTTTTCCTTTTTAGATTTAAAAGGTATAGAAATGCATCTTTAATGTAGGTGAATGGGTATAATTAGTATGCAAAATAATGTATATGATTAGATTTGACCAGTTTGCAGAAATCTGAGTAGGTGTGTGAATATATAATATATATAATTAATCTTAACACAAATGTATTTTTTGATCCAGGCTACTCTAAGAACACATTTCAATGTATTTTTTCTTTGCTTTTATTTCCTCAGTTGTGTTTATTTCCTGTTAGAATATTTCAATATGTATTTCAAATCAACCACAGCTCCTCCAGAAATTAAAAGGGCCTATACCGTGAAAAATGAATGCAATTTGGGGAAAGACAAGCACTAGGAAAAAAGAATATCACAGTGAATGTAGAGTTGTTGGAGCATGAGGAGGTGCTGAGCAGGAGAAATTACAAAGATGGTGAAAAAAATGAGCAGCAATGGTCCAAAATTAATATTTTAATGATGTCAGAGAGGGGGAAGTAAAGAGCTTTTTGTCAAAAGGAAAAAAAGTTCATCCAGATTTAAAGTTGATAACTCATCAAGAAAAGAATATCAAAAGGAAGAGGCATAAATGCATTAAAATAACTTTATCCAAAAGGCAATGCCCTGTCTCTCCAAGGTGAACAGAGGTGTTTTTATTTAGAAAGGACTGTGGTGCAAGAAAATCTGCCTTGCTGATAATTCCTCACCTGTTGTAGTGCTTGGAGGATATTGGTGAGATGCAGCTCCAGATTCTTGAGCAAGGATCCTTCTCTCTAACCCCAGGGGGACAGTGTTATTGTGTTTTTGGTAGGAAAAGAACTTTTAATAGAATCAATTTGGGGGCATGGATGATATTTATGCCTCTCTGTTTTCATTCATATTACAGTGGAGATGAAAAACAGAGTATCTGCAAAACAGATTAGGCTGAGATTGCTCTCTGACTTGTGCTTTTTAAAAGCCTCTAAAACTTTAATTAAGAAATTACCCAAGTTGTCTATACTCCTGAAAAAATGTGTTTCTGGGGAAGTTCAGTGAAATTGGTAATTGTTAGTGCAAAAGGTAGTAAGAAACCTTTTCCAGGCTGTTTTTCTACAGGCCTTACAAAATTTTCACAGACTGCATTGCAATCTTACAGTTCATTTCTAGCATGTATCTTAACATGCTCATTCATTTGATCCTTATTCTGAGGGATATCAATTATATTTATCAGAATTATATGTGATATTAGCTTTCAAGGGTATTGTAAGTATAGGTATAGACAAATGTAAATTACCACTTCCAGAAGGTCACCATCACTTGTCCCTCCAAGAATCTCTAACATGAGAAATAACAGAAGAAGGCTGTGTTTGGATTGATAGATGATGACACAGGGTAATTAGATTGTTCAGAACCTCACTAGAGCTATTATTTATAAATTTCTACTGCCTTGCTTTTCTCCTAATCATTGAAAGGATTTGTCAACATAGATTTCCTCCTTCTCCTCAGATGATGACATGAAGTGCAGCCCACAGTATTTGCTGACAAGACAAAAACTTTTAAGACTGCTTTAAAATATTCTCCTCAGCAATTACATGTTTTCTAAATAGAGATTTAATTGTGCAGGGACAACTTCCATGAAAGACACAGATTTGTCTAGTCCTAACTTTTGTTAAATGCATGATTCCAGTAGCTTCATCACTCAGAGTGGGTGTCGCAGACGTCTTTTTATGAAAAATCCTTTCCTTAGGATTTTTCCTTCTGAGAAGCTGAGAGGCCTCAGCAACAAAATGTAAACAATGGTTATCTGCTGCTGTGGGATGCAACAGGTGCATCTGTGATTGGTCTCATGTGGTTGTTTGTAATTAATGGCCAATCACAGCCCAGCTGGCTTGGACACAGAGCCTGAGCCACAAACCTTTGTTATCATTCCTTTCTATTCTTAGCTTAGCTAGCCTTCTGATGAGAACCTTTTCTTCTATTCTTTTAGTATAGTTTTAATGTAATATATATAATAAAATAATAAATCAAGCATTCTGAAACATGGAGTCAGATGCTCATCTCTTCCCTCATCCAAGAACCCCTGTAAGCGCGGTCATAAGTGGGCATGTATTGGTGGTGGAAGAAAAGTGGATAGCCTGATTGGGAAAATACTCCCTGCTTACACACTGTTGTGAGTAAACACAAATTTTATCAGATCTGTTGATTACAGATCTGATAAAATTGGTGCCAGTGTCTGCTTCTCACACAGCCCCTGAGAGCTGTGGATTTAGTGGTGCCTGAATTCTCATCAGCTCCAAAAATTGTAGGAGGAAAAGGTGAATAGTTGCAAAACTAAGCCAAAGTCCTCCTTAGATGCTCTTCAGGGTTAGCTGAGTGATGTTCTGGGAGAGAGGTCAGGATGTGACACCTCTGTTTGCATGTGGGGACTGTGATGTCCCAGGGCATGGGGGATGGACAGAGCTCTGGGGGTGGCACATGTGTTTGGGGAGGCGTGTGTACACCTGCTGGCCCTGCTGTGCTGTGTCCCACGTGTGCTGTGCTGACCCTCCAGTGCTCAGTCCCACATGTATTTTTGTTTCTCTGGTTTCCCTCCACAGCTGACCTGACCCTGGTGAATGGAGAGGAGACCTGTGTGTACTTTGTTGGGAATTCTCTTGGGCTCCAGCCAAGAAAAGTTAAAACTTACTTGGATGAAGAACTGGACAAGTGGGCTCGGACGTGAGTAGCCTGCGGGGCGTGCCAGATGCTGACCTGTGCTTCAGAGGAGCTGTTTATTTTGGGAGCCTCCTTGGAACTGCTTGAGCAGCAGCAGAGTGCATTAAAAGTGCTGCAGCCCAGGAGTAAAACATGTTCAGTGTTTCCCTAGTGCTGTTCATATCTCTTTTAAAGGCAGGAGCAGTAAAACAGGCAAATAGACCCTTTCAGCTGTGATAGTCCATGCTATGTGTGGTGGCTCTGCTCAGCTCGCCTGGAGGATCTGTGCAGTTTAACCCTCCCCACCCTGCAGTGTTTATAAAGTGTCTCACAAAGCACACAAACCTATTTGGCTGCTGCAGCTTGCTGGTGATTTTCTAATTAATGCTTTTAGCTGCGTGATTCACCCTGCAGGCCTTGCAACGAGCGGTTCCCCTTGAAACAGCCCCGAATGCAGGTGATGCTGCTGCCATGCTGGCAGGTTTTTGGCTCCTCTTAAACCAGGTCTCTGCCTGACAAGTTAATTTTATTTAGAAAGAAACATTCCTGTCTTCTCAGTAAGGAGCTGGGTGTGAATTACAACAAGCTTTGCTAAATCAACCTGATGTAAAAGAGACAGGATAAAAGAAGGACACATTGCAGGAAAGGGACACTGTCATCATAACAAATGGGGAACGTTTTAATATACATGAGGGAAAGAAAAAGCTTTTTTTACTCTTTATTTAGGTTGTTTTAATATTATGTTCTGTTCCATTAAGAGTCTGTGCTTTGAGATCTCCTGCACCTGCCCGAGCAGCTGGAGCAGGGATGAGTAAGGAAAATGATGAGTAAAAAGCAGGGAACTGAAGGTGGGAAAGGAAAATAGCATCCAGATGAGTGAGTGAGCTGGGTGAGAGATGAACTCTTTTATAGGGTGCGGGATATGAGTGGAACAGATGTGATTTCATGGTGAGAGAGCAGAGGAAATATGGAGAGGCAGAAGAGGAAAAATGAATTCTGCTAAGTGGGCAGCCTTGTTTCAGCAGGAATGGTCGAGATGGAGGCTTCTCAATGCAAATGTGAGAAATCTGTAGCTGCTCTTCCACTTGTAAATGCATGAATGCTGGGAGTTCACCAATATGGTTTATTGATTCCTATTTTTCACCTGTATTCTTATAGGTGAGAAGGCTGAGAATGAGTGGGAATGAGTGGGACTTTGGGAAGAGCTCATTCCTTCTGGTTATTCAGGCAGCACAGCAATGCACTTTCTCCAGTCATTTGAAAAAATTGCAACCCTGTCCATTTCTGTGCTGTTATCCCACTTTGTCAGGGAAACAGCTGAGCTCCTTCAAAAGGCAGAAGTCAGATAACATTCTTAGAGTGATGCACTGGGACTGCAAACGTATTTCAGCTCCTCCACTGTATCTTTTCACTGCCTCACTTCTATTCTTGTGTTTGTCTTTGCTGCAGTGAAAGATGAGTTTTTCCTCAGTGACTGTAAAAACCTGGAAGAAAAAAGGTGGGCAGTGTGTTCCTTCAGATCAAAAGTGCCTTCAGGAACTATATCTAGGGGGCAAAAATGGCTAAACATTGATTTCGAGCCACTTCAAGAGAGGGAGCACAACCAGAAAGGTTGTTTGCCAAAAATATGGCTTGGCCTCAAAAGCCTTACCCAGAATAAATCAGAAAGTTTCAAAACAAATTAAAACCAAAACCAAAGCACCACCTAAGCAAAACTCCTCAGATTAAGATCAACAAAGAAACAGAATAAACGCCTGAACCTAAAGCAACTGAGACAGTCAGGGTAGGGTCAAGATAATTTTGAGGGGAGCAGTGTATGCTTAGAGAAGGTGGTGAATGGAATGCAAAGGAATAAGTGGCTGAAGGTACAGAAATGAGTACTTTCATTCCAGTCACCAAGGGCAGCTTAGCAAAACCCAGCCTAAGGTGGTAGCTGCTCCCAGCTGAAGGCTGTTCAATGGCTGTTGTGTCAGCAGTGCGGGATGTAGTGTCTCTGGCTTAGATAAATAAGTAGCAAGGATCTAGGAAATGGCATGCAAATTAGGTACATCCATCAAGTCAGCAATGGTATAGATTCTGGCTTTCTTATAAATTGGTTTATTGCATTTTCTGTTTGTTGTGTCTTGGGACCCCTCTCAAAGAGCTGTGAGTCTATTTAAATGGCTTTCAATGCTCACAGTTAAGGGCAAGAGTGAAAAGGAAGATTACCCAGTGCTGGTCAAGGGCAGGGGAGCTGTAGCTTTCTCTCCAGGTAGTGATGGTAACTCATCAGGCAAAGAGCTGGGAGAGAAAAACATGGAAAAACCTCTCTCTTGTTGTGTTTCCTCTCAGGGCTTAGTTCCTTTCCCTCACCTCCACTTTAACTGGTGGGTTCCAGCTCTCATCCTACATCTGCCTCCCACACACCTTCTCTAGATTTGTATTCTTCCTCTCCATATCCCTTTCCACTGTTCCTTATGCTAATGTAGCAAAATTACAAATCCAAGCCACTGGCATTCTTAGTATGGATTTAAAAGCAGCCTCTGAGGCTTCATCTTTCAGTTATGATTTCAGCTAAATCCAAGATTTATTGAATAAAGGGTGAAAAGGGATGAAGAGTTGTTCCCTCCTGTTTAGCCTAGAGTAGCCAATAACCCAATGTTTTAAAAGCCCAAACTTCAAGGGACTTTTTTGGTTGGAGGAAGGCCAAGAGATGCTTTGCAGTGCCTTGTTTTCCCCTCTGCCCTGCCAGAACCAGTTAAGTAATTAAAATATTTTATAGAATCATTACTGTGTGTGAGCACACTCACTGCAGCAGGCAATGTCTCTCGTCTGAATAACTCATTAAAGTGGAACAATTAAAACAGAAGGGAGCCTGCTGTAGCCAGTTGTGCTCCTGTGAAGGGCTGGCAGGGTGACTGGGGAGTGGGGAACCTGCTGCACGCAAGTCTGGAGGACTGGAGCTGTTGAGCAAAATTAAGACTGAAAGGGAAAATGATTGTTCTCTGTGGATGTATCAGTGTAGGGCAGGGAAGGAACCACTTATAAGAAAAGCATGTTGGCATAGTAAATATGAACAAGGAATTAATAAATTGAGGCTAGAAATTATATATATATGTATACACTTCTGAGCATTGGAGTGGTGTGGCAAGAGGCTGACATGGACGTAGGATATTAACACCCTCCCAGTTTGAGGAAGGCTTTATAATACAACACTTGCAGTAGCAAAGACAATTTTCAGCAAGTCAGAAGGTGTCTTTGGGTCTGTGTGCTGAACTAATCCTGCAAGGTATGAGAAGGCTGCAAACAGGAGTGCGGCTTGGCCAAGCCCTGTTGGACATCCTCACCTCTCCTGCTATTCTCAGGACTCTGCCTTTCACCAGGTTGTGTGGAAGAGCTGCAAATTCCTGTTTTAATGCCCTGGATTTTGAGTTTTGCCTTTAATCTGCTGGTCCACACAGTTCTTTTTCTTTTGATATGTCTTCCCTTTTTTTGGCCGTTTCTTTGCTTGAAACCTTGGTCCAACTTAAGAGTCTGTACTGGCTCATTAAATACCTTGCATCATTTTTGGCAAAGGAGCAAGAAGGAAATTTGCACTCGAACAAGATTTGGATGAGTGCAGAAGATTCCTGAAGATGGCAATTAATTTAAATTCCTTTTCTCACCGCCTTTGAAACCCTGGGATCATCTCAAAAAATGTGTTTCTAGCTCCCTGAGCAAGCTTTAAATCAACCAGACCTCAGCGAATAAAACGTGGAATTGTGATTTCCTGCCAAACTGAAAATAAAATGGTAACCGACTAAAAATTAATTTGCACAATGAGAAACTCTCATAGAAGTTGAAGAAATATCTGTTTGTCTGATGCTCTGTGATTTGATGGGTGAAGTTTTGTATTCATTAATTTGGATACCTCAATTTAAATCTCTTTTGCTACCTAGGGTGAAGTGGGGGGGGAAAAAAAGGCTCTCCATGTATGAGGGGAATGCCAGGAGCACTGCACTTGTGTCCTTAAAGATTATTACCCCCAGTGCCTACCAGAGCTGAGAGAGGGGTGGCATAATATACAGAGATATAAATTCTCTGAGGCACAGCATAGAATTTTACAACCTAAATGTAATAGGATGTATTGTGCCATCAGCAAAGTCTACAGAGTTTCATGTGATTAAAATAAAAAAAAGGGTCCAAGAATATGCTTTTAACTACCATTTTAGAGGCAATAATTTTTGTCTCTTGGCATTTATATTGGCCATCAAGAGGGAGGCAAGCTGTAAGCTGTGCCATAATAATAATAATAAGAATAATAATAAGTGCTGCCTCTCCCTTCTTTCAATATGGTTAAATGTCCATGTTTTCTTCTCAAAATAAAACATTCTCATGACCAAAATCTCACAACTGTTTTCCTGATAACGTAGAAATTTATTCTGAAATTTTGATAGTCCTGTGTGCTGATAGAGAGAACTTTCATTAGTAAATTCCCATTAGGATGACACTAATGGCTATAAAATCAGGGAAAGCTAATGAAAGAGAATCCCATAGGTAGTTAGGACTTATTTTTCCCATCTTATTATATTTGCTATCCTCTTTCAGAAATACAGATTCCCTCAGGCTGGGAGCTACTGAAAATCTTTGGGGGTTTTATTTTAACAGTCTTTATAATCCTAAAGTCCCTTGATCACTCTATTACAGTTAAGAATAAGACAGGAAATTACCAATAAATGTCTTGCTGTTTGTGAAACATATACCCCCTGTCTTCAGGGAATGCAGCTGCATTGTGGGCTGATAGAAGGGAGGAAATTTCAGCACTACTCCTGCCCCTCACAGCATTTTCTCCCCTCCCCACCCACTGCCTTTATTCCTCATCTATGAAATGCTCTTGTAAATGAGGGTTATTTCACACTGCCTGCTCTCTGCTGTCGAGGACTCATCAGAGAGCAATTGTAAAATGGAGGAAAGCAGCCAGCTGCTGTACCAGGACCTCATCCAAACTGAGGAGCAGGGTCTTCCTTGTCAGTGTGAGACTGGACTTGTTGAGCATGGGATGCTATTTTATCTGTAAGAGATGTTCACTCCTTCAGCTGTTGACCTAATCTAGCCCAAAATTAAATGGGGTTTTGTAAGGATGAGAGGCTCAACATGGTTAATACAACTGTGTTTTTTAAAAACATCAGTTCCCCTATTTTTTAGGATTGTAGTTCTTTTTTGGAAATATCCCTATGAGGCGTGAATTAGACCCAAGTCAATCAAAAAGGCTCTGACTGTAAAATGCCCAGGTAATTTTTGCAAGAGGCTGAAATTCTACTTGAGAAGGAAAACTATGAGTTGGAGAGGGAAAACCAGTCTTTTAAATAGCCTTGAGGATGGGGTAGTGTCTCATGCATCCTCCTTTCTCACGTCTTAATCTGCCAGCTGTCCTCCTGTGATTTTGAGTGAACATTGTGGGACAGTTCTTCTTTAAAAGGTTTACTACTTTTTTTTTTTTTTCCTTTTTTCTTACATCAAAGCTTTTAGGGCTTCTTCTGCTCTCTACCCAGCTTCCTACTGGCTTTGTCCTTATTTTGAAACAGCTTTACACTCAGCCTCATGCAGCCTGGTGTTTCCAACTCCACAAGTACCCCGTGGTGCTCAGCAAATATGAAAATCATCCAGTGTGAGATGGGAGCCCAGAGCAATGATTCCCTGGATTAGCACCATTATTACTTTCCTCAATCTGCCTCCATTTGCATTTAAATCTGTACTCTACACCCTGCATATTTAAGAAAATAGGCAACTTTTTATTTATATATGCATGGCAGATATATAAGAAAACTTAGAAGTTTTCTTCTTTGCCATAATTGAAGGAAAATTTAGCTCAGAGCACTTAATCCAGAACTGAATTTATACATCTGTGCCTTCAGAGTAGCAGCACACTTGAGCTTAAGGTGACCATATGATCCCTGCAGACAGGAGCAGTTTGCAACACAAAGTTTTAAAATAGCCTTTGTAAAAAAGCTTTATGCACACTGAGATCTAGAACAATTTTTCGGGGAGAAGAGAAGCAATGAGAATTAGCAAGCAGCTCTGTTGATGCAGGGAAGCACCTGCCCCTGCATGAAGTACCCTCAGGTTTGTGCAGAAGAGTGAGCTCAGACAGGAGATGCAGGAGGATGGAAATTGTTTCTGACAAGAAAGATTCCTGTCTGGGAGCAAGGCAGTATTTATGTCTATCATCCTCTGCACCATCTAATGCCCAGCCAGAAATGCAGGTTGGGGAAGTCTGTGGGGTGATCTCAGCCTGTCTTAGCAGGTGCCATCCCACACTGGGATAACCTGTCCCAGATTTCCTGTACCCAAAGTCTTCCAGAGCCCATGCAGCCACTTCCAGGGCACTAGTGAAAAAAACCATCATCTTTAATTCCGAGGAATTTCTAGAGGAATTTTGTGAGCCAAAATAATAAATTTTCAAGCAACTGAAATCCTGTCATAAACCAATAAATTGCCTTTGCTCTGAGGTTTAAGGGTATGAGAAAAGTGTTGTGCTCAGCTTAGGCAAGTCTCATCCTCCAAATATGGAGTGTCCAAATCTGATGTGATTCTTAGGACTGATCCAAATAGAATGCCACACATTTTCATCTTTTTCCATTCCTTTTCAGAGGTGTCCATGGTCATTTCAATGGCCAGCGCCCGTGGGCTTTGGCAGACGAGTGCATCCTGGACCTGATGGCCGAGCTGGTTGGTAGGTGTGACATGCAGGGCAAAACCTTTCTCCAGAAATAGAAACAAATCTAGTTGCTTTAAGACTCAAAGACCTAAAACTTTGTAGGCAGAATTTAGTTCCTTTTATTCTTATGTTTGAAAGCAGGTTTTCTTGAGCATGAGCTGACATTTTATTTTAAGGCTGCAAATGTTTTAGGGGATGAATGTGTGTGATGTGCCTATCATGAAACTAATTGCAGCAGAGGGTTTTTTGGAGCATCATAAACCACTTGGATTAACACGTGAAGCCCTCTTAAAGGGCACTTGGTATTGCAGAGTCTCAGTCCCTCTTCCAGAAGTAAAATGATGAATTTTCCCTTTGATAAATTATTTCTATCTAGACGTTTTCTGGTTTTTCTCTTTTCCCTGCCACTAAATCCAGACTCATCTTTGAGACCTGTTTATGGTAATGGAGCAGATAATTGGGGCAGGAGCTGTTATTGATGAGTTCCCATGACCCTGCTGTCCCCTTGAGGAACCTGCAGTGCTGCAGGACTTGGGCACGAAGTGCTTCTGGTTATTCCAGAGGTTGAGGAGCTCTGGAGACTCCTCCTGGTGAATTTGCCATGAAAGCAGTCAGCTGAGGGAGAATGCAGATCTCCTCTATCACTTCTTACTCCCTGTAGTTGGTGAAATAATCTTTCACTGGGATTTCCTTCAGAGTTGTCTCTGAAGGGGGAAGAGAAATTATCTTGGAAAGGTCTTTTTCTCCCCAGCCCTCCCAGCTGTTGTCAAGGCTAGGTTAGTAGATTTTGGGGAGATCTGGCCCATATTTCAATGAAGGTGTTGAAGGCAACTCTCAATAGTACTATTAGAACTGAATTATCAGGCATTCATTTGTGCCATCACTAAGGAAAAACATTGCCCTTACGTTGACCTGCTGTATTCTAGATATTGTATCGTAATTTCTCCTCCAACTGCAGACAAGTGTTCAATGAGAAAATTATGGGCTTTCTCCTTCAAGAAAAGCAAATAGGATTGGAACAATTGGGAGCAGAGACATTAAAAAATGTTTCATGACAAGTTTATTTATAAACTTATAAATAAAATCCCTCTCTGAATTCTTTATGAGGTTTCCAAATAGCTAAAATAGTGGGTGTTATTATTGGAGCAGAACAAATGCAATAAATTATTGTTGGAGTTGGTCTATCCATGATGTAAACCCTGAGATAACATAAATAGGAATGTGGCTACACTGGGCATCACTGAGCTATGTAGAAAAATCCCATCTGCAGAATGAAATAAAAATCTCAAAATGCAGATTGGGGGCTCTGATTTTGTAAGTTGCTATTGTTGTACCTGGTGCTGCTCAGGAGGTTAAGTTACTTCTCTTGCTTTCATTACATTCAAGGGCAAGCTCAGCACCCTCATCGGTTAAGCACCATAGGACATAAAAATGTGGAAATATAAAGGGAGTGGAGGGCATTGAAATGCTGAACACAGCTGATTTAGGAGTTTCTCCAGTATGACCCATCTCCCTTGGCCAGTGGATATTCTTGTTCTGTCAGGGTACAACTAGGAAGATGTGGAAAGGTGCCTTGGAATTTAAGCTGGAAACCTGGAATTTAACTAAGCAGGCAGACAAGAATTGCTCTTATTATCATATTCCCAGGTACTCCAATTAGTAATCAAGGTATGACCACTGATGTTCTTCACATAACCAGGAGAGAGAGAGACAAGATTCCCCAAAGGAGAGCTGGAAGCTTCTGAGTTATCATCTTTCTCTGCATCACCTCTGTGGCTGTTTGCCTGTGCTTTGTTTGCAGAATGTGGAGCCCTGAGGCAGGCTGAGCCCTGACCTGCTGCCCCTGCCCCTGCCAGGGTCCCTCTGGCCTCAGCTGTGGGTTAAGAGTCACTGCAGAAAGCAGAGAAAGAGGCTGGGACCCTTTTACCCTTATCCATCTGTCTTGTAGAGGCTGCCAACTTAGTCTCTATTTTAATATTAATTTAACTGCAAGATGCACTGTAGGTGTAAGGAGATGGAAATGAGAGCTTCGCTTAAATTTCATCTAATTGCTCATCCATCTCCTTACTTTCCTTTTATTTACCAAGCTCCAAGTGACACCAGTGCTTTTACATCACCATGTCTTAACCACAGTGAACTTATTATAATTTTCTTCATGATAAACAAATATTCAAAAATTTTCAATTAAAAATTATGACGGAAGTCACCCTAACACGAATCTAATATTTTGTTTTTAAAATTATTTCCTGCAAAGTGCTTCCTGTTGTCTTTCTCAAAGATAAAAAGCATGGTTTGGATTCTGTTCTCCAGAATTTTTGGGGCTTTGTTTGATTAAATTGTAAAATGTGGTCCAGGCTCACATCTGGCCCTCAAATTTGTGTGCAGGGTTTTGTTTAGAAAATACCCTCATGGCTCTTTTTCAGGACACAGGTGAGTGATTCTTAGAATGCAGATGAATTAATATTTCCCAAATAATGGATGTATCATAGAAAATTCTAATTTTTAAAATTGTAGGCAATGGTGAAGAGGCTAAAAGGATAAATGGAGGGGAAAAAAAAGCTATTTTAAAATGCTCATTTCAATGTGGTATTCCACAGATTCACGAAGTGATTTAGGTTGGAAGGGATCTTAAAGCTCCAGCCCTCACAATTTATGCTTAAGTACTGCTTTCCAATAAAGAATAATATTGATTATGTATGAGTAGGTAGCTGAATGAATTCTGAATTTACTTTCTTATTGACTTTAATGTAAGAACAATAACAGAATTTTACTGTGTTTTTTATTCAGTATTGAACATGCTTTGGAGCAGGAGGAGGAGGAGGAAGAATTGTCATTTCTCACCCTAAGCAGTGGTAGCAAAACCTAAAACTTATTCAGGAATGGACCAAGGACTGTAAAACACCTTTTGTCTGCTTAATGGTTTATAGTGCACGAGCACCTTGCTTATTAAAGGCAGTCACATTTTCTTGTTCAATGAAAGTTACAGCAGTAAATACATTGTGAAATGAAGAGTCAAGGTCAGTGGAGGCCAAAGTTTTTTCCTGTGCTCACACCAAGTGGCAGAAGGCAGTGAAGGCAATCTCTGCCTCTCCTACCAGACTTTATTAAAACATTACAACCTTGGCAGGATCACCTTCTGATGGAACAAGATTGACTGTGTGGCTGCTGCTCTGCCATGGGCTTGGGCTGGTCTCTGTTGAGGGAAGACTGAACGCTGAGCAGATTTGGAGTGACTTTGAGTGATAAGGATTATTTGAAATAACCAAAATGTTTTCGAAATTGGGGCTCTTAGCCTTTTACCAATCATTTTACAAAATGCTTTTTACTCCAGCGAGGATCAGACTTCCCTGGCAGTCAGAGAGGAGAAGGATGGCAGTGTCTGCCTAACGCAATCATAATTGTCTCTGAAGTTGTACTTTGCAAACGCTGCTTCCTTTTATTAAAGAGGAGATTTATCATGCAGAACATACAGGTTTTAGCCTGTCCTGGAGATATGGTATAAAGTTAGGAAATACGGAAGGCAAACATAATTTTGTCTGCCGTGTGCCGGGTCTTTGAATATTGTAATAGGTTAATTGGATCATGGAAAGGTTGTTTTCTGAAATGCAGTGCAGGTTATAAAGGATAACAGTTTTCCAATGACATGGATGAGGTTTGTTTTGTGGGCATGAAATTCAATAGTGGAAGGCTTTTAATAAATATATAATTTACGGAAGACCAAGACTTACATGACAAATGTAGTGTCATATTTAATTTGGGATGCTAACATGCAGCTAAAAGTGATCTTACAGATTAACCATTTGTTTTATACAGAATCAGTACAGCAGGCAGAGGTTTGCTCGTGCAGAATTTGCTGTGAAAGCCACAGATTTCACAGAAGGAGCAGAGGGACAAATAAGAATAAGACATTTCTTGATCCTGTCCCTTTTTTCAGCCTCAAGAGTTCCATAGAAATATTAAGACTACAAATAATACTGTTTTGAGCTGCAATCACTCTCTCTAGCTGTCTCCTGGATCTGCAATAGAGCAACCCCAAGGTGACCTCTTCCAGCAGCAAGGAGCCTTAAGATGCAATGCTATCAGAGGGAAGAAAAGAAAGCAAAGGAGAGGAGTTTAAGTGAAGAAAAAAGCTAATTTATCCCTATGAAGAAAGTCCTTTATATATTTCTTTCCACAAACTTGATGATGTTCCTGGTGTCTGAAGGAGGAGGGAGCTTATTCATTTTTGTGTGGCTCATCCCCTGGACTGATCATTCCCAGTCACTGGCATCTGTTTTCCAAATCCTTCTGTCCAAAGCCTGGAGATTTCAGCAACAAGTGGAAATGTCCTTGAACGCCTCAGTGGGAACGGTGCTTGGCTTTTCCTGGGCTGGCAGAAGCCGAGGCCTGCTTGGGAGGAATGTATGAATTAATTATAATTATAGATTTCCATGCTCTTTGGCTATATTTCCCTGCATTGGGTTGAACCCATGGTTATGTCTTATTTCCTACACTGACAAAGCAATCACTCTGTGAGTTTAGACTGTTTATGATACGGTGGCAGTGTGTCAGGTGTCCCCCAAGGCAGGGACAGGTGAAATTCAGGGTTCAGCTTTCTTTTTCTCGTGGCTCCCCTTACCCTTTTATATCCGAAAATCATCTTTTCCTTCCTCTTTATTGATTCCAAAAGTGGCTGTTGCCCTCCCTGCCTGCTCACACTTCTCTTCATCCCTCCCTCTCTGCAACCTCTCTCCACATTTGGTGATTCTGTGGCTGAGTGAGAATCAGGACAAGGTGCATGAACACATCTCCCATCTGAAGAAGACTCTCAAAATATTGATTTGTCTCAAGAGTGAATTTCTCTTTTCAACAACAGACACCAAGCATACCAGAAGGAAACAGGAATTGATTTTCTCCATATCTCGGTGCTGCCCAACACACAATTTCCTGTCCTACCTAAAACCTTTCACCAGGGCTTGACAAATGCTGGAGAATTTGTTACTAAATACTTACTAACAACAATTAGTTGTTACTAATTAGCTCTGCCTGTGATTAGCTGTAGTCCAAAGGCATCTGTTATTATCCTCCTTGGAGCAATTTGGGTATGGCTTCTTGTGAAGCTGCTACATTAATAATGGTCTGTTATATCCAATAGGTCAATTTTGCTTATTTAATTTTTTAATTAGGGATGAGATTTATCTTGACATTACAGTAACCACTTAGAACAGATGATTATCTCAATATGTTTTCTCACTTTTGTTACATATGAACTTCTGACAAAAATAAGTCGTCAAGTCTTGCTTTACATACAGTCTTTGTGACCTCATTTGTCTGAGGTATTCAGGATAATAAATCCACTGGTGGTTTGCTGGGAAATGGAAAGATTTAGTTGGGGTTTTTTTGTTTTCTGTGTCTGACCTGAAAAAATAAATATTTTCCTGCCAGTGCAGCATAGAGAGTCAGACAAGAAATCTTTTTATTTCACTCTGATGACACCTCAAACATTTGTTGCCTTTCCAGGCTTTGGAGAGACATTGACTGAATTCTTTTGCTTTTTCACTACTGTTCTCTGCTCTCTGTTCTATTTCTCTGAAATTTTAAAGAAAAACTCCAACCATTTTTCAAACTTTTTACCTTTTTAATTTTTCAGGGGCCAAAAGACAAGAAATAGCCTTAATGAATGGGCTGACTGTTAACTTGCACCTTCTGATGGTATGTCTTTATGATGAATATTTGATCTCGCATTGACAAGCATTTTTCTCCTTTCTTTGTGTGTGTGTAAGCAAAGTGTTTTCTGAGGACCTCACAGAGACAGCACTGGGTGACAGATTAAGTTTTTAAGCCTTGGGAGTTGTATCTTGAATAATGTATGTGCAAGACCCAGCCTGACTCAATACTAAGCAGGAAATCTGGACAAAGAAATATTTTCAAGGACTCTGTAGGGGAAGTTTCAGCTGTTCTCACGTGTTGTATGTCAGTTGCCAGAGGAAATCATATTATTTAAGAAACATTTACAAGTAGCTTCTCAAATTTCAATTCTATGGGAAATTTCAAATTTTAGGAAACAGGAGCTCAACAGTGAGCAAGACAAAGATGCAATAATATCAGTCAAGGTTAAAATGCAGCTGCATACAGCCGATGACACTTAGAATTATGTTATTTTATATGTGCCTAAGATGTGCTAAAGCATTTTGACTTGCATGCCATAGCAACCATAAATGCATCTTATTTATGCTCAGGTGTCCCTCTGGCTGCATAGAGCCTGTCTCTGGTTCTCCAACATTTCCAAAGATTTGATTCCACTGAGTGTAGATGTGAAGCTTGCTTTGTGTTGTTCTCACAACAAGGTTTATCACTGGGATCTGCTCCTCTGGACCTTTTAATATTATTGAACATGGAGCAGGGTAGGCTCAGTACAGTCAATTCAGGTGGCTACTCTGCCCTGAATTAAATGGGAATTTCTGGAGTACACAGACCATGCAAAGGGCTATGTAACCCAAGACAAAATGAGCAGGAGGACTTGTAAGTCTCCATAGTCCTCCTGGCACAGTGGCCCGCCCAGCTTGCCAGGGACTGAGAACAGATCACCCACCTGCAGGTGCTGAGATCAGGTCTTTGGTCAGCCTTGTTTTGGGTAAGGGATGATTCCATAACTAAAGTTTAAGGGCAGGAACGTAAATCTAATTCTTTTTCACTGCCTGCTACTCTTCAGCTGCTGCTTTTGATTGCTGGATAGAGCTGGGTGAAATCCCAGCTTGCCTGGCTGCAGTCAAAGCTTTGCCATTGATTCCTGAAAGTGCAAGTTTTCACTGCTGGGTTTTGGTGGCTTTGTTATGGATATGTGAAATACAGTATTATAACACTTTCCTACTTTGATAAATGTTATATGGACAAAGAAATATTTGTAATGTCTGGGGGATTCTCTGTAGGTCTGCATGACAGTAAAGCAGTCTTTATTAAGTTATATGCTGGGAGCATCTTTCTCATCTCTGCTTAGATAAATTTCAATATTTCTTTCTTTTTTTCCCCCTTAACAGCTATCTTTCTTTAAGCCTACTCCAAGACGCTATAAAATTCTTCTAGAAGCAAGAGCCTTTCCATCTGACCATGTAAGAAATTAATATTTCACCATATTTGTATTATTAATAATATTTTTCCAAAGAATATCAGTTGTACGATTTGAATATTTATTAGCTCATCTTGTCCAAGTAACATTACAATAAAAAAATCTGTCAGAAACTTTTGAGCTCAGCATACTTTACAGATCGTAGCTTTATTCCTTTTGTTCAAATAAGAAGTGTTGCATGAGGAAAAGAATGAATGGCTGCATTGATTTATTAGTCTTTTTAAAGACATTGAGCAAACTACTGGCCTAAATCAACTAAAGTTGTAAATGTTTTATTAATTCTTGTTGCTGTTTTACTTTATGAAACCAAATCAATACAAACTCACAACATTAACACTTATATATCCCCAGACAGAGATGGAAATGTTTGTTCTCAGCACTTTAGATTACTAGTTCAAACATAATTTGTCTGCTATAAAATAAGAGACAATAGCCTGTGCATCAGAGCTTCGAGCAAATTAATCTTTGGGTTTGTGGGGCACAGCTACTTTATCATCAGCACCGTAAACTCCTGGAAATTGATAACAAATTTGATCTCTGAGGTGCAATAAAAGTGACTCGAGCTACTAACAGGTTTATTTGTAATGAAGATGCTGGCACAGATGTATACACCTCAAATTGCTTTTATTCTAAGTAATGTTCAGATTAATCCCATATTTGTTCCACAAGCACTTGTACATTTACACTCCATCCTCTTAAATTTCTATGGCACTTCAGTAATAATTTCTGCAACTGTCATTGCTTCAGTTCCTGTCGTGAAATCTTAAACTCTTTTATACTGTTATTTGATGATTGTTATTTGATCTCCAGGACCATTATTTATCAATAAAATCGGCAGATAGGATTTTTTTAAATAGCTTGAGAGTTTAAAGCTCTTATTTCCCTCCAGCTGTGCAGCACATAGAAGAGGTGAGAATGTCACAGGGCAGGATGTTTGTGCTGGCCAAACCTCGTTTGTGTTGGCAGCAGGGCATGTGGGTACCCAGGGCTCCTGGAGAGGGGATGCTCGGTCCTCCTTGGCGGTTATCCCTGCAGGTTTGGCTTTCTGGCCTCTGGTGAAGTGCATCCATCACACCACAGAACCATGGAATGGTTTAAGTTGGAAAGGACTTCAAGATCATCGTGTTCCCACGCCCCTGCCATGGGCAGGGATGCCACCCACTGGATGGGTTGCTAAGGGCCCTGTCTCCACCCTCATTCCACTCCATGGATTTGTCCTGTGGGATTCAGGCTTTGACTTTGTCCTTGCAAAGGAATTAAATTCATTATAACGTGAATTAAATTCAGATCTTTTTTTAATCCAAAGGAAATCTGTGAATTTCTCAGTGGAATTGGATTATGCTTTCAAGCATTACTTTTAGTGAAAGGCAAGGCATCTGAACAGCTTTCTCAAGTTCTGATGTGTTTATACTTTTTTTCCTTGTGGTTGTTTATCATGTATTTGAGTTAATGCTGTCTGCATGGAATTCTCTTCCAGTATGCTGTGGAGTCCCAGCTCCGACTGCATGGGCTGGATGTGGAGAGAAGCATGGTCCTGCTGCAGCCACGGCAGGTTGGTGAGGAACCTGTCACTTCTGCTTGCTGCCACCACAGGCAGAAACACCTTTCATGTGAATATTCTCAAATATTCTGGTGTAGAAGTTGTAATCTGTGCATTAAAATATAGATAAACCCTATGAAGCATAAACAGATGTCTTTCCGTGCATATTTTTGACATTAGACCCCGTTTTATAATTGCTGATTCAATAGTTAACTTTCCCAGAAGAACAACAAAAACAACAAAAAAGCCGTTCTCTCTATTTTGCTGTTTCCAAAAAAACCTAGCAGCATCCTGAGTCACCTGCAAAATATGCTTTTGACTCATTGAGAATTCCCAGTGTCCTTTGAATGTCCTGAGGTAAGAGATTGCCATAGCACGAGCAGCACTGTGTCTGCATCAGCACGGGCTGAGGGAAAGGTCTGCTCTCAGTAATATGCAATTCAGATTAATTTGAAATGCTGCCTCGCTTCACTTCTGCAGCATTAAGAACTTTGTCACCTAACTATAAACCCAGGGTGACCTTTTGCTTCTGAAATCTGAGTCATCTTGTGAGTAAAGAGCCCACTCCTGAACGCTTGATAGATTTGCAGAGATTGTTGAGATAATAACAGTCCCTTGCAATTCAACCATCTTGCCCAAGCTTTTTTCAGTAACAAGTCTAATTTAATTCTAGGTTTTCACTGCCTAATTGATCCCTAGGTGGTGGTATGTTTTACAAGATCCCTTGCTAGGAAGACAGGAGGAGGATGGGGCAGTAATTTTCCTGTAAAGAATCAAAAATGAGGGTTGATTTTTTTTTTTCTTGTGGTTGAAATTCTTCTATATTTAATGACCACAGGTTTGGGGATTTTTGTACTTTTGATTATGTGAGACATTGTTTTTGAAATATGAATATGTCAGGTTTATAATAGCTTCCTGTGGGATACCAAGTTTATCAGAAAAGTAAAGAGTGAAGCTGATAGACAACTTTCAAATCTTGTGGGTGTCACAAATTTCAGACGCCACTTAAAAATCATTCGATATTCTGTCTGCACCAGGAATTTTTGACTGTAAATTAAAACTGTCAGAAATACTGCAGGGTATGAAACATGTTAGAGCATGAAGTGAATAGACATTTTATAACAGGCACCTCCAAGATTCGCTTGCTAATGATTATTTTTTTGAGGTTACTAGCTTGTAGGCTACTTCACAGCAATACCTTTGTATATCATTACCAAGACAAAGGTTTGCTTTTGATCTCCTTTCATGGTAAAATATAGATTATGAAATAAGGAATGGCAAAGTCATTACTGCCAGAACTAATGTAAAATGTGTCCTTTAATTTTGTTTTAGGGGGAGGAGACCTTGAGGACTGAAGATATCCTGTCTGTAATTGAGAAGGAAGGGGACTCTATTGCTGTCATTCTGTTCAGTGGGGTGCAGTACTACACGGGACAGTTGTTTGACATCCCTAGAATAACAAGGGCTGGCCAAAAAAAGGTAGGACTGCTCCAGATGTGTCCTTGTGTCCTTTTCATGCCAATTTTAGATCAGTTTTCTCTGTGAAATCAGTTTTTTTTTGTTTTGTTTTGTTTTGTTTTTGTTTTGTTTTGTTTTGTTTTGTTTTGTTTTTGTTTGGTTTTTTTTGTGGAACAAAACACAGAAATTTGTAGGTCTCTGGTAAAATGTAAAAGCACTCTGTGCCCAGACCTTTGGGGACTGTGTGCTGCATGAAGAAATAGCCCTGTGGGAGCAATCTTTCAGGCAGATGAATGTTAAACTATTTGGAAAAGGTAATTCATGACTATTAACTTTGACATGGCTTTTCTTGAAGGGTAGAATACCATGAGCCTCAGTGAAGGAGGAGGAGGAGGCGATCACAGCTCTAACCTGTCTTTGAAAGTTAGTTTGTGTAAGATTTCTGAGCTTTTTCTGAACTTTTTCAAGACGAGACTTTTATGATTTTCCTCCTTTCCTGTAGCTGTGTTATGGCAGATTTTGCCCTCCCTGAGCAGGGGGGTGAGATCCCTGTGGAGCCAGCAGTGCTCAGACTCCACTGATGAGTTTTCTGGAGACAGGCGCAATGTGGAGCACATCAACATCACAAGATGAGTGTATTTTAGTGATGACTCAGCCTTCAGAGCTTGCAGGCAGTGTGTTCTGTGGACATAGCTGTAAAACTCTTTAACCATCTCAATTGCCTTAGGAATCCAGGAGAAAATAGTTTTTAATTAAGTTGTCTTATCAACAGGAGGTCACCAGACTTTCAAAGCTGGCAGCCTTTTACTGGATGCAGCTCATCTCATACAAGATTAAACCATTGAAGGGTAAACTAATTTGGTATCACTGGGTTTTTGGCAAACCAGCTAACTCTTTATATTTAATGGTTTAACTCTCTGGAGAGGTTCCTACCTCACAGCACACTATACATCTTCTGTAGCTGTAGGTTTGGCAGTGGAATTTTTTCTGGACGCCAGGGTGTAAGTTATGCTGATGGCAAGAGATGGAAAAGTCCCCCCTGGGAGAGCAGAGCAGGTGTGAGAGCTGGTGCAGGGCCCGTGGGATGTAAAAAGGGAATGTTCTCACAGAGCAGCACCTGGTGTTAAAACCCAGCGTTAGAAACAGCACAAAACAAAACCAACTTCTGACAGGGATGTAGAAAAGCGGGGTGAATAGAAATGTGGGGAGTCAGCTGCTGGGGAAGTGGGTTTGTGCAGGAACTCCAAAAGCAACACCCTCGTGGCGCTTTCCTGGAGTGTCTGCCAGCACTTTGCTGACCACAAAAAATCACAATTCCACCGTGCTGGAATGCTAGAAAGGGAAGACAGGTTATTAACAGGATGGTGCCACCCACTGCTCTACTCTCTCTCTCCTGGTGGCAGCAGAGCTGCCAACACCTACATGTCTTCAGTGCTGCTTCCCAGAAAGCTGCTCCATGATGTGTCTGAAAGGTGTCTGAGAAGGAGAGAGAGAAATCTTCCTTCCTTTCCATAAAGATGAACAACCTGGGAAAAAACCCACTGCTTTATCACCTCTCCAAAGATGCTCTCTGGACTGTGGGCTGCAGACTTGGATATGTGGAAGAGATGCAGTTTCACTGATAGCTCTAAACTGCCCCAAAGTGGTGTTCTGGGAGAGAGTAGTCACTCACAGCTTATAACAGAGAGGGAAAATGGATTTGATGATTATAAAATCTGAGAAGATAACCAGGAATTTGTGGAGAAAGATTAAAATTTCTGCAAGGCAGAATAATAATAATAATAATATTAACCCAGGTGTATGGACTTCCACAGGGATGTACACAAAACCACCACACACTTTACCCTGAGACTGTATCATGTTCCTGAAGAGCAGAGCAATTTGTGACAGCAAATCATAATTCCAGCAGGAACAGGTAGATGTCAAAGGCCTGTTTCCATCTGAATGCCTGTTAGAAATGACATAATGTAGACATGAATCTCCTCTTCCACAGGTTTTTCAAAAGAGAGAAAAAAACCCACATCAAATTGAATTTCTAGTGGTTCGAGTGTGCAGGATTGAGATCCAGGTAGATTAATGAAGTAAAATATCATTAGTATACTGAAAAAGCAAAATTAATTCAACCTGAAGAACTGTTTGAGTACCCTTAAGGCTTGAAAAGCATAAGCCAGCCGTGTTTTTATTTCCCTCCTGTCAGATACACTCAGCTCAGTGTCCTTACAGATTCTGCCCACAGGTTAAGTGATGTTTATATGTTTATACAAACCCTCCGTGTAAGAAACTGTTGCACCACACTTCAACGTCTGCGTATGACAAATATTTACATGAACAGCCACAAAACCGTCAATTCATGAAGTGTTTCTGTTGGTAAGAAGCATTTCTGCTCCCTGCTGCTTATCTTGGACTTGGGGCTTCTGGTTATCAAAATGCCTGAAATGTGGGGGTTTCAAAAGAATTGGCTCCTCTCCTCTTTTCCCAGGCCAGAGCTGGGGTTAGGAGCTGCTGTTGGATTAGAGGAAAACAAAAACAACTGCTGAAGCAGAGTCATTAGTGTCTGTGTATCTATACATGGCTTTAGGTGGACTTACCATATCTCCTTCAAGAGCTTTCTGGACCTGATGAATCCAGAATTGTCTTCTAGTCAACATATTGTCACAGATAGGCTGCAAGTTCTTTTAAAAACAGGTAAGACTGAAAAGTCATGTTTGTAGCAAAAATGCAAGGTTCTCCTTCCCAGGGATGAAGGGTGGTGAATGACCCTGCACTCCTGAACAGAAAATAGGTTGGGGAGAACTGACAAGCAAACAAGTCAGAAGGGGAAAATACAAAAATGCTATTTGAGAAGAAGAGAGGGGAAAAAAAATCACTTGTCAGCCAGTATGTCAGAGAGAAAAGTCCTACACAGATTGTCTTAATAATTCTTTTAATGTACTGTTGAAATAAAGTCCCACAGTGTTGTGCCCTATCAGGGCTTGGCTACAGATTTGAGCTGTGAGCTCTGGAGGACTGGAAAATGTCCTAGGATTCTTGAGGTCAATCATTTATGAATTAAGTTACTGATTTCCTTTTACATTTTTTAAGCCAATTTCCTAAGTTCTCTGCGTACATTAAGATTCCTCCCAGAGTGAAAGCTCTGCACATAGACAGCTTCATTAAGTCATTAAATATTAAATGAACTAAATTAAGCTTGAAAAATTACCTCAGGCTATTTTTCCATCTAAGGTCTCTCAGATAAATCGAAATTACTACGTATTGTGCAAGAGACTCATCAGCAGGCTGAGGAGGTTGTAACAGTTTTCCTTGTTTCATACTTTCAAGCTTGCTCTAGAGGATGGAGGAGGCTGAGTTGTTTTATTCTTCTACAAGCGAAGAAATGGCTGACTTTTAGGAGACTCTACCTTTCAAATACAATTTCCATAAGTTATATCGTACTTTCCACTGACTCTGTACTGTTATGTAAAATATTTTAATCTCTTGAGTCCCAGTAGGAAGAGCTTTAAGATCCTTCATCTTCATTTCTTTTCCTGTCTCTCTTTCTAAATGTCCCAGCTTTGCTGGCGTGAAGCTGTCATTTCTCTCCCTCTCTCCAAATGTCATTGTCCATGCTGAGTTGTTACCTGCTGGTTATCAGCAGCTACCCAGACACTTGGCAGAAATGACTTTTAGATGTTAGAATAAAACAGAAGAGGCAGGGGAGAGCACATGTCCTCTCCTTTGCCCGGAGCAGATGGAGAGCTCTGTTTCCCCCCAGTCTGGGGAAGCGCCGTTCCCACGCAGTCCTGGTTCTGCGTGGCTTGTGCAGGGAGAGCTGCTTCAGTTTGTTTTACTTTTTCCATGCAATCTGTGTGGCTAAACATTTGCTGTTTGTGTGACTCAAGTGCCAGACACCTCCCTGGGAAAGCAAACCAGCACACCCCATCTTGCAGATGACGACTCGAACAAACTGGCGCGAGTGGGCGTTTCTGAGACGATGCAGGAACCCTGCCAGCACTGAACCCGAATTTCCCGTGCCTCAGTATTGTTAAACACTGTCCAGTAGGATCTGCCAACCAGTTTCAAAGTGGTGGGGAGCAGCTAAAGGAGTTCAGGAGGATGGCCCATGGGTGTTATGTCAATCACCTTCCTTTTTGCTCAAGCTGATCTGTTGCAGCCGCTGTCAGTGCCCAAGGACATTTGTCCATGTCAAGGTCACACGTGTGGATGTGGTTATGGAGCCTCATTACTGCGAGGGCATCCAACTGTCCCAAGCTATCTCCTCCTACCTCCCACCTACTGTATTTTCATAATTCAATATTATGTGTTTGAACATAATTTTTAGAGTATACAGCATACTGACAGGGAAAGGACAACTGGTTTTGGCATATGATTTATAGAATTAAATTTCTTACATGCTTTTTCTTTATGAGCAAATTCCTTTTTTTTTTTTTTGTTTGTTTCAATTTTGTTAATGTACAGATACATGCATTCTGCAAGACTGTTATCTGTTATTCCTGGTTTCCACTGAAACCAGCGCATCTGTCATAAAATTGCTTCCAAAAGTTTGTGTGGGATGTATGTACCTGTTAAGGTTTAAATCCAGTCAACTGAAGTTTTGAAGTTATGCCTTAAAACCCTACGAGAACCTCCCTATTCATTGGCAATTGCCTTTAGTTTGCTGCAGCTTATTTCTCTGATCCAAACCATTTCATCCCTGGATGAGAGCATTCCCATTGGAATTCAGCGTGTCCCAGTCTCTCTGCATTAGCTTCACCATTTCAGCTGATTTCTCTTCAGTTCTCTGCGTCCCTGTGAAATCAAGCCACCATGGCTATTTATTGGGACTCTAGTCCCAACATTTAGAGCATGCAAATGCTATGGCAGTGAGTTTTATTCCCATCATTTTGGAGTAATTTTTCAAGCTGATAACTTCACAAATGTCTCCATTAGAATTAACGTGTCACATCTTCTTAAAATGCTGCTCCGTACAAATTGTTATCTAGTTTATACAGAAGATTAAATATACCAAAGTACTGCTTAAATAATTTAGCTAAGACTCCCTCCATGCAAGAAACAGCAGGAGATTCTTAAAAAAACCCTTTGTTTTATTATTGGACGTTGATTTTTCTGAAGCCTGTGCTCTCACTCTTATTCCTACCCTGCTGCTTGCAAGCAAGCTGTTTGTGTTTTAAAAGCAAAATGTAAAATAGCATTTAATTTGTAGTCCAGGCACAAAAAGCAGTTTTATTTCTCTGCTCTTAAATAAATAGCAAAGCTTAGAATAACTTTTTAGTTTAAAAATGCTGCCATCCAGTGGTTATTTCATGTGTAAAACTCATACTTTTAGATCTAGAAATCTCTCAGTCCTTAGATAGTGGGGTTTTCCCACCTTTTCCCCAGTGTCCTCTGCAAATTGTGGTTATGTCAAATACAAGACTTTTCACAGAGAAATGACAGAATCCTTCTTTTTAAGGACAAGTATAAAATTTCTTAAAGATCAAGGCATTGCATAAGCTGCTATCTCATCCATTTGGATTCCCAAAGAACAAGGTCCTCCTTGTTTAAATAGCAGACACACCTTGAGCATGAATATATATTGGAATGCAATTGTTCATGGGTAACTGGCATCATTATGACCATTACTGCTTTGTCCCTGCCTGGGGGTTGTTGTGCCATACGCAAAGTGTTTGTATTTATACATTTGTTCTTAATACTCATTTCAAGTGATTCCAGTTCCCTGCACAATCAAAACCTCAGAAATCTAAACACTATCCAAGCATCCTTGAAGACAAATCACAGAAAAATCAGTGATTTCTACGTGTACCTGTGGCATAGAAAACTTGTTTCTAGTAATCACTAAGAACAGAAGGGACTTGATAGATTAATCGTAGAAGGGTTTGGATTGCAAGGGACATTAAGAATCAGCCTGTCAACCCCCTGCCATGGGCAGGAACACTTTCGACCATCCCAGGTTGCTCCAAGCCCCAACCAACCTGGCCTTGAACACTCCCAGGAATGGGGCAGCCACACTTTTTCTGAGTAACTTGTTCCAGTGTCTCACCACCCTCACAGAAAAATATTTCTTCCTAACATCTAACCTAAATCTCTCCTCTTTGGGTTTAAATCCATTCACACTTATCCCATCACACTCTGCTTCTGTAAAAAGTCTCTAGGTAGCTGGCATACTGAGAGTAAATTAAGCTCTGAAGTAGTTATTTTCAAAATAATCACAGTGATGATTATCTTAATAAGTAACCCAATGATCATCTCTTTCCTGCAGGGATGCCTTGTCGGATTCGACCTGGCTCATGCTGTCGGGAATGTCGAGCTTCATTTGCATGACTGGGGAGTAGATTTTGCCTGCTGGTGCTCCTACAAGGTAAAACAGATTCATTGTTGGAGACTGCTTTCCATAATGTCACTCATCTCATGGGTCAGCACACAGGTGAATAAGAGCTGCACCTGAACAGCTGAGCAAGACTTGGCTGAATTTTGGATTCGCCACAACAAAGAGATGGACACTGACTTTAATGGTGCCTCTGTTACGAGTGGCTCCAAAAAGTAAGAGTGGAAATGACCTACAAGGTCTTGTGGATGTGAGATGGATACTGGTGGTGGTTAAACATCTGCCCCGTGGACATGGAATCAGAGGCTCTTTTTATTTCTCACACCAAGATGGTCTCACAGGTCTAATATTTTATGAAGTGGTCCCTAAATAAGAGAATATTCTCATATAAACTTTAGTAATTTCAGATTACAGAGCGAGGTATCTTTAGTTCCTTTGACTCCTAGTGAGATTAAGACTTGTCAGACATAGTCAGATGAATTGTTTGATGATTTTTCATACATATATATATAATATATATATATATATATATAGCAAATGTATATGGAACTGTTTCAGATGTACTTCAATTTTCTGGCCTCTTAGACTTCAAATACCCTATATAAGCCAAGAGAAACACTTTTAAAACTAATCTGAAAAACATATCTGCTTTTACCTCCATCAGCACTTTGTGACAAATGCTAAAATCTCTATCTAGAAACCACTAGAAATGTTAAAATTGGTTTGTTTTATAGATCAGGGTGAGGGAAGGAAAGTGATACTTTACAGATAATGAGCACAACATGTACATGTTGATTTATTCTTTGCAGTATTTAAATTCTGGAGCAGGAGGCCTTGCTGGTGCCTACATTCATGAAAAGCATTCCAAGAGCATTAAACCAGCGTAAGTATTTTTCTAATAACAAATTCCCAAATAAAAGGTGCTGTGAAGTTTAAATGGGAAAGAAGCTTCCCTTTCAGAATTGAGATCTGAAAGTGAAATTGTATTGATTGGTAGCCATAGAATATGAGTATGTGCATCTATGCATATTTATATAGAAACAGAAGAAAATTCCAGTTTCAATAAAAACTCATTAGGTTAATATTTGTTACTGATTTATTGCTTCAATGAAAATGGTAGTAAACATTTAGACAATTTAGTTATCTGACTTTGTTACTTCAGATGGGTTGTTTTACACTAACTTTAGTAAATTTTGAAATTGCTAATGCACATGCTCACATCTAAAATGCATTTATTCCTTTGAGTCTGGTATCAGTTCTTAACTAAATAGAACCATATAAGAGAGTGTTGGTAATATTAAAAACAAGCATCCTAAATCATGTCTATGAGGCTGCTTAATATAAAGAGAATATTTAACATCTGCCTTTAAAAATGGATTTTAAATAACCATTGAAGTCTTTGGTTGGTGAACAAAATCAAAGACAGTTTCAACACTGTGCCTAATAGCTCTTTAGTAGTGGCATGTTTTCATTAAAATTATATCCACTGGTAAAGCTAGGAAGTATTACATGGAGATCTGTTCTGAAAGACTGTATAATCCATGGAAAGCTGAGCTATCAACTGAGGTTAGCTGCATTAACAGAAATACCTGTTATTTAAGCCATTTTATGGCTATACTCTGTATATTAAGAGCAGTGGCATAAATATTTTTAATGCACTGACAAATGTAAACATTTCTGGCTGTAATGCTTGGAGAAATTGCTGGCACTTCCTTTTATTTTAGCTTGAAGATCGCAAACTAAATCAGGTTCCAGAGACAAATAATATTATAATAAGCAGCTTTGCTGCACTGTGTGCTGGTTTCAGACTGTCTAGACTCCCAGGAGATAACAAAATAACGCTGATAAGTTCTTTTCAGTCACCCATAACAGAAAACTCATTAGGATGACATATGACCTGTTGTGAGCTGATTCCAACCTTATATGTGAGCACGGGCAAAACTTGCTGGAGATCTGGATATTTCTTCTGGAAAGGCTTTTTCCTGCTCCCCTGTTGCAAGGTGCAGGCATTGCTCCCATGGCCACACCTGGTTGTGTGGCTCCCATGGATCCTGGTTGTGGGGAACTGGGAAGATGGTGAACAGTGGAAAAAAAGTGAAAAATTACAGAATAGCTATAGGTGGAATGAATTAAATATCAAGGACCTTCAGTCTTTTTTCCTCCTTGATGACATTTTGGAACTTTTCTGAGGATACTAGCTTGGTATTTTAGGTAAGAGTTTAGATTAGTTTTCCCTGAACCAGCTCCTTCATACATAGTCATTAATTTGTGCACTGAATCTGGATACTGAATATCTTAAATGAAATTACCTATATGGAATAGGCTTTTCCAGCCTGGGGACAATTACAGATATAATTCCAAACTTCCTGCATCGACCCCCTGCATTATTTAATCATAGTTATTTCATATTTCCCGAGATTTGATAATCACTCATCAAATTGTTTGTAGTTCCTATGCTCCCGTTGCATTACTTTTCTTTCTTTCCTGCAGCAACCAGCCATTTCTGGTCTCCAAATAAGGCACTGAGACAAAGGAGAATTTGTCTATGTCAAAGTATTCAATTGTATAGCTGATTTAAATGCAGAGCAATTTGCTGTATGTTGTACAATCAAATAGAGTGGAATTTAACTGCTCGGGAAGTTGCAGGCTCTGCGCTGTAGCTGCAGAGTCTCTGGCTGTCATCTGAATCAAGGATGACACCCAGTGGCCACACAACTTCAGTCAAGAGCAGAGGCACCAACCACTTGTTTCTTTGCACCTCAGCCCACACATGAGCAGGGAATTAAATTCCAATCCAGCTGACACCCTTTTGTCGTGTGAGCTGTCTGAAATACTGTTCTAACTCATGGCCGGTTTTAGAGGAGCCGCTTTTTACTCACCTATCTAAATTTTTCTAATTTGTCTCATCCTTCATGTTTCCTGCAAGTTGTCGACTAGGTAGTTATTTTAATATGGAAATAATCTATTGTGTCTTAATGGGAAAATGTGTGTTCTGACTGTAATTCAGGCAGGCAGAACATTTGTCTTTTACTGTCTGAGGTTGGGGCAAAAAGGACTTATTGAAAATAAAACAGCTTGGTCCAAAATTTTATTTTTAGACCCCCTAAACCCAGCTACAGCACATCACCAAGGGAATTTAGGTATTTTAGTTTAACTTCTAATTTTGTGGCTATGCTTTGTCTTATGCCCAGTTTAAGAAACTGGGTTCCTCTCCAGCTGCTCCCTCCAAAACTAAAACATTTATTTGCAGCTTTCTTTTAAAATATGACATGGGAGAGAATTGTCAAAGTATTTAAACTATTTAATAGCCTTACTATCACTACATGAGGCCATGCCAGAGCTGTTTTCTGCTTTGGGGCTGCCTCGCTGCAAACCTCCACAACCCAGACCTGATGTAATCAGCTGGGACCTTGGCATGGAAGTGCAAGCTTCCCACCAGAGTTATCAAGTTGGGAATTCAGTATCTGGGGAAAGGATTTATGTCTGAGGGCAGGGCTTGATCTTTAGATCAGGTGGAAGCTGGGGGTGACAGAGTCTCCTATTTCCTGCTGTTGTTTTGTGTCCTTGCAAACACCACCCTGCAGTCCTGCAAACACCTTGGCTTAGCTTGGGATGGTTCTCTAATTCACTGCAGGGACCATGGGTCTAAAAGTGACATGTTGTAACCAGCCCAATTAACATCTCCACCCAAGCATGTGGGGTAGTGCTTTGCTAGGCCCCATCTTTGTCCTTAGAGCAGCAAAACTGAATCAATCTGACATATATGGGTCTGATCTACCCCCATTCTCCCATGATCTCACCTCCTTTGAAGTCTCTCTTAATACTCAAATAGCTTTTTTAATACCTGCTCTATATATCACAATGCAATATATTCCTGGCTAATTGTGTGAGAGTGATTTCTTTATGGGAAGGTTTCAAATAAAATAAAAAAAAAAAAAGACCTGGAGAGAGCAGAGCTATGAAATACTACTGAAACCATTGGGTCGATGCAGGCTGAGCCTGTGCCACCAGGTTTCCATGTAAGTGTTGCAGAGGGGAGGTTTCCAACACACAGAGAGCACTGAAGTGACCTACTAATAATGAAATTTTGCTTGTCAAGCTGTTTGAGCTCCAGAAAAGTTCCCATTTTAGTTTTTGAAATTTTTTGCTCCCTCCCTAATTCTCCATTTATAAAAAGGATAACTTGAATTCCCAAGCAATTCAGATGCAATGGAATGTGTGAGCACCTGGGGGAGAAGATGCTTGTGTCAGGTGTTCCCAGCAGGGTGTGTGCAGCTGTAGATGGGCAACAGGCTCAGCTCTGCTGCCAGGGGGTGAAAGGGACAGGAAAAGTCAAATTTGCAGAGCCCTGAGACAGTAAACTCAGAAAAAGTAAGGCACAATTTAAACAGATGAAAGGGAAATAAATGTATGTAGAGCAGTCAGGAAAATAATAGATAAACCCTTGCAGAGGATTAAATAAATGAAAACTGTACAGTGTTTAAAATGAAGGGATTTATCAAGACTTTAGCCCACACTAGCAGCAGGTAGTGTTTAAAAGTGAAAAGTTTCTGTGATGTGAAGAAATGCTGCATGTGCAGGAAGCAGTTGATGTCCAAAGATTTGTTGGCTTTTACCATAGGATAAAAAAAAAAAAGTTTAAAAGAGCAAGAAGCAAAAAAGTAAAGATTTCATATTAGCTTTGAGGAAAAAAAGGCATCTTCAGCCAATTTCTTCACAGACAGAGGTGAGATATCAGCTTTTTTTCTTATACTACTTCCCCTTTTGGTATTTTGATGCCAATGAAAATGCCAGAGCACAAATAGCTTCCTGCTACTTCTTTATAGAGACCTGCACAGCTTTTTTTGGTAGGTGAACTCTAACCCTGGTGTCAGATAAACAGAAATATGCTACTCCAGCTCCTTGTTCTTTCCCGTTCCCATTTTTCTCAGGTGCTCTGGATCCCCATCCTGCTCCAGTGCAAACCTTCTCTCCCCAGTAACTGTTTTGCAAGAGGTTACTCTACACCTTCTAGGACTGGTAGCTCCCGCTGAGTTTTTCTTTGCTCATTTTCTTGATTTATGAGGACATATCACATTAGTCTTTTTTTGAATTAGAGTCACATAATCCCCAAAATAAAGAGCTGAATCTTCTGTAAGACTGCTGAAAATAATGTAACTCTGGAGGAACGTGAGTTGGAAGCCAAGGGCAGTCATAAAAGGATTTGGAAGGTTGTTTTACTCTACTGGAAAGAACTAATGCTGATCTTTAGAATGCTTCTAGGAATCATGGGATTATAGAATGATTTTGGTTGGGAGGGACCTTAAAGCTCATGTCATCCCACCCTCTGCCATGGCAGGGACACCTTTCACTATTCCAGGGTGCTCCTAGCCCCATCCAAACTGGCCTTGGACATTTCCACAGCTTCTCTGGGCACCCTGTGTCAGGGTATTTTCATCCTCACAGGGAAGAATTTCTTCACTCAGACTGTGTCTTCTACTCAGACTTTACTCAGATAACAGGCCAAGATGGTCCATTTCTCACCGACCCATTTAATTTGCCCCCTCTGAGCATCTCAGCACTACTGGAAGCTTTATCAGAACACAGCACCTTGTCCTGGTCAAGGAGAGGATCTGGAGAAGCAGCACAGAGACTTGTAGGGAAGCTGTGCTGAGTGCAGCCAGGTGGGGAAGTCATTGGTGACAGATGGCAGTGAACATGCTGCTGTTTCCAGAAGGGTTCTCCCTGGTCCTGCTGGACTCAGACTGTGGGTTAATGTAAATAAACTACTCGTGCAGCGAGCACGTGTCCCCCAAGTGCATGAAGTATCCTGTGCTAAGGTAGAAATGAACTGTTGCTTTGCCAAGGAGATGAGAGCAATTTAGCTCCTTGAGCTAATTTAGAAACCAAAAGTTAAAACCTCCCTTGGGAAAAGACTGTTTAGGAATAAAGCTATCGGCTAATTAGGCTTAATTGCATTGTCTTGGGACAAGTGATTTATTAGGCCAATCTAGACCCATGATGGGCCTGCAGGGGTGTGTTCTTGGATTCACCAACTGCATGGCAAATATCCAAGAGCATTTTTTAACTTTGGAGTGAGTCTCTGGGAGAAAAAACGAGAGGTTAATGTGCGCTCACATCATCTATTCCCATTCTTTTTCTTTGGCTCCTTTTATGTGGCTCCCATGATTGTCTCCTTGTTCTCTGTCAAGCATTTTCTCTCTCACTTCCTTCAAATCCTTCCTTGTAATTAAGCTGTATCTTCAAGCAATCTCACCTCTTTTCTCATAAGTGTTCTTGTTCTTTCCTTCTTGAAGGTCTTCCTCTTTGTCTTGTCACCTTTGCCCTGGTTGGATTTTAAGGTGATTTGTAAAGGTACAGTGTGAGCTCTGCATCACCTGTGGGGTGAGTGAGGAAGAAATGTGCTGCTCTCATTCCCTGAGCGCACTCCCATGCATTTTTCCTCCTGGATCATGCTGAAGGGACATCACTTGCTGTGCCGTGGTCCTGTCCCATTCCCAGCCTCGGGAATGAGAGGGAGGTGGCTCCATTCCTTCCACATTTGCTTTCCCATCTGCAGTGCCTGGAGCTTTCTCATGGATGGTGTAAGACACAACCGCTCAAACACATGAAAGGAGCCAACGGGCTTAGCCTGATGGAAAGGTGAATGTAGCCTGGAGGCGACTCTTGCATCCTGTTAACTAGCAAGGAAGGGATCCTGGGGCTCTCCTTGGAGTCTGGATGGTTGCTGTGATTTTCCCTTGCATTTCAAAGGCTTTGCTGTTATTATCTGCCTGCTCTGTGTGCCTCAGTTCTCCACATCCAGGCAGGTAGTTTTGAGAGCATTTTGCTGTGTCTTGATTTTCCCCAATAAGACAAAGCAGCAAGCTTCTTTCCTGATGAATTAATTTACAGAAATGCAACTACTGGTGTTACACACCTCTAAGAAAATGGAAAGAAAACCTTCTTTGTCTGCTTTTTTAGCAAGTCACAAAAAGAGGAGTTATTTATTTTCTTATCCATTCATCTGTGTGCTTCTGTAGCCACCTCATAGAACCTTTCTATATTAGGGAGGAAAGAGTTTATTTTTAATGAAAAAAACCTCTAGTAAATCTTCTGCTGTTTCCACTAAGAGCTCGCTTACCTCTGTGCAGAAATGTGCTGGAACTAATGCAATTTTGCATCTGGGATTTCCTACTAGATGTTGACTCACTTTAGGTGTTTGATCATTTTTCACTTTTTCTACTTCAGAAATTTTGGAACTTTCTATGAAGCTTTCCTCCTAAGATTCTCAGTTAAACCTGTAGTCTGCACATGCCCTTTAAAAATGAGATTTGCTCATGCTTTTGTATTGGTTCATTAGGCCACAATGAGAAAATGTGTCTAATTTCTCCCTATAGAATGTGCTTTGAGGTCATAGTATGGCTTCAAATTGCTCTAAGCTGAAAGCACCAGCAAGAGCCTTTATGCTTTTGTGCCATTAACAGTCACCAGTTTTCTCTCAATTTCTGCCTCTGGAGTATGTTTCTGTAATTCTCAGCTATGTGTTCAGGTGGGGCTTAGTGCCTGGGATGTCTCCCAGAGCTGTCTCTGTCCCTGACCTGGCTGAGCACCTCTCTGCCTTTAGCTGCAGCTCTGGGGTCACACATACAGCTCATGTTGTGATTCATGTCCCAGCCAGCACCTGACTCAATGCCATAAGCATTTTCAAAGGTCATTGCTCAGGTTAAGGAAATAATTCAGTCTTGTTACTTTTTGCTAAGCTGGCATTCTGGATTTGTACATGGGTGCATTATGAAAGGGTTTGTCTTTTTTTGGTTTATTTTTGTTTGGTTTTCTTTTTTTGCTTGGTTTACCACTTGTGCCTATTTGTTTTCCACATGTTCATGGTGGTTTCTAGTCCTCATACTCCCTCTTTCTCCTGCTTAAAACTTCTTTCCAGCACTCAAGTAAGATAAGGTCTCACCAGGTCAGAAACCTTCATATTTTTCTTTTTCTTTTGTCTCCCTTAATCAAATCTATTTTATCTTAAAGTCCAGCAAAAGACATCCACAGCCTGCTGTCTTTTATTTCTTACCCATCTCCGCATGTCTTTGAATCAAGAGCTTCCTAGAGGCCTTCATGACATATATTGTCTATTCTTGCCCACTCGCTGTAAGCCATCCTTCCTCTCACTTTCCATTTGTGAAATATTTATTTTCACACCTCTTTGTCGCCGCTGGTCAATTTTTACTGTCACAGTGACTAGTCATTTTTCACCGGAGTAATTTTCAGTGCTTGCTGGCAGCTGCCTCTTGCTGCCTTCCACTGTGTGGAAACTGCAGGGCAGTTCCAGCTGTAGAGAGCTCACTCAAGTGTCTGGAGAGGAGTTTCTAGTGAGATGCTGGGAGAAACACAGAATCTTCCCTTTCCCTTTCCTTTCCCTAATTTCTCAGTCAGCATGACATCAATCCACTGATCTAATCACACCAGTGCAGCAGTTTTGGGAAAATGTTAGGTTCTTTCTGTCCCATGCCATGAAAAACAGCTGCTCAACATGAAGAATTATTTAGTATTTTCTTTAGCTGTGTACAGATTATTGAGCAAAAATGGAATAGTTTCCTACTGAAATCTAGTTTTTTGGCAAACCCTCTGTTTTCAGTGACAGTTTTCTGAGATGACTTTTGAGCAACCCATTGTGAGCTAGTGCAGGGAGATTTTGTCAGTGTGTGTTGAAGGTCAGAGCTGCAGGTACAGTTATTTTCTGACAGGACAATGAGTCCATAGAAATGTCCTTATTTGATGCTTCTCACCTGTTTCTGCAGTGAGAAGAGCCTGGAGCTCCTGGACCTCATGTCAAACATGACATACTTACATTGGACCTCATGTCAAAACTGTTTTAGACCCCATATAAATAAATAACATAAATTTAAGACTCTTAAAATTATGTGCTACTGAAAATTTGGGCAACTGCAGCCCAATAAAGAAAGGCACCTAAGTCACATTGTTCTTGTTTTCCAGTGATGGATGAAATTTAATCTTTTTGAAGATAAACTCTTTAAAATAACTCTGAAAGATGCCCATTTCTGTTTTCCCTTAATTATTTCATGTCTTAGATTTCAGCTGAAAATACTTCATCTGAGTTTTCCTCCTTCAGTATCACTTAGTAAAGGTTTTGTAACACAACTACTGGATTCTGTGGCAAATTTGCTGGCACTTGAAATTACGAATTCAATTAGTTCTAGCCACTGTTATTAAAAAAAATCTCATCTAATGTGGATTGTTTCATGTTTCAGGCAAAGAGCAGAGGTGATAACTTGCATTTTAGCTAATAAGGATTCTGGTATGATAAAGGTCTTGCATTAATATTGTGATTAGTCTATTCGAAAACAAGAAAGACTTCCCAAATCTTAAAAATTTTATATTGTATCTCAGTCAGATATATTTATTATTTAGAAATCTATCTAGATATCCTCCCCTGAAAGATTTATTCAAGGGATTGAAGAGACTGCATAGCTCAGTAAACACATCATAGTAATCAAAACTATCCAAATCTCCTTTAAGTCAGAATTCACATTTAAAAGAAGCTCTAGGAGGGACTGTTGCTTTCTCTTGTTTAATTTAATCTATTTGAAACAGCATAGAAAAAAAATTATGGAATTCTTAAAGAATATAACATGCTTTTTTTTTTATCACCATAAAATAATTGAGAGCTATTCAGTGCTTCATAAAAATCACTGAGAACTTTATTAATATCTCCATGAGTAAATTGGCTCCCTGCTTGATTTTTAATTTCTGGTGTTAAGCAGAATATTCAATTTCCCCTTACTAAATGTGTGAACATACTGTTGGCTGTATTCCCCCTTTTCATATATCTGATATTTGGCCAGTGAAAGTGTTATATGAGCACTTTGTGATAATAGTTGTTCGTAAGCTGATTTAACAGTTTTTAATTCAACTTCATTAGCCTTAGGGGGTTTGTTTTTTGTGAAATCTCCTGGGATTTAATTTAGGCCCCCATTTTGTCTGCTGTTGGATCATGCCTTTCTTTTGCCTAATCATGGCGAATGAGATTATTGTCCCTTATCGCAAGCGCCTCAGAGGTTTGGTGGAGAGCTCTGTGAGGCTCCAAAGGGCCCTGATTGGATTGGCAGCATTGCAGCCATTCCTCTTCCTCATGCCCTGGCCACAGCAACTTGTTTCCTGCTACAAAACTGAACTCAATCTCCTTTTGTTTTGACCTGGAGGGGTAATATGGATGGACGTGTTGAAATTGGCGTATTCCCACTTGTGCCGAGCCTAAAACACTAACAAGGTAAAAATCAATCCAGGAAGAGCGTGTGCACCCTCTGTCTCCCAGTAGCCATGAGCTGCAAATCACCTTGTACTCCACCGACCAAACAGCCCAGGTTTTTCACCCAAGAGTCTCCCTAATTGTGGAAACAGTTTTGTTAAATCACCCCACCTCGAAGAACAGCAAAGCTCAGGGGGCTGAGAGCTGCCCAGCTACTTTTGGAAAGAGGGTGATCACTCAAGTCTAGAAGTTTCTTAATTCCATCCATTGCAGTTGCATAGTTAAGTGTCATTGTTTAAATTATGAGACTGTTTTTTCTGGATTTGGGTCTTTGCTGTTAAAACTTGCTGCTAGGCAGAAAGTGAGTTTAGCTATTTTTTAAGCAAGACAAGCCTCAAAATAGAGGAGAAAAATTGTCTCCCTTTAGATGGTACTGAAAGTGCAAGCCTCTTAACAGAAGAAAAATGTCATGCTATTAGCCTCTAATACAATCACATTATTTTGGTCCTTTAACAAAGTAAAGCCTCATTGATATTAAATATGAAAAGTTACTACTTTCACAGTAGCAACTTTTCATAAGGAGTTTTGATTTTTTCCAGAGTTCTAAGAGACTGGCCCATTAATAATATATGGCGCCGCTCACAATTCACATATGCTTAATAATTAGGAAACATTTGTAATGAGTTGAAAAGGGTAAGGAAAGCAGCAGAGTGTGAGCAAGTCCTAAACTACAGAAGTCTGAGGCTAATAATTACCTGGGCTTCAAAAGCTTTTCAAATCCTAACAACAGATCCTACTTAAAATTAACAGGCACTGCACAGAAAAGAATAATGAAACAAGTCCAAGCTTACCATTTGGGATAAAGGATAGCTAAAAAGATATAAAGGAAGAAAAAAAAAAAGGCTTTAAATATAGCTTCTGGCAATCTTGGCAAGGTTTTCTGAAGGAGACTGTGAGAGTTAGGTTGGAAATATTGCTGAAGTCTAACAGGGGTAGCTGCTATAAGTCCCTTAATCCCCCGTGCAAATCCTAGCCCTTATAGATATATACTGTGGGGATACTCCATAACTGACAGCTTCTCAGTATGGGAAGAGTTTCACCTACACAAGGGGGTTAAAATCGTTGAATTCTTGATTTCAGTGATGAAAGCAGGAGTTATTTTTCCATTATTCTTTGTTTTGATTAAACAGACCCCTCATCATTTCAAACATCATTTGAAATGTCTTTTCTCCCTTTCAGTGAGCTGTCAGCAGGGAAGCTCTGGGTGAGAGCAGGACCCTGCTGTAGTGCTGAGTAAGGAGAGGGTGGGGTGGAATGGAATAACATTGTCCATCCACTTGGGTTTGTTTTGTTCCAGCATAGCTGTAAAATACCATGTGGAATTAAGCAACAGAAATATTGATTTTTTAAATTTATTTTTTTTAAATCCTTATCAGAAATGCCAGTTAAGTGATCTAGATCAAGGAAAATATTAGATTCTGGAATGAATAGACACCTAAACTGGTAACAACTCTTGGAAGGTGAGATGATAATTTGGGGAAAGGCTGACAGGAGGGGAAAAACCAAGCGACATCAGCTTTACCTCCAAATTCCCTTTTTTTATCTGCATATTAAAAAATCCCACATAAGATGCTCCACATAAATCTTTTTCTTCATCCTTACATGATCCTCATTGTTAAATATATGAGTACATTTTAACAAATATATTCTCATCCCTCACTGCAGTTAGAGCAGTCCTGAGCAGAATTCCTAGAGATGAGGGCTTGAGGCATGGAGAGACCAAATGACTCATCAGTGATCAGACAAGTCTGTGACAGCAAAGAAAATTGAAACTCCTTCTCAAACTCCAGCCAGTGAGCCAAAAAAATGCTACATACAGCAACGAGCAGGTTTTTCTGTTTTCTTAGTCGGTGTGTGTATGTGTCATTCTATTTATTCTGAGTTTTGGCATTGAATCCAAAGAAACACAATCATGCTCATGTGCTTGCAATAAAATTAATGCCATAGAAATTAAATTAAAACATATAAAAATGCAATTAGAAAGCTGCAGTAAAATTAATGCAGAGTAGAATGCAAAGAGTTGAGCCCAGCTGTTGAGCCTGGGGACCAGCTCTGTGCTCAGAGGTTCTGCAATTTGCAGATCTGGGTGAAAACAAGGTAGATTTGAGGGGGTGAGAGAACTGTTTCTGTGAGTTTGGTTTTCTGGGATTGACTTTGACTGAGTGCAGCAGCATTAGGAGATGCTCCTGCTGAGGACCTGAGCCCTGGTTACTTTTTCTATCTGTATTGCATTACATGGAGCCAGGGAAACTGGAGGAATGTTCCTCAGAATATGGAAATAACCTTTCAGTTGCACTGGAGATTCATATATGGATGTAAGGCATGTTTAGAATTTTTTGGGGGGTTGAGGAGCTGATTGTACCATTTGTTGGTTTGGGGTTTTATTTATTTGGTTTGGTGTGAGTTTTTTTTTAATCCTGGAATTTGAAATATGAAAGCTTGGGCTTTGGATGTGGTACCACCGCCACGTTCACCTAGGCAGAAGGATGATGGTCCAGCATGGTCAGAGGTGGATTGTTTCTAGCTCCAGGCTGGCTCCAGCCTCCAGGCTTTCTATGCCCTTTTGTAGTTTAATTTCTAAGGCCTCATGGTTGTTTTTGTCACACATTTCCTGCTAAGAGAGGGATATTTAAGTCACAATTAACCTCTTTCCTCTAAACTTGTGTGACAGTGTCTGCTGCTTGCCCATCTTAGGTTTTCAGGGTGTTTTGAGACATGGATGTGCTCCTCAACCAGCCAGCTGTGCCATGGACATACAGGACTGCAAGAAACTGAACTTATTGATTATTTTTGGCCCTTTCATTCTTTTCCCTGCACAAGGCTGCCTTTGCAGACGTAGCATAAGATCTGCCTGGCTCTGTGTAGTGAACTTTGGGAGCAGTGACAAGTCTCATTAACTCCTCAGAGCTGATTCTTTCTCATGGCTGGAACAGTAGCATGAAAAAAATCAAACAAATCTTTGCCAACACCTGGGTGCTTTTGCAAAATTAAAGCAATGTGTGAATGAAGAGCTTAGCTGCCACCCAGCACTTACATCAGCTCCTTTGTGGACACAGCCTGGCCCCAAACTGCCTGTTTATGATTTGGCTTAATCCATCCTTTCATAAACATAACATGCTTTGCTGGTATATGATCCTAATATAATCTAAATAATGACTATGAAATCTCCAGCTCGCTTTTTGACCTGATAAGGGAGAGGAAACAAACTGCTCCATGCTCAGGGAAGCTGGAAGATGTAAAATCAAGTATTACAAATTTCACACTGTATTCCTGTAGCTTTTCAGCTTGCCTTCCTCTGGATGTGAAATGATTATCTCACACAATATAATGACAGGATACTTCAACACATTGCTCTGGACTGTAAAAGCTGGGCCACATTAATGGCATTTCCCTATTTTCTGTATCACTACTCAAGAATTTCTGTCTCTTTTTCTTGCTGAGAAGGGAAATGAGACCCATGTTGCTCCAGGCTGTAAATTATAAATGAGTAGCATGATCATCTGTAATGCCAAAGCAAAGGTCAGAGGAATTTTTTTTTGTATTTTTTCTGTGTTCTTTAACTGAATCTTCTTTGATGTTTACACTGCACATACATCATGATCATTATATCCTGCACTCCTGCATCATTAATACAACTACAAATGAGATGACTCAAGTTATGAACAACCAGTGCTTCAGTCTAATGCAGACAGATATGAAGGAGGAAAATGAGCTAAATAAAAATACTTATTGGAGGGATTTTTCCCTGGTGTAAATGTCCTTAAAGAGAATATGACTAAATAAGAGGATACTGTTCCTTTCTGTAGTCATTTTCCAGCCCAGCAAACCTTTGTTCATTGATTTGTGAAACAAGAGAACATTTTGGAGTAAAAAAAAAAAAAAAAAAAAAAAAGGCATTTGAAAATCTTTCAGCAATATTTAATTACATTCTTACTTGTTTCATGAAGCCCAGCTAATAACAATTAGCTTTAAATATTACGTGGCACATGTAAAAATTCTGTACCAATACTGGAAGTGGCAGAATTCCCCAGGAAGGTCTCAGTGTTATCAAGCTGTGAGGACCTAGACAAGGTTGGAAGGCTCCTTCAGCAACCTGGTCTAGTGGAAGGTGTCCCTGCCCATGGCAGGAGTTGGAAAGAGATGCTTTTCAAGGTGCCTTCCAACCCAAGGCATTCTCTGATGGCAATGGTTTTATTTGAGGCATAGAATGGAACAATCCATTTAAAAGGTTAATTTCTAACAGAAGTGGGCTTTTAAGAACATGTTCACCTTGCAGGAAAAGACAAAGCTAGTTTGGCACTAATTTACTCTTATTTTAGGCATGATTTCTCCATGGATTTCAAATATGCTTTTGCTCCAGGATGGAGAGACGTTTCCTGCGGAGAGGTTCCAGGAGCAGCTCTGCTGACCAGCCTTGGGAGGCTGCTGGGGCTATCTGGGACTGGCAGCAGGGTGCTGCAACCAAAACCTACCCATCACTGAGATAACAGTTTTGATTAGTGATGTGTTAAAACAAGGGCTCAGTTTGGATAAATTTGCATTTTTTAATTTGTAGTGGAACATTTGCTAAATTAGACCTTTATCTCCTTAGATGCTGATTTTAACACACTTCCCACAATGGGTTTTATCTGCCATGGGAAGCATGTAACTTGACAGTCCCATTGCTAACATATTTAAGGTGTTTTTAATCACAAGCACATCATATATGGCTTTTCAGAGCCTTCCACTTTACGTATTTTGCCAAAAGTTATGGGTTGGAATTCAGAATCTATTTAGATCTTGGTGCCTTTGTTTTTGAGGCAGGAACAGTTGAAATGGCGACTGCAGTTCAAAATGCTCACTTTGCATGCAGAGTAACAACTCTTTAATAAGAAATTTTACTGCAGTAAGTTAATGTGCAGTTTTATTGCCTATTATTTTTAGTGAGCATTTATAAAGCGTTATGTTTGGGGTTTAACACCTTAGCTCTCTCCCATCACAACAGGTTGAAATTTGGCATAGCGGTGGCAACCTTCATTTCAAAATTTTCACAGAAAATTGTAAACAGCAAATCGCTATAATTTGTGAAGATTTTGTTAATTTCCACGCTTTGAAGCCTGTCAACTTAAATGTCAAATAACATGACATCCATATGGACCATTAGATCAATGAGAGTGTAGGACCAGAGCTGCCTCAAAGTGCACATCCTGCAGTGACACCTCTGAAGTTCTAGAACAGCCAAAAGAGAAAAAACAAAAAAGAGGAAAAGCAAATTGTCAGATTATGGTAGGAAAGGGCAAGACAGCTAAAACTGTCTTTTTTTAAAAAAATCCTTCATTCTGTCATTTTGGAAAAGTTTTGAAATTTCACTTTCCAAGTTGCCTCCGTGGTGCTGCAGCTGAGATCTGGGTTGAAGCCAACTTCAGAATTAGTGAGTTTTGAGCATTTGAAGTGCAACCAGGGAGCTTTTCATCAGCCCTGATCTGGATAGTGGTCTGATTGAGCTGTATTTTGTCTTTGTGTTCTGGGTGTGGTCCAAGTGGAACTTAATATTGTTTTCTCCTTCTCACAGACCATTTGTCCAGAGGTTTTATTTTCCATGGATTTCTGCTTCAAGGCTTTGAAAATCATAGATTGTGTGTAGACATTGATATCAGCAGATTTTCGCAGGAACATGCAATATTCAGGGTTTTCAGTACAATGTTATCCATGTATTATGGAGTTCCTATAAAATAACTGAAATATCTTTTATGATTCAAAGCATCAGTAACACAGTCACTTGGGCAGAGGCTCTGTTGTACTTTATTTGGGGTGTATTCGTTTTGGCACCGTAATATCTCATTTAAAATGGATGTATATTGCACTATTAATTTTCATGGGTCTCAGAATAATAAAAACATCATGCAGCAATGAAGAAAAAAACCATCCTTTTCTGCAGAGCCTCTGTTTAGATGCAGCTCACAGAAGTAAACATAAAACCTGTGTTGTTATACAGAAATACGAACTACTTTATTTTACACTCTGCAGTATTCATATAACAAGTTTCTAACTCAAATGTGCTCTTAATTCTGCAGAGCTCAGCTCTTTTAGGCAAAGTGCAAAATGCTCCTTTAGGGAGGGGCCATGACTTTCTTTTCCCTGTGTGCTTCCAGGAAGGCTGGTCTACTGTGACCTTTACATATAGACTTATTTATCATTACAAGTTTTGCCAGGCTTCACTCCTAAAATTTTGCTATCTGACATAGGGAAAACTGAGCAAAGCCTTGGCAGAAATGGTGTCCGGTATGTCCAGTTCTGGAGAGCTGAGAAGTTCAGGAAGCAGTCTGTGATGGAGACTTCTTGATATTGTAAAAGCATTGATACAGGGGAATCTCAAGTGAGACTGGCATTATTAATCACTGATATCTCTGTGTGCTGAGATAAGAAATGGAGAACCCAAGGGAGGTGGGGAAAAAGTCCCTAATTTTGCAATATTGGTTTTATCTGCAGTGCCCTGGCAGAAGGTGATCCAGTGCATCCAGCTGCTTTAGAAAACTGCTTGTAGCAATGCCCTCAAAGATATTTTCCATTAAATATGAATTAATAATGTAATGTCATTTTAATGTCCAAGCTCAGATATATTATTTTTTAAATAATTGTATGGAATTTTTTTTTCAGGAGATGATCTTAAATAAAGGAATATAGCATTAAATTGGTTTGGGTTTTATTTTAAAAAATGTTTTTTGAAGAATAAGTTTAGTTCAGGAAAATAAAAGTGTATGCAGAATTCACACTGATCTCACAGTAAGGATGAGGCAATGCCCACACAATCCTCTTTCCAAGGTCTTGTTTGCTTGTTGCTCACCAAAAAGTCCTTTTCTTGGTGAAACTAAGTCAGATTTTATAACTCCTTTTAGCTCTCAATATTCATTAAAGTAAGTTTAAGAGCAGGGGAGAATGTTTTGAATTTAATGCCTTGGAACCAGTGGAAATATTTCTGTACTATTTTTTGTTTTGTGAAGTGAATTCAGAGAAAATGTATATTGTTAAAATCAATAGTTAATTGAAAGATGTGATGTGTTTTATTATTTGCAGTAAAAGAGAAATTCTCAAATGGTAATGTTAAGTTTTTAGTGCTAACTCTTTATAGAATTTATTTCATTTTTATGTCATTGTTTGAAATAAAATGTATTATTAGAAATTTATATATTGCTCAATCTTATATAATTCTTAATACTCAAAGCTAAATTGAAAGATATTAAGATTTCTATTAATTTATTTTCTTTAAAAAATCTTAGGCTAATTGGCTGGTGGGGCCATGACTTCAAAACAAGATTCCTCATGGAAAACAGTATGTATTTATACACTCTCAATTTTACCTTAATTGATTTATTTATATATAACCAGCTTCAGTTCTGTAGCAGTTTGAGGAGAAAGGACAGAACTTTGCATTTCTTCATTCTCAATATGTGAGGGAGTGGAGTTAACAAAATAAATGTTGGGATAAATTTGTGTGTGGGCATGAGGGTTTGACTGTCTGCTCCTGGGCATTTTGCTGAAATACCTTCAAAAAGCAGATATAGAATATGGATGAAACTTTCAAAGTATCTCAGTGAATTAAATTCATAAGTCTCTGAGGAGTAAGGATCTGCTATCAGCCACTGGGGTAATATTTTTCTTCAGGATTAGTTCTACTGGAATTAATGAGAAATGATACAAATTCAGGTAGGGCAACCTCACAAAAGTCATGAAATCCCACTAATGTTTCAGCATCTCCAAATTTCCTGCACTAGGGAGGGATGGGTTGTAAGACAAACCTGCTCTGAAATAGTGTTTATTGTCCCAACACAAAATGAGAACTCTGACAGCTAGACTGCTCAGCTCCAGTTTAAGCTATGGCAGAGAGAATATCCTGAGGGATCAGGATGAGAAAGGAGCCTTTTGGTTTGATTGGTTGTTTTGTTTTTAATATATTTTTAATTTTCTGTGGCAGCGCCTGTTGATGTGGCTTTGGCTGGAGAACACCTCTCTAATAGCCTCAGTCTGCTCTTTGTTTTCAGACCAAATGCAAGAGAGTGGCGCTATGGAAAGCCAGCAGGAGACACAAATTGCCTTGAAACACTGCTAGAAGAAGAAAAAACCGTTGTTTATTCATTTCCAGGAGCAATTTACAGGGGAGAAGTTGGGCATTATAAAATTAGCCAGTCTGCTGTGCGTGAAAAGCGTTTCCTCTGCCGCGCCCTCCTGCCCCGGTGCTGGAGCGTGAAATAGCCACGGTGACACAGAACTTATAGTGAGGCTTTTGTGGATTTATTAAATAGATTTGGTGAGATTTCACAGCCCAAAGTCTAGGCAGATCCTCTCCTTGGCCTGAAGCTACACTTAGCTGCATATGCAGCCTCCCGTGTGTCTCATCAGCTCAATAAAGTGAAGGAACGTGATTCCTTGCTCCGCGTGAGTGTGCCTCTGCTGACTTGGAATTCCTCTGCCTCGTGCCAGCCTTAAAAGAGATTCAAGTGTAAAGGTGGTTTTAGCACACACCATTTAAACAAATTAATTGCAGTCCTCTGGTTCCCATGAAGCTGCTAATGAGGTCTTCTGCTGGATAAAATTGGGCTTCTCTCGAAGTTGAAAGTATTAGCTGGGAATAGATTACTATTTCCTTTTAATGACCGATTCCTACGGGCCACATTAGGGAAATATTTTACTGTGTGAGGACAGACTTCAAGATAAGGTCCAATCCATTAAAATGAAGAAATCAAAAACACTAATATAAGTTATTCATTTTCCAGAATTACTACTAAGTGAAGGAATTAATGGATTCCGGTTATCAAATCCTCCAATTTTACTGGTCTGTGCTCTGCATGCCAGTTTAGAGGTAAGTAATTGCTTTACTTTGAGCCTGAATTTAAGGGTATAAAAATGTTTAATGAATGCTACGTGTGTTATTGCTGTCTCCCTTAAAGAAACCTGTGAAATATTTGAACATGCAAGGGGAGAAGTAATGAAAAGCCATCAAAATAAACCCCCAGCCCTGAGAAATCAAGGTCTTTAATGAATATGCTCATCTCCCCATGTCTCTCACAAAGTCTGCTGGAGAACCCTGTTGGGCCAACACTATTTGAGGTTTGCACCTCCAAACCTGAACTCTGGCAATGTGTTTGTCCCTGCTTGTAGGAGCTCAGTACAAACAGCACCTTTATCCCATAGAAATATTCAGGACTCAAAATCACAGAATAATTAAAGTTGGGAGAGATCTCTGAGATCACCAAGTGCAACAGTGCCTTGTCTAAGTACTACTCATGGGAAGGATTATGCTCAGCATCTTCCTGCAAAGGAATCATGCAAGTCTGAAAAGTTGCATTCAGAGCTGCTGCTTCATATATTCCACCAGTAAACCAGACTTATATTTTTCATGAAAGAAAATTAGGTGTCCTGGCTGTCCTGGATCCGCTGATCCAGTGGTTTAAGGAACCTGTTCTGCCTTTGGTTACAAGCAGAAGAGACAGAAACTATCAGCAAATGTTTCCTAAAAGGGCAATCCATGAGTGTGGCATAGCTCCAAGCTGTCTTTTCTTTCATTGAATCATTAGTTTTCTGGTGGTCAAAGGAGCAGAGCCCCATCTCTGACCTATCTCTGTGTGAATGACTGACGCTGTGGCTGTGGGAAGGGTAATCCTGCCATACAGAGCTAATTCCTCCTCTGAAGGTCTGATCCATGTGCTGAAAGCCTCTGATCTGCTTTGGAGAGCACAGCCCGCCCCTGTTTGAGGGCACGGAGCTGTTCCCCAAACACTTGTGTTTCATATCAAGATGTTTCAGCGTTCCTCTTAAGGATGATTCACCCCTGAAATCAGGACTCAGTCTCTGTGGCTTAAAAAGGTGGTGTTACTGAGATTTACCTGCTGTGTGCAATATATTCTACTATAAAATCATCCTTAAGCTGGTTTTCAAGGCAGCCTTGGGTAGCAAGGTTTTGCCACCAGCACAAATGGCAGAAATTTATTTCCAGTTAGCATTTCGTTAATTCTAGTGGAATGGCTGAGCTGATGCTGGAACAAAGAGCAGGGTCCACATCCCTCTTCTGTATTTACTGAAAAAAGAGCAACTTAAGCAAACAAAGTCAGAAAATTGCCAGTTATGATCTCTCCATCTTACATGCAACACTGAAGGACTGCAAAGGGCACAGCCATGCTTCTTGTTCTGCTTGACAATTTATTTTTTTTTTTTAATCCTTAAACATCCACTATATTGTTTTAAATTTTATGTGACCTTGGAGATAAGCTGAAAGCTGTTCTGCCATGACCCAGATTGTGAGTGCTCGGGTTTGTGTGGGCTGGTGTCATTTAGCCCACTGCAGGGAGCCTGGAACAATGAGGGCTGAGCAGTTTCCACTGCCTCCCCTTCCCCTGCCCACATTACCTTTTGGCACAGCCAGGATTTCCCAGTGCTAATTGCTCTAATACAGTGGGAAACAAAGTAGTTTTCATGTCTGGCAAGAGATGGCTAGTGAAATTGCATGCCACCTTCACTGGGACACATTAAGCAGAAGGCAGTGTTTCCAATGGAAACAATGAAAACTGCAAGTGTTAATGGATGTTATTCCTCAATAATGCTTAAAGTGACTGTTATGGCACTAGCTGCTGCCTTTTATGGAAAAAAGGGGAGCGCTCTACAGACACATTTTAAAGACCTTTTTCAAAAAATTTCACCCAGGAGACCAAGTATTCCTTGCACAAAGCCTGTGGAAGCAGATTTTTGCATGCAGCCTAAGGAGATCCATCCCTCATACTCCTGCAAATCCTGGAGGAACAGGAGGCAGGTCTGTTTTCCCTCTAGTAATGCACTGAACAGTCCTGTGTCTGCTCTGCCTGCCTGGGTGGACAGGGAAGCACAGCACCTCTAGATTTTTGTTGACCTGCGCAGCTGCTGGCTGCTGGTGGCTCTGGTCCCTGTCGCATTTATTCCCTTGCAAAGTCTGTCTCACAGCATCCACATTCCATTTCACAAGCACAAAATGCAGGGTTCTTGGTTTTGTGCAGCATCTAGTGGCTGTGATAGCATCAGGGAGTGAGATTTGGGATGTTCTACAAAACAATGATGTCCAGATGCTGCTGGAAACCAGAATTTGGTGTATTTTGAGTAGGATTCCTCAGGTACCTCTCTTTATGCTTTTCCAGGTTATGATATAAGTAATCTTAAAATCGTTACTTTCTAGTGTGGAACAGTAATTTCTTGAGAGTGAGGATCATGGATTTTCATCCAGGGCACTGCCTTGCCTCTGATTTGCAGCTGCAGTCAGTGGAGAGAGCTGTCCACAAGCATTGATGTGCCAGGATGTGATGTGAAGTGGCTGTTGGGCACTTGCATGTCTGTATCCTTGTCATTTTCCCCCTGCAGCTAATTCCATGGGGAGAAGGAAAGGGAGGTTTGAGGAAGGCAGGGGTAAATTGTTTCTGGGGTTGCATTTCCATCACTCCCTGTAACGGAGCCTTTCCAGAGCAAAAGCAGAATCTGTCTCACCTTCTGCTCCCAAACTCCTCTACCACATTGGTCTTGTTTCTGTGGCCAAAGAGCACTACCATTTTCAAGCAGTCATTTTTTTTAATATCTCATGATATTTTGAGGGCCTGAAACTCACTGGTTCTTGTAGCTGTGCAGGAGCATAAAGCTACTGAAAAATAATTCAGTGGATGTGTTTTTTTTTTTTTCTTCATGTGGACTAGAGAGAGCAAGCCTGCACAGGACTTAAAGTTAAAAGTCAATTTTTGTATACATGTATATAAAGTCAATGTTAATACACATTTTGTACTTTCACAGACAAGAATTTCTACACCAGTCACGATGTTTCAGTCTTGGCCCTTGGATTTGGTTAGTAGAATCATTTAGTTTGGAAAAGACCTCCAAGATCATTGTGTCCAACCATTAAACCAGCACTGCCAGGATCACCATCAAACCATGTCCTCAAGTGCCACACCTACGTGGTTTGGAGCACTCCCAGGGACAGTGATTCCTGCCATGGACAGCCTGTTCCAGTGCTTGACCACCCTTTTAGTTAAGAAATTCTTCCTAAGATCCAAACTAAGCCTCTCCTGGTGCCACTTGAGGCTGTTCCCTCTTTTCATATCAGTTGTTTCCTGGAAGAGGAGAACAAACCCCACCTGGCTACACCCTCCTTCTGAGGAGTTGTAGAGAGTGAGAAGGTGTCTAGTAAAGGTACATGCAAGGGAAAACTTTCATGTGATTTTGAGTTTCATTCTGCACCTATAGGCGGTTTTTGGATTCTCCTTAGACATGCAGAGGAATGCTCTCTGAGCAAACTGGCTTTGTGTTCAAGTTATTTCTGCAGACACAGATGTGCATGAAACTTTTAAACAGTAGGCACAAATATCTGTCATTATCTAAAGCATAACATTATCCTGTGTTTTCCAAAGCCCAATCCTGCCATGTTTATGTGAAATGTCTCGCTGGTGTTACTACTTGATTCCAGTGATAATGTATATGGAAATCTATCTTTATTTCCTTTTCATTTTCTACAGCAACACGTTCTCATTCTAATGATTTCAAATCATCACAGGTTTTTAGTCAAACCACAATGAAAGCATTGAGGAGGAAATCTGTTCTACTCACTGGTTACCTGGAATATCTGATAAAGCATTACTACAGTGAGGACAAAACAAATCCAGAGAAGCCCTTTGTAAGAATAATCACACCATCTCAGATTGAGGAGAGAGGATGCCAGCTCACTCTGTCGTTTTCCCTTCCAATCAAATCTGTGTTTAAAGAGCTGGAGAAGAGAGGAGTGGCTGTAAGTAAATCAGACTTCATCTTCTTAACAAGTAACAAACTATTAATTTGCTTTTATTCAAATGTAGTGTCATGTAAGGCAAAAAACCCACTAGGATTGATGACGATTTCTTACAATTCAATTTTTACTTGTGCAAGCAGTCAAATACATAGAGTTATTCTATAAATTATCTCTTGTATTATTTGTTGCTGTATTGCCCTTTCACTATTGCCCTATTTCCAGTAGTCCTGGAGTCACTGCTGGGGTTAGAGCTGTATCATGGGTGCATTAGGATGGGAGGCACAGCTACAGATTTACATGACAAGGAGCTCTGAACCTACATCAGTCCCCTTTTTGATCCACAAGTGGGCAAAAGCTTTGGGAGACATCGAGATGGAGCAATGGAAAAGCTGCCATTTCCCGAGAGATGTGTTTTAGCACTCAGAAAAAGCAGCCACTTCCTTCTAATAGCACAGTTACCATCGAGCACTGCTCCAAGAGAATAAAAGGGAAATTTAGGGCTGTAGATTGGGTGATTTAGATGTGCTGGGAGGTGAGGCTGATAGCATAATGCCATATAAATGAGATATCAGTTTTATTTCTGCTGGTCACTTGTCTCCCCAAAGGGCACCTCTCTTAGGTTACATATGCTGCTGCTGCTTTGGTGCTGCCAGGGAATTCCAGGAACTCCTGCTTTTAACAGGGCATGGGGCCTCACACAGTTGGCTTGTCTTTGCAATGCAGTGATATTTTTCGAATATAAGAGATTATTATCTTCAGGAAAATGTTCAAAATCACAGGGAGGGGAAGAAAAATACTGCAATGCCTCCCCATTACCTGTATCTTTAGAGCAAGACACTCACCTATTGGAATGGGGGGGGTTTGTGCTTTTTTTTTGGTCACCTCTGTGCCTCTTCCACTCTGGGCTGCTATAGGCATTAAAGTGAATTTTGGGGCTACATAGGTGGTTTGAAGCCCTCAATGGCACTACTAAAGTCCTGCCCATCATTTTTTTAGGCAAAACAACTCTTCTTACTGAATTTTTCACAATCATGCTCCTCACTGTAGCTCCTTGAGCATCCCAAAGGTTTTACATGTGCTTCCTTGTCAGTCCAGTCGTTCCTCCTTGAAGACAAGTTGTGGCATTTAAAAATACAGCCTGACAGATAGACAAGAGGCGACCTGAATTTACTGAATGTTCCCTCTCTGTTTTGCAGTGCGACATGCGGGAACCAAACGCTCTTCGCGTTGCCCCAGTTCCTCTCTACAATTCCTTCCTTGATGTGCACAGATTTATTGAAATCCTGGGATCTGCAATTACATCTTCAAAACAAACAGCAAATAATACTGTGCTATCTGCTTCTTATTGATGGCTCAGCTGTACCTTTTAATCTATTTCTGACTAAGATGCATTTATCCTGCTGAGTGATTCTTTGCTTCGAGTAGACCGAGCTATATCCCATGCAATTTGCAAAAAATGACTGTGCTTGAATAGTTATTTACAACAGACATAGTTTTATTAAAGCTCATATTTCCACTCTGCTTTGACTTTGACTTCATGAATTAGTATGCTTTGTATATTTTAATGGGGCTCTTCTTAAACATTTTATGTAGTTTTATTACATTAGCCTTGAGAAGCATGGAAAAATTGCTATCAACTAGAACAGGGATGAAAAAAATCCCTTCTTTATTATAAAAATTATGCATAATAAAATGTGGAAAATAGACAAATCACCAACTATTAAAAGATACAGTCCAATTTACATTTTTAATTTAGTAATTCTATTTAAAGTACAGGGTATACTTGAAAAGTGGAACTTGAACAATTGTTTCAAAACTCCTGACTGCTGCACACCAAGTTTTTCAAAGGGCCCAATATTTTGAAATTTTGCTTCAATGAATGATTTAATTGAAGAACGAATTTACATTGCAGATACCTTCTTTGGTGTGATACAGTTGGCCAAAACAAACCATTTTATCTTTCTAGGTAGTCCTGTTGGAGAGGAGGAGCTGGAGGAAGCTGAGTGGAGTTGCAGACCCGTGTAAGGCAGCGTGAAGGGCTGTAGGAGCACTCCCTGCAGCTTTAGTGAGGCTTAGTTGGGATTAGGCAAAATGAACCCTGAGCTCTTTAAGCAGCAGCAAAACATCTCATTGTTAGCTCACCGTGTGGCCCGAATTTTTACAGAGATTTGCACCAGGCAGGCATGAGCAGCGTAGAAAAACTGCTTACATTTCAGCAACTCTTTATCCAAAGTTGTTTTAAGGCATAAATAACACCTTGGCATAATTGGCAATTAAGCCCTAAAGTCTGCAGCTATTCACGCAGCGTTTTCCAAGAATCAGCTGAAACTTCCTCTCTGATGATGTTCAATGTGTCTCATTTTTGGTATGAAACACTTAGAAAATTGCATCCAGTAGTGCTTTGAATATGTGAAGGGAGCCTGTAATAAAGACAGGGACAAACTGGTGTGGTAGAACGAGGGGGGTGGTTTTAAACTGGAGGAGGATGGATTTAGGATAGATATAAGAAAGCAGTTTCTTATGCTGGAACAGAGAGGTGGTGGGTGCATCCCTGGAAACATTCAAGGCCAGGCTGGATGGGGCTCTGAGCAGCCTGCTCTGGCTGTCCCTGCCATGGCAGGGGGACCCTTTAAAAGATCCATTCCAACCCAAACTGCTCGGATTCTATGATATTTTTTATTCTACTTCAAGAGTGAGGAAGGATTCTGGGGGAGGGGAAGTCTTCTCTAGTTTCTCTTAGAGTTACTTTTGCTGGTTGAAACTTTCCCACCCTTACAGCACCTCCTGCAGCACAAGGAAACCCAAAGGTCTTCGCAGCACCTGCCTGTTCTCTAAAATTCCCCAAAAATATGTAGTGCTAAAACCCTTGCTGCGCTGATGCCTATTTCATTGGTTGTAATATGCAGGGGAAAGCTGAAAGAACTGCAAAATACCAGCATTTGTTGGTATTTTTAGTGCTTGTGAAGAGAAGGAAGAGCTCCTTTAACCAGAATATTGTTATAAAGAATAGCACAGGAGTCTTAATCAGTTGGAAAGCTCTGTCTCACTCAAGAGGTTTTGATTGCACTGACGTCATCTCGGTTCAGCTGAGCTGGATCATGCTGCAGGCCAGGTATCTGTGTTTTTGTGGGGTTATTTTTGTCCTTGCACCTGCAGCTCAGCTACTTGATCTGATCTCAGAGAAGGGCGGTTTCCCATAAAGCGACAGTTGATGCAAAAAGCACTGAATATAAAAATGTCCACAGTGTTGAAAAGGGGTTGAACTCAGTGTCAGTGCCTTTGCTGCACTTGTGTGCAAATGCCAGCTCACTCTAACATCTTCCCTATAAAGTTAGGCAAGCTTAAATTCAGATATGGATGTAGATAACATTGTAAAACACCTTATTCTAATATCAGCTCAAACCCCAGAGGAGTAAGAATCCCAAAATCTCTTTCTAAACAGCATCTAGACCTCAGGTTTGGACAAGCTGTCTTGGCAGTTCTGGGGAGATAAACAGTGATTTTTGAGAAGTTTGAGATCCACCTTTGATTCACACACTGTGAAAATAATTTTTTGTGTCTCTGTTTGAGGAAACTGAACCACGTAGTAGGTAAAGTACTGGATATATGCAGTTCAGGTTTCAAAGGCTAACAGATTAATAATAAATTTTTGATAATATTTTATCTTTTAGTATCATTTCAGGCTACAGGTGCAAATATTGACTTTACAAATATGTATTTGTGTTCCATTTGATGGATTTCATTAAATTCAGTGCATCAAAACTCACTTATTTCAACTATTTTGAAATAAACTGATTTGATTAAATGCAGTCCATCAAAACTCACTTATTTCAACTCTTTTTTACTTGTGACTTGTGATAATAAAACTGAAAGCTCTTTGCATTTATAGGGGCATATATATATAAAAATAAATTAAGAAAATTATTTCCAAAAAGTGAGGGGAAGCCTATATTGCAGTTTACTCATTTTACTGAAACAAAATTGCAGCATAAGCACCAGTTTCACATGGTCTTTCTCTACCTGAAGTAAAAGTTTTGCAAAATGAATAATACTGGAAGTTAACATTAGGTGTCAGTATTTTACATATTATTTAGCAAAAGAATACCAAGGGAAAGATCTTCTGTGAAAAAAAAAAAAGAAGAATATTGCAGTCTGCTTTTTCAAATGCTTTAAGTTATCACAGTTAGAGTAATATCAGGAATAATTATGTGTGAAATAATTAATTGTATATACCCCGAATGCTTCTTGCTAGTTACATCTCTGATTTAAAATTCAATAGTAAGTACAAGTCTTTCTAATTGTGATAACATTTCATTCTTGGATTGTCTGAAGAAATTACATTTTTCAAATTGAACTGCAGGACATGAGGATCTGCAGATGACACAAAATTGATACCCAGGTAGAATGAGAAAATGCCTACAAAATGAAGGCAAATGTGACTATGCAGATCCCTGGTGTTGTGTGTGATCTTTTCCAGCACAACAACATTTAAAAATGCACAGAACTCTTAAGCTCACTGCAACTGTTAAAAATATGAGGAAGAAATACTATGGGATCCATCTGTGCATTTTTAAGCCTGTTCTGCCGCAGGAACACCAAAGCCAAGGCAAAGCCTCCCTCTACAAGCAGCAAAGGATGCCTTTGTCCTCCAAAAGAACTATATACTCTGAGGGAAGGAAAAGGCATGAGATAGAAATTTTTTCATCTGAGCTTGTGGCATTACTGAGAGTGGGAAGGATGTGGCTCGTTTGAAGAGCTTAAACCCCAAAAAGTCCTTGTCTGACAGTGACAGAACCCACTCTGATTTCATTTTACCAGCAAATTATTATAAATTGGTAGATGAAGCAAAGATGCAAGAAACGATGGAAGATACTAAAACAAAATAATTAACTTTTTAACCTATGTTAGATATTCCCAAACAGAACTGGCTAGAATGGGAATTCTCTGTGAAATTCCAGCCCCTGGGATAGGGATGGGCTTTGGTTGGGATCAAAAAGGTGAAAAGAAACATTTTGGGGCTAAATCCACAGAGGGGCCTGACAGGATGTGTCGACATCAAAGCAGCCACATCAATATTTTATTTTAGCACCTTTCCCTGAGTCACAAAATCGCTGAAGTTTTAAAAGAATTCTGAGATCATTGAGTCCAACCCCTCACCCTGCCATGTTCACTGTTATAATGAAGCCATAGTAGAGGCAGGTGTGTTATTTCCCCTAGAAAGTGTGTATAAAACACTTCACAGGGAGCTGACCTACCCAGAGACCCCCCCAAAACCTCTGCAGGTTCCCCTCTGAACCTCTGGGCACTGAAGCTGGCGCAAATGTATTTCTGAAAAGCTGCTCACTCTCTGAGACCAGCTGAGAGACAGTTTTGCATCGTAAGCTTAAACTTTTGTCAATATTTGTGAAATATATTTAGACAGCTTATTCAGAAATGAGTAAGTTATAGATCAGTAATTCATACTTTTTATATCCCGAGTTTTTATTTCCTAAACTTACTCTTCTAAGCATCGTTTTATGTTTCTAGTTAAATATAAGTGAGAATTGATTGGGGTATTTCTCAATGGAATTCTATCTTTATTTCATCATAATTGCTTCATATTTGAATAATGACAGATGAACTACTTCATTCAATTGCAGTTTTAAGGCTTTGAAGTCACAATAGCAGCAAAGGATTTAAATCCTGAAACCATTATAATGGCAGAGAAGACATCAGGGAAAAGGAAAACTTATGGTAGTGTAATTTTCTAGACACAAAAATTCTTCTGCGGTTGCACTTTTTTTCTTTTATTATTTTTTCTCGGGACATTTTATTAATGTTAAAAGAACCCTGGAAGAAGAGATTGGAAATGCTGAATGAGAGTCCTGCTGTAAGTAAACTTCTGTAGTTATTTGGCTTTGGAGCTGGCTACAAACCTTTTAAAATTCTGGGCAGCTGCAATACTGTATTTCACCAATAAAGAGTTCATTAGATCTTTTTTCTGTCTGACATTTTACATCTAGTCCTGAGTACATGTTAATACTCCAAGGTATGAATTTCAAAGTTCCCTTTATCTTTGTGTACAGTTTTAAGCAATTAATCAAATGATAAAATACAGCTTTAAAATTAGAAACGAATTGTGAATTTAAAGTATATGTTCAAAAAGTTTCTACATTATAATTTGGGGGGGTGGGCCCTCATCAACTGAACTTAATTCTGGTGTTCTTTTTTATTTTTTTTTACCTTACGTTTTACTGAGGAATTTTGAAGTGATCCTCAAATTGTTAAAACACGACCACATGGTCTATCCAGGATAGTTCTTCCTCCTCAGAGGCTACATCAAAGTGGCAGAGACATAGAAAAATCATTATTCAATATGTTCAAAATGATTCCCACGTGGGGGAAGATTTATACAGGCTTCTGAAATGAGCGTGGGGGCAAACAGCGCCGAGACCCCTTTGTCTGAAATAAAAGTGAGTGGCAGTTGTACCATCCCTGTACAAGGCAGGAATGTGAAGATATACATGAAGTGTGCTGGGGTGGGGGTTGCCACATAATTTCGGCAGCAGGGGCCAAATCCAACCTCTTGAGTTCAACCTGCAACTTTTCTACTCCAAGGATGTTCCTTGTGCGTCAGTTTTGAAAGCCTGAGGTGGGGTGGCTGTTCCAAAGGTAATTGGGATAGAAAATCTACAAAGTTCCCTTTGATACCTGATCACAAGACATGCAGAACTGGGAGTTCCTAAATGTCATCCACGAATCTCAGCAGAAACACGCTTGTCATTATTTTGTCCATATTTTCTGTTTTATTCACTGAGGTGTGTCAAGCACACAACACCCTGTTTCTTATCAATGAGTGTGTTATTTTAATATTCACCCAGGAGGTTAAAGGCAATATTCAGAAATATTCATTCTTCAGACAAGACATGGAAGCAGTTTTAACATCTTAGCTGAAGGTTTGTGCAAAATGCTCAGTTGTTGTTTTGTGATATCTAATTTAAACCATTGTGGCTACGAGGCAGCAGATGCTGCCAATTCTTGCCTTCTTCTGTGGAAAGCACCTCACAACTGGGTAATCTGTGATCCTTCCTTTTTAAGGATGCTTCTGGACTTTTCTGTGCTGATTCTACTTAAAGAGAAAAAAATGCTAAGTTCTCATTTAGAAGAATTGTGAGTGAAAGAACATATTCACCTGCTTCTGAGTTCTCTTCATTGACCCTGAAAGTGTGGGGCTTTTTTCTTATTTCTAAACTGTTGTGAAAATCCCGCTTATTATAGGATAATTTGTGTTGGAAATACTTTAAGGTCACTGAGTCCAACCTTAGACCTGATGCTGCCAAGTCCACCACTAAACTATTTCCCTGATTTTTGTTTGACTTCTGGTTTCCATACAGTACAGTGCCAGATTAATTTAATGACTTTATAAACCTCATTACAACATTTAAGTTTTATTTGGTCTTGAAAGAACTTGGATTAGAAAAGATAAATTTCTTCTACATTAATACAGCAGCGACAAGTACACTGAATTTTGAGAAGAAGTTACTCTCAACTTTTCAAATGTAACTACTTAATGAAAGATCCTCTGTATCAGATATGGATGAAGGATAAAGCTACATGTCAATTTTTGGAATATACTAAGTTCTGTGGAAGATGATGTAGCTTATGACTGCTTGATTTTCATTAGTATTCTTATTTTATTCAAACTTTCTCTCTTTAACTGGGTATTAAAGCTGAAGTGATAAAATACCAGAAGAAGTATGAATCACCAAAGTTCTATGTTGAAGTCTGATCTTCTGACATTTTTCTGAATGAATATTGAAATGCTTCTCAACAAAAGATCTTGAAATTGTTCCATCAGTAATCAGACCCAGACTTGACTTGAAAAAAATTCTTTTTATACTTAGTTATGAAAAGCATGCTCTTAATTATAATGATGATCATTAAAACAAATGTCTTGGAAGGCTACTATTTTCAATTCAAAGTCTCTTCAAAAGCATATGAAAAACCTGATGATATATATAACAGGTCAATCCCCCAAAAAATATTAGAAAAACATCCCAAATTAATGTTTATGATATGTACATGTATGTGTATGTATATGTATGCTCTTCTCCAGAGAATCAGTTGGTTCTGTCTTTAATTTTTTTTCTTTTCACATTTATGGGAAGCGTAAGAAGTGGTTTAATTCGATGAAATCAAACATTCGTTGAAAACAAAGGCGTTAGCTCTGAAATAAGACATCAGCTTTGCTGGGCTGTAGATCCTTTGAACTTGGATGACATTGTCTCTGAGGACATGATGTTTGATGAATTTTAGACTTTAAAGCCTTCAGTAGGAAAAAATTAGTCCAGAATCTGTTCCTGTAGGATGGGGGGGAAAAAAATCATTCTTCAAAAGATCAGGAAAAAAATGATGTCATTTTCTATTTCCCTTAAGTACCTTTTCTTCAGATGCTTATATTGGAAAAGGCTCAACAGCCATGAATTTAGGGGCTTATGCTGCAAGTGATCAGGGCATTTATGTCCTCTCTGAACAGAATATTGAGGAGAAACAAAAAAAAACCCTCTTAGAATTTAAGGATAAAGGGCTCTGCGGGTAAGATGGCCTTACAAAACATCGCTGACTAATTTTAATCTATTAATTTGAAATAATGAACATAATGATTTGTGTAAAATTACTTTACCCCTGTTATATGCCAAATCTGTCAGGAACAGCTGCTTTGCATTCAATATATCATAATGACATATACTGTGGAGTTATAATATTTAAATTTCTTTTCATTAAGGCCCTATGTTAGATTTGCAAGCTTATGCACAGGGGGAGAGGAGCTGGTGCCTCCTTCAACTGTCGCTGTTAAAGGTTATCAAAAAGAACTCTTGGCTCTGTGAAGAAATAAGTAATGAGTGCAAGTTGGTTTTGCAGACCCTGTTACAAGGGAAGAATAAACCAGGATTAAAAAGCCTCATGGAGAGTATTTTTCCCAACAGGCCTAATGTTTAATGGGGTTTTTTTGCTCAGAAGAATTAGGAGGGTCACAGTAACTGGAGCTTGAAATAAAGGTGAGTTGATAACACAGGTGGGGAGGTGGACTGAAGGGTTTGTAATTAATTAAGCTTTTATAAAAACCTAGAGGCTGCAACAGAGACTCCTTCTCTCACTCTTTCCTACATCCTCAATACTTCTAAAATTATCACCGAGCTCTAAATACCACTTTTCCTTGGAATTGCTGATGATACACTTTGTCCTGTCTCAGGGTTTGCCTGGACTTATGGAAATAATGGGTCTGGATGAACATTTCTCACAGCTCAGAAAGTCCAATTCTGGCTGAGAAGAAATTAGCATTGCAATAATTTTGCTAAACAACCCCCACACACACCTCATGCATGAGTGGAGATGTTGTAAAACATAGCTCCAGGCTCCTTCTGCTGTAGCCTGGAGGTGATTCTTCCATGAAAACCTACGGAGGTGGCTGCAGCATCACGGTAAGACAGTGCTGGGTACCTGCTTTAGGAGAGTCTCTATCAATCTTGGCAGATTAACCAAATAAAAAGGGTCCCAAAAAGACAATATTACAGGCAAGGGCCAGAGCAAAGAGGACACCATGGCCTTGAGAAACAAGGGAAAAGGAAGTCTCTGACTTGAGAGACCACAGACTATAGAATTAAAAGGAACTGAAAAACTGGAACAAGCTCAAGAGCTATAGAATGAGGGCTATCAGTTTTCTATTTTTGTGTGCTTGGAGCAAGCTGAAATTCGCTGTATTTCCACGGACATGTTGAAGGGCTCTGAGTAAGGACATTCTTATTTCCTGTAGGTGGCTGCTGTGACTAACTCTTCCAAGAAGTGCAAACTGACAAACGTATCTAATGCTCAGCTTGGTGGCTATGAGTTGCTCTGAAGATGCCCTTCTTCTTTTCTTTTTCTTTTCTGTTTTCCTTCCTCAGATCTGGATACCCCCATTCACCAATAACCTGATTTCCTGACATCTCCCAGATCCTGTGAGAATACAGCAATTGCCTGCCAGAAGGAGGGAGCTGAGGAAAAGGGCAAAGGGGTAGAACCATGCACACCAACTAGAAGGATCTGTGTATTACACCAGCAAATAAAATCACAGGAAGGGATTGGAACTGACATACGGAATTAATTAATTCAACTAACTGCTTCAAGTCTTTGATAAACTGATTTATTTGATGTTTCCCAGCCCATTCCAAGCAGCACAGTCTCCCCTGAAAGCTTCTGGACACAAGAGAGGACATTCATCTGTCTGCAGAGGAGTTTGACATCCTGCAACTGACTCTCCCTTGCATTTGTTGCTTTCTTTTTCCTGGCACCAGTGCCTGGACAGTTCTGATGAGCTCTGGGATGGCAGCATGGGTGAGAGCAGAGCTGCTTCTTGCATAAAGCCTCTATTGGCAAGAGACAGGAAAATACTTCAGCAATTCTTATTTCCACTAGATTTGATGGGGACACATTGTTTTTGTGAATAGCTTGTTTGGCTGCTTGCTTTTGTTTTGTTTATTTATTTATTGTGAATGGGGATTTCGGTACTGTAGAAATGAGACTGGTTTTCCTCAAATGCTGAAGCAGAAGGAGAAAATATCTCAGAACATCTTATCTTTCTTCTCTGTTCATCCTCAGCATGGGATTTTACAGGATTTGGGACTTTCTCCCCTGGAAACTATTCACCAAGTAACTGAAACTCTTTTAACAGAGGTAGAAGCAACACTGGCTGAGCATCATTTTTGTGCTAAGGACTGACATATTCCTTCCAGAATCTTCCTTTCACCATGAAAACATTGACTGTTTTTGTAGCTCTGACTTGATCACAGGCTCATAGATCAAGATATTGTCTTCCAGAGAGCACAACTCTTTTCTTTTAAGGTTCCTTATTGTGTGACAAAGTGTGTAAAACCACCTTTTTTGGCAGTTTGGTATTGTAGTACTTTTAGCACTCCAGAAAATACATTTACACTGCATTTCAAGCTTGCATGTAACTAAATCCTGTCAAGGAAAGTCTTTACATAATGCATCAACATATGCTGGGGTTTTGTCTCTTTTTTTAGTACAGTATGGCTATACAATGGATTGGAGTGGCTTTTCTAAGTTATTAAATATAGCCCTAGGCAAGGCTGGCTTTTAAAATAAATGGCAAGATCTGTAAAAACACCTGGGAAAGAGAGAGAAAAATACTATTTTGGATTTTTATAGAACTTTCTTACCCAGTAGTTTTTTGTTAACTTTAGTGTCCAATTTTTTTTCTTTAACAATGAAATATAGCAATAACGAAGCTTGAAAAATAATGATGTTAAACCAAAAAATATATGTTATTTTCTTAGCTATGCAAATTCCTACATCCAAACTTCATTTTAAGGCAAAATGAAGTTTATTAGGAGTAAATGTTCAGAGAGCTCTATCCTAAACTTCTCTGCTGCTTTCTGTTGTCAAAACTTCAGTGGCTCAGCTATTAAGTGATTTAATGCAAGATCGTTTTTCTACTAAAATGTGAATGTTCTGGGTTTTAGACCTCAAGTCACAGCACATATGTTCCTTCCATAGAGCCAACACTAGAGTGCTGCAGAATCTCTAAAGATCTATTTCCTACCACCTGGGACCACTTTGGTAAAACATCTCTTGCACTTTCAAGACTGTGGTAAGTGAAATGGATTGTTTGGGGGGAAAAAGGCAGCTCAGAGTAAAAGAGTTTGGGAGATAGTACCAGGATATTTATAATGCACATTGTGATTGAGAGGGCTCTGTGAATTCAGCCACTTCTACATATTTACATTGACATTTACATTGAGGATCCTGCACAATGAACATTTACAGCCCAAGCAGGTGATATTAGAGGTTGCTGCTCACTTGGGCTATGAGCTGTTGGAGTTGTTACATGGCCACAAGCACGGCCTTTTTGACACATCAGAATGTGCTTCCAGAAACATTTTTTGCTGAGATTAAATATTCAAGGCCCTTGTAGCAAAAAAATAAAAAAAAAATAATGGCTGCTGAATGGACATCAGCATTCTGAGCAAAGGATTGCTATGAGCAAGAATATGAATTACTGGCCATGCAGGAAAAAAGCATTTTTTCTCCTTTTGAAATGTTCTAAAATTGTGAAAAAATTACACTTCCCTGGTGAAAGATGTGGGGGGAAAAAATAATTATTTTTTAGCTGTCCAAGGCCAGGCTCAATGGGGCTTGGAGCAATCTGGTTTAGTGGAAGGTGTCCTTGCCCATGGCAAGAGGTTGGAACTGGATGATCTTTAAGGGCCCTTCCAAACAAAACCATTCCATGATTCCATGATCATCACTGACTCTTCTGGTTTCCTAGGGTTTTTCCCAGTGAATTGAAAAGTTTGGGTGCTTTAGGCATTTTTTATTAATAAAAAATTATTTTCTTCTGCAGCAAGGCAATGGATGCGCAATTGTCCTTCCAGGCCTGTGCCTGTGTGCTGTCAGGTTTGTATTGTCTGTTATGGCTTGATTTAAGCACTGAATTAGTTTTGCTACTGGGTGTCTGCTCTACAAGCCAGACACCAGGCTGCCTGCCAGTCATCACAACAGGGAGTAAAGGCTGAACTAGGCAAAAACAACAGAAAAAGTCAAGTTTTCTTTCCCCCTCAGGAGACTGCTGGTCCAGAATGCCTCAGAATAGCTGTTTATGCACCTGAGGAAGCTCATGATACCTCTTGAATTTATTATAACAGAACTGATAACATTGGCTGGGCATTCAGCACCTTCAGTCAACAGTGATTTTTTTAAACCAGGTTTTTCAGCTTTAATTCTCTGAGGTATGAGATGAGGCAACCTGGACGCTCACCAGCCCAGTGACACGTCTCAGAGGCAATGACGCCATCAGCCACTAAAACAGGGACAAGGAATCAGCGCCTCAGAAATGATGCTCCATCTCCAACTTGCACAGCAAACACCAGGGCCAACCTATTGCACAGCAATCTGCTCCAGGTAGAGTCTGTGCAGCTTCTGTTTCCTGCTTAGTTTTACTTAGATTAAATGAGCACTTAGATTTTGTTAAACCGGCTCCTTTTTTTTTTTTTTTTTTTTTTTTTTGCACATCTAAAGTATTTTCAGCCTTTCAGAGATCACACAGGAAGCTTGTGCTGCATAAGTTTGAGCTGTATGCAAAGCTGCCATCCTTTTATAGAATTTTGTCACTGCTGACATACTGTCAAATGGATGTGAAGGAGCTCAGACGCAGTCTGCGACTCGAGTGAAATGTTAGGTGTGCGGTGAAAGATGTTTTCATGGCAAATGTCATGTCCCCAGTCATCTAGGGTCTGCACCAGGTAACACAGGCAAATTCTGCTGCAGCATTTTATAGGTTTGATGATGGCTTTTCTTATTTTAGTGGTTAAGTTCTGTTGTCCGCACCGCTCACAAATATTTCCTGACTGTAAAAATGCTTCCAGTGTTTTTATTTGAGGAAAACCTTGATGAGATCCACACAGCTACAATAGATTTTTCAATTAAAAGTTATTACATATGACAAAATAAATTGGTATATATACTGCTTTTAAAAGAGTTAGAAGTTTATTAGTGCTGCTGAAACGGTTACTAGAAATGGTTACTTTACAGAAAAATACTGTATTGCTATCTCACCTCTTCAAACCTGGGAGAAACCCCTCACCACAATCCATAAACATCATTCACATTTTTATTTCAAAAGTCCAACTTTAAAATACCTCCCTGAAATGCAGGGCCTCCAAAGAAATGGTGGTTTGGAACTTTGAAGAACAGCTGCTGCGCTGTTCAGCTCCCTCTCCTGCTTGTCCCTGTGTGCTGCCTCTTGGCACGCAAAGGCAGCGTTTGGAAACAAGGAGAGTTATGGCTTTGTGTGCCCTTTGGCATAATTGGATCTTTGGCCATGAAATGGATCTTGCAGAAGTTACCAAAAAGTGAATAATAATAGAAGGGTCACTGTGTAGCCCAAGAGCTCTGCCATTCCTTCCCTGTTTTATTGCTAGACTTATGTTGAGTCCCTGAAGGTTTTGCTTCCCCACTGCTTCATTAAGTGCATGATGGACTAAAACTCCTCTCTACAGGAACTTCCTTGCATCATTTTCTTGCTGCAGCAGGAAATGACTCACCTGCAAATGAGACTTTTCTTTGCACCCTGTAAAATGCATCGCAATCCCCTTGTAAGGCTCCCCAAGCTGCAGTCCAGGCACAGACCCCATACCTCATTTCCTATCTCTATTAGGGTGGCTTTGCTCTCTCCCTTATCTCTATTTCCCTCCATTACAACCATGGATTGTTCTGTGGGATCCTCTTTTAGGGGGACTTTGTTGCTGGAGCTCTGTGCAGATGGGACAGAGCTTCTGAGGAGCTCCGCTTCTCAACAGAGCTCATTTTCCCTCACTGTTGGGACAAAACCCTAAATATCAGGACAGCCATGATTTTCTGAGGTCATATGGCAGGTGTTTGGTGGGTTTTTTGCGGGACACAACCAAAAAAGAACCCCTTTTTTGTGCCAAAGCATTACCAGAGAGCTCTTCAGCCTGAGCAGCACTGTGATTGTCCCACAGCACCACAGCCCTGCCCTGCATGGGAATCCCCACTGCTCCAGTTTGCAACATGACCTAGAAATACCAGAAATATATCATTGTTCCTTGCTGAAAGAAAAAAAAAGAAGCCACGTGGCGGATGCTGATGAAGGCATTTACAAGGAAGGGGCGTTTCCAGAGCCCCAGAGGCCCAGAGCTGTGCCTGAATCTGGTGGTTCTCTGGGCTGCCCTGCCTGGGAGGGACCATTGGGGTGTGGGATGCTGCGGGAAGTGACGCAGGGCAGCAGCTGTGTGTGCCCCTGCTTCTCCATGGGCTGCTTCGTGGAGAAGTCTTCAAGCAGAAAATCAAAGTGTTTGCCTGCCTGACCTCTGCCAGGGTTTTTTTTAGAAGCAAAGTCTCTGATTGTCCAGAACTTGCTACTTTATTAATCTAAACAACAGTACAGTAAGTGTCCTGCTTACTAAAGCTATTTTCAAAATAGCAAAGCAGATTTGTAGCAAGCTATTTATTTCAGTACTCAAAGGGTTTCATTGAAGGCAAGAAAAGGGAAGTTGGCTTAAGGCTTAGAATCGTAATTCCTTTCAGCATTTCCTTTTAAACCTCATCTTTACCTTTTGCAAAAGCTAACCTTCTCTGTTTGCTGCAATTTTCACACAGAACCTGCTTTACTTTACTTTCATACTTTAAAATATCTTTTTTTTGGTCCAATCCAGAAGAATTTTGCACTAACCTCTAGATGTAAGTCACCCACGGTGAGATGGTGCACTTCTGCTCTTGCAGGAAGTGGTTTTACTTTACTTTTTCCCTGCTATTTTTCACTCTGTTCGAGCTGTAGGACTAACTCAATTGCTGTCTCTAGACATGTGACCTTGATCTTTTCCGTTCTTTTGAAATAGTTAAAACTGTTTCTCGTTGATGGCGGCTTGAGATGAGATGACAACGTCCCTGGGGCTGCAGGTAAGGAGCCTCTGGTCCATCTCAGTGCAGTTTGGGAAACCTGTTGCTGGAAAATTTTAAAATAATCATAGCTACGAGTGTTTTGTAGGCATTCAAATCAGGTTGGTTTAATTGCACAATTATTTTCTTTCTATATGCCTTTGTGTATTTGAAAGCAAGGAGAAAAGTGTAGAGGATACAGATGTGAAATGATGTTTTAAATCAGTGCTCGGAGTTTAGCAAATCTGTTGCATTCTGTGCAAGAGGCAACTTTATCTGACCTTGTCTAGTACCCCAAACCACTAACCCCTTCTCATATCCCAGCTGGAACTAACTAGCTCTCCCCAAAAATGTAGAAAAGTTTGTGGCACTGGCTGGCAAATGAGATTAGATCACTTTTCCCAGCGTTTGCCCTTCCTGAGTGCAGCTTAGCACTGTTTGATTACCTGGCTCCTGTGCTGGTGACCATGAGGGATGTGATTAGTAGCCATGGATACTGTAAAAGTCAGCTCTAAGGGGAGGTATCTAGTTGTTTTTGTGTTTCTAGAGCCTGAAGTGGTTGATAAAGGGATTTCTTGCCCTACTCAATATCAAGAAGTTTGATACCACTCTATTATTTGTCAGGTAGGAAAACAACATGGGGCACAAAGGACATTATACATAAAATATCCTGGGTTTCTCTATGGGCAGTTGATGGTGGAGCTGTTCAGTGGAGATGTTGTGCCTGTGGGTTTCCTTCATGGGCTGTTTAAACCCAGACTAATTCATCCTTCAGAGCTGGCCAGAAAAGGTTTGTATGTCCTGACCACAAAGTTTTCCCTCAGCAAAGACACCTTTGCTGTTGGTAGGCAAACAACTTTTTGGCCTGCAAAGCTTTGCAAAGAAACAGTAAGTCAGGAAGATGCTCAAATAACACAATAAAGTGCTTTGATTATGGGCCACATAAAGGAGAGCCAGAATTAGCAAGGCTTGTTTTGTGCTGAAGGTTTTTTATCCCAGCAACATGTAGCTTGCTGCAAACTTTATGACTTGTGCTCCTGTTTGTAACTGATTGCCTTTCTCCAAACAGGCAACTTGGGGGTTTTTTTTGGAAATATGGGTCAGAGTTGAAAGATATCACACGTGGCTCAGAGCTCATTTTGGAATTGTGCATACTAATTGGAGACAGATTTTAGTGTAATGTTGGAAGATCACATTTCATATTTTTTGTACTTTTTGGAGAAAAAAAAAAAAAAAGCTGTCCTGCCTGCATACACAAATCAGCACAGACAGGGAAATTGTATAAAAAGAATATGTTCTCTTCCTGGGCTGTGTTTGTCGTGATTTTTATGTTTCTGCTGCAGAGTCTTAGAGTAATTTAAAATGTATTTTCCAAAGAGCTGTGAGATTTGGTGAGGTAGTTTGAATTCTCAGAGTTTTATGTCTTTATTTTCTCCCTTTCTCTGCAACTTACCTCTTGGTGTCCAAAGCAAATTCATTTTAAAGCAGCATGTCTTGTTCAGTTTACCTCTCCATCCAATTACATCTGTGATGTACATTTGTTCATTTTCTTTTCCAAAGAGAGTGAACAGCAGAAGCACTCTGCATTTTAAAGCTCCTGCTATACACTATTATTGAATTGCAGAAAAAAAAAAACACAAAAAAACCCCAAAAATGTTGGGTTTTTTGACAGCATTTGTTGTAGAAACTTCTTTTAGCTTTGACACAAAGATATCCTGGTTTGGAAGAGGTTCTCCATCTCCTTCCAACCAAGTTTGAGTGCATGACACTCTTGGCAGTCCCTGTCACCAGAGGGCTGTAACCTGGCCTTGGGTATGTTCCTCCCTACCTGGAGTGAAACAGGAAACAGAAAATAAAATGGTGACAGAGGCATGCTTGAATTTCCCTCCTGGTGTTTGGGTAGCAAAACTCCACAATCTCCAACGTGGTGCTGGAGAATTCCAACAGCTCTGGTTTGGATTTCTCGGTCTGTTTCTGAGAAACAGTTTATCAACTATTACTTCCTTTCAGCTATGAGCTTCAGGACAGGGTTTAAGAGGCAGCATCCCAGGCAGTGGGATGGATTTCCCTTTGTGACCTCCAGTGCTGCAGTGAGAATGGCTTTGTCTGTGCTGCCCAAAGCTTGGGCCCCTGCTGCCAGGCTTTGAGCCACGGTAACTGCTGGACTGGGGTGTCTTTTACTCAATCACATCCAGGATAGTTGGCTATAGGCAGAGTCTTTGGTGTTTTTTTAATGCTCACTATGTGTAATTCTGATACTTGCTTATTTTTCTTAATTTTTTTTTGTGAGATAGCTTTGTGCTGTATCAGATCAAACAGTGTGAGTTGTTAACCATTTAATGAGCTGTTAACCATTTAATGAGCTGTTAAAGCCTGCCTGGGGCTAAAAACCATCTTTTGTTGAAGTCTGTCAGTACTTAAATGTGTTCCTAACTTTTAACCTGAAACACAGCATTTTTAGAGAACATGCCCTAATCCTTTATTGGTGCTGTTTGGGCTGATCTCTTTCAAAAACAAAATAAAGCATCACCTGAGCTCCAGCCAAAGTCTCTACATTCCACTTATCTCCTAAGAGCTCCATATGGATGGATGAAACCTGTTTCTCAAGGCTACAAAGGCAGAAATTGGTGCTGATGGATCCTGTTATATGCAGATGGTTTTCCTGATTTCATTTTTTTGGTAGTATAAATCTTGAAGAAAGTAGATTGGATACAATTTTGGCCCAGATTTTCCATGATAGTTCAAGTGCCATTTCGATAATTCAAGTGCCATTCAGAGCACTGCAGCAGATTTCCCCACCTGGCTACACAACCTGCCCAAAACTGTCCCTTTTCCATTCTGTGGTGGCTTCCTACAGCTTTTGTCACCATCAAACTGGTGCCATGACCTCTGGGGGTCAGGGTGGGCTGGATGCCTTGCTGCCTTCAGCATTTGGGCTCCTGGGCTGGGTGAGGAGGTTTTGGTGTTGCCTGCTCTGAAACCTTCCCTTAAGGTGGGTCTGCTTCAAGCAGTGAATCTGAATTTCACTCTCAGCAGCCCTTGAAGGACAGAGATGGTTTCCTTCTGTGCTGGGTGTTAGGATCGCGCCTTCATGCCCTCAGCATGCCTCTGTCAGTCCTCCCTGCTTTGAGAAATACTATAAAAAGGTTGTTTTGGAGACTCACTGCAAAACAAGCACTGCTAGCTCCTCATTTACACTGGGACTTCCTCAATGAGGAGCTATTTTTTCCCTAAAGAGTGAGTGTCACAGTCTTGCATCATCTTTGTCACAACTCGAAGCTCCCTGGGTTGCAAACTTCCAGGCTGGCTGAGACAGGAGCAAAAGGAAAACACTTGGATTTTCATTAAGAAGGTTAGGAAATAATTTTCTGGGCACAGATGTTTAGATGCTGCAAACTGACAATGGGGCAAATCTAACCCATGCAAGAGCTGTCAGTGGAAGCAGCCAAGCCATGCTGGAGAAGTTTCTCAGGGCATTATTGGTTCATATTAAAGTAATTTGGAAATGTTGACATCTGGCACACGTAAAATAAATCCTGTTTGCAGAAACTAGGAACCAAAATTCATATATGCTTAAACATTTTGACCTTTTTTCTCTTAATTTTTCTATATTTTCACTCAGCTCACTTATGAGAAAGAAATGTTTTGAGAACTAAGTAGGAAAGGTAACAGAGGTTTAAATAGATATTTATATTCTCCAAATTATCTGCTGAGCTACTGTGTGTGTTGCATTAACTCAGGGAGTGCTCAGGTCTTTACTGACACATTTCTTCAATAAATTAACTGAGTTTGATGGTGCTATGATTGGTGGTAGGTTGTTTAAGATCCATGTAACTCTCCCTGCCATTGGAGATTGACAGATATTAAAGCATTCACCTGCAGTTAAGCTGGGTATTGTGGGTTTCTACTGTGGTTTTCATGAATATTTTTTCCAAACCTTGTGCCTGACACACTAAGCAGGCACAGTCCTTGAGCAGATGAACCTAAAGGGACTTTTGTTTCCTTCTGTAAATCATCCATCAGTTTTCAGTACACCTGCAATCTGAGATGAGGAGGAAGGGAAAACAGAAGTGAACGTGGCACAGAGCTGAAAAGACATGCTTTGAATATGTGCTCATTCTTTGTTTTGGATTTCTTTTTCTGCCACACCCCGAGCAAAACCTCTTCTGTATTTGGTGCTGAATCAGATACCAGTTACTGAAAGTGCTCTTGGGCAGGACACAGCCCTGGCACCTGAACTTGTTTATTTGCTACTCAGGATGTTACCAACTCTTCCTTTTGGGGTGAGGAAGGAAATGACAGAGATATTTTGTGAGAGCAGTTGAAGCTCAGGAGTTCTGAGAGGGCTCTGTCCCCTCCATGGCTGGTGGGTCTGTCCCCAGCCTGCTGGGTGTCTGCTCTCAGCTTTTTGGTGTCTCTGCTGCAGCTGGGGCTCAGAGCCAAGCCCAGACACATCACAGGAGAGCCCCATGGCCACACCATGGACACCCACAGCAAACACCAACAGAAGCCTCCTCAAAAATGCACTTCTCTCTCAGAAAATGCTTTTCTGTCAAATAGTTTTGCTATGAATTAATCAATATTTTACACCTGGGAGGGTGTCCCATCAGCCTTGCCATCTCTCAGAGTTCTGGCACATGCTGCCATTTGTGTGTTGGGCTGAGTAGTGCTGAGGTTTGATCCAGAGAGATCAATGTTTCCATTATCAGCAGTACATCGCATTCTTGGTTAATTTATTGGGAAAAAAAAGCACCCAACAAATATAGTAACTAGTAATCAAATTCTAGTGATGATTTTTAGATTTAGAATTAACCCATTTAGCATTAATCCATCCACCATTAATCCATCTGCTCTTGGAGTGCCAAAGAAAGCAGAAACAGCCCAAGGGAAAGCATGTCAGCTCTTCCTCCTTCATTAATCCTAAACCTTGGAAAAGGCAAGGAGTGCCCTGAGCTTTAGCAGAAGCTTAGAGGGAGTGATGTCTTCAACCCATTCTTGAATTTGTTTTGGATAGTCCAGCATTAGCTCCTGTTTGAATAGGATGCAGTCACAGACACCTGAGACACTCAGAATTGCTCCACAGAGTTTGAATTTGAAAACTTCCTTTCTAGTTTTCATTTTCTTCTGAAGTTTGGGTCTTTTGTGAAACCTTTCTTAGAGTGAGGGTAGCTGAAAAGAGGGAATCTATTAAGATGTGGAGCGAAAATTGTACAGACTAAAAGAATGAAAGAAGTTACAAGAAGATGTTTCTTACTGGAGTTGTACCCTGCAGCAAGATTCAGGTATTTAGGGAACAACGTTGATGCAGTCTAAGGACATTTTAACTCAGGTGCACAGGACTGCAGAGGTTCATTTGAGTAGAGTTATTCCATCCAAAAAGGGGTTTAAGGATGCTACCTCATAAACCCAGTGGAAAATGTAACAGCCATTAAGTATTTTTGCCCTGAACAGTGCTGGGGGCAGATGAAGGGCTGTGACTGTCTCACTATGAGTGTTGGTGCTTGCAGGTGGCTCTGCTGTGCTCCTGCTGCCATTGGCATTGATTTGGCTGTGTGTGGCACATCTGTGCTGGGACACAGGTGGCTGTGGCCTCCTGGCCTGCAGAAAAGGTGTACAAGGTTTCCTGGAATCACCCTGAACCACCTTAGTGAGACAAAGTTTTCTGGTCCCTCGCTAAAGAATTGCATTTGCAGCAAAAGAGAATTGAATATAATTAACAGAGCCTATGCTCAAACTACTTGTGCCATCAAAGCAATCATGGAAATAGATGATTTTTAAGGTCCTTTGCAACACAAACCATTACATGAGTCTATGAAATTGACTTTTTTGACAGCACAGCACCCTTGGTATTTCCCTGTGCAGCCATCTCAGCTGCACACTGTCATATCAGATGTTATCACACAGAACAAGGGCCTTTGTCTCCTCTTTGCCACGTGGCGCTGGGGCACACACTCCTGCTGCAGAAGAAAGCAAACTGGGGGCCCCATGAAATGCAGAAGAGGGGCTTGCTCAAAGCAAACCACAAAGAATTTCCCCTCCTGGTTCCTGCCACAGCTCAGAGGTTTTCTCCTAGAGCTGTAGGTGCCGTCTCTGCTGCATTTCACAGCAGCCTCTCCTGGAAGCGCAGCACCAGGAGCTCTGCAGGGGAAAGTGGGGATGGAGTGTGGGAACAGATTAAAAGTGTCTGGAGGATTTTTTTTTTTCCTCCCTCAGACGGGAGGTGGGAGCAGTGAGAAGAAGCAAGGGAACAGCTGCAGGATCACAGCAGAAAAACTGCTGCAGAGAGAGATGATGGGAGATGGGGAGAGGGTGGGAGGGACTGCTTCATGTGCACAGCACAGGAAGTCAAACATCATCGGCAGAGTAGGAGGGAGGGAGGGCATCTCTCTGCCTGGGTAAAGGACAATCCTCCTCTCTGTAGGACTATTGAGGCAGGTAGGGTCAGGCAAAAAAGAAAAAAAAAGTTACTGTAAGTTTTAAATAAAAATATAAATAAGTTCATCATAAATTCACTTTATTCTTTAATTTATTTTTAAAGTCAGAGAAGATTTAAAGCCTTTGGTATTCAATAATCTCAGTATCTCAGTTTGACAGATGTCTTCTGTGGGATGATGGGTATATGGAACTGCAAAAAGGATTAAGACACAGCAAATGCGCATTGAAACTGCTAAGCTGAGGAGCTCTCAGATACTCTAAGAGGTTAAAACTGCTGTTGCTGCTTCACCAAAGGCTTTACAGAACTCAAGAAGGCATTTTTTCTGGTGAAGGGGATGGTGCTGCTGCAGGAACTGAGGGCTGGGGGGCAAAGTGAGCCATGACTTACAGATGCTCCACGTGTTCAGTGGTGCCCAACTGATTTAGAGTGAGATAAAACTTGTGTGTAGTTTTACTCAGTGATGGACGTGAAATGCTTCCTCCCAATGAATCATCCAGTGGAGCTGTGGGGAGGGCACAAAGGGGCTGTCACACCCTCCCCAAGCAGGCCTGGTGAGAGTCCTGCCCCTCTCAAATTGAGCCCAAAATTCCTGGTGGCAAAGCTCTGATATTTAGAACTCACAGGAAGTTTTGTTTCTTTGGCTACTTGCAGCAAGCTTACAGGTGTTTAAAAAATATTTTTCTAATACATCAGTTTGTCTTGTGGTACAAACTCTTCTACTTCTCCAGAGACTTTGGGTTGTTCCAAAATTACCATCACCACATGTCTAGTTCAGGTAAGCATGGAAAGCTTGGATGAATATCCAAATCTCTGTGAGGAGAAGTTCTGCAAAATTGAGCTGGAAGTATTTCAAGCAGCCTTACTTTGAAATTTCTGTCACTTCTGCTTCTGCTTGTATCTGTAAATACTGCAAGAATAACCTTTCCCATAGTATCTCATCACTCCAGATCTGGCAACATTAAAAGTAACAACACTTTTCTGAACATTTAGGCTATAGGAACAGATTTCTTTCAAGCACCGGGGAAAATTTGTGATTCTTATGTGATCTTCCTAGAGAAAACACTGTTTTTTTTTTTTCCTTTAATTCTGAATTAGACAGCTTTAAACTAAAAAGTTGCCATGAACAAGCATCAGGTGCAGGTGTGAAATGAGTTTAGCCTGGTCAGTCTTGAGGTGTTTGCAAAGCCATGGCTCTAATCTGTACTTATCTGTAGTAAATAAAACTTTAGAGTAAAGGACAGAAGTAGAAGGAAATTTTCTTCTCCTTATGATAGGACAGGTCAGGAATAACCAAGCATTCTCCTCTAGCACTTAATAGGTCATATTTAGTGTTAAGCCAATTAAATGCATGAATTATAAGTTGTCACTAAATTTTATGCTGCTGTAAATTACCCAATGCCATTGGTCTAATGTCCAAACCCTTCCAGTCCTGCTGTTCAGAGCCACTGGAAGCATTGGAAGTGCTGTGCATGGGATGATGCTCACAGATTGGTTTTTAATAGTTAATCTATAGGACCAATATTCTCCATCAGAAGGATTGTCTAGCTTTCACAGCACAGAAAACAGAGGCAGGTGTCCTGGATCAAAAGCAATCCAGAAAGAAATGAAAGGTGCTGCCAGCAGGAAGACCTAGAAGTAGATTTTTTTTTTTTCCTCAGGCATGTTCTTTTACATATTCAAGTGAATTTCTACTATGGACAACTGTTCCCAGAACATATGCAGGCCAAACTGTACACAAAGGATACTTTTAGCTTCAAGTTCCACTGGGAGCTGAGATAGTGAATTGACATGGGAATGGTGCAAGTAGACTCCATTATGCTATCCCATATGATATATTGGGACAGAAGAACTTTTGAAACAACTGCTACCTTTGCTGAGACTTTATTATGTAACATAATTAGAAAACTAAGTGGTGCAAGAGGAGGCATGACCATATGAAATCACTTGATGATTTTCTTTTACCCTATTTAATGTGGTTTTGCTGTTTTCAATAATATCTCAGTGACATTTCCAAGCAAGTTTGATTTGTGCAGGGAAGACCTGCAGACAGCAGGTCATGGAGCAATACAGGATCAGAGTTGTTGGATCTGGAGTCATAAAATGTGGATGTGAAGGGTTGGTCATTGTATCCACAAAACTTTGGAATTGTAACTCTCCCATTCTCCTCTCTTTCTAATTCTCAGAACATTTCCAGCCAGATGGGAAAGCATTTCCAAAGGGAGCAGGTCTCTGCCCCATAGAGACCAAACAGATTTTCCGTTTTCCTTTGTCATCTGTCCTGCTCTTTTTAAGGGATTATCTGTGTATAGAAGGAAACAGAATCTGGGGTTGTCATCTTCTATGAAATTCCAGAACAACACAGAGGAAGTCTTTAGGCCCTTCATTGACAACCATTGCGAGTCCAGAATAGGCACATAAATTTTCTCTCTTCATATTTCTCTCCAACTAATTCTGGAGAAAAATCAAGCAAAAATTTTAAAGATTAACAATATTTCCATTGAAAATATTTGGATATTTTTCTGCCACTTGCTAGAAAGTGGGACTTGATATAAACCTTTTGTTATGATATTTTATCCTTTTTTAGAATTATTTTTTATTTTGCAGTGTGATATTACTTCTTGAAAAAAGTAGAAAAAGGCTGCAGTCAATCTTCACATCAATAAACCACTCATAGTTTTAGCCCATCTGTCAATGGACAGGAAACACTGAAGCCCCAGTTGTACAAGTCTGTAAGGTATTGTGGGGTGCAGACTGTATTTATGTGGGTCTGTGACCTGCTGTAAGTACTGAATAACATATCCCTAATATGTGTGGAAAACCCCCAGGAATGAAAAGTGAAGTACCACACTCCAACACTTTAATTCTTAGGAACTGAGTCATCAAAAAACCAAACTTTAAGTACATTCTTAGACCCAAAATTAAACAAAACCATTGCTTCCGTACCGTGGGGCAAGTGTGTGCCCTTCCCTCTTGTTACAAAGTGCATTTCCTAGCCTGATCCTCCTCAGGGGTGCTTAAATGGTGCTGTTGCTCAGCTGCAATTCCATCAGCCTCAGCTGGGTCACTGGGAACTCAAAATCACAATCAGGCCTGTAAAACCTGCCTGGAACCACCTTCTCTGTGTTGCACAAGCCAGAAAGAAATTAAGTTATATGAAAACACATTTTGTTCCTACTGGATATTAGGTTGGTACATGAGATTTCTGTTGTGAGAATTATGTAGTTGCTAACCAAGAGCTGTAAAATATAACCCTCTCTTAATATAAGAGAATAAATCAGAGAGGTTGAAATTGTCATCATGCCAAGGATCAGGTTAAAATCTCACAGATAATCTCACAAAGGTTTTTCAGCCTAAAGACTTGTTTGATGCTTTACTCCTGTATTGAGTTACTACTTAGATGGCCTGCTAAGTCATAGGACAAGAAGAAATGGCTTCAAGTTGTGTCAGGGGAGGTTTATATTGGATTTTAGGGAAAATTTCTTCACTGAAAGGGTGATCAAGCATTGGAACAGGCTGCCTAGGAAAGTGGTGGAATCACAGTGCCTAGAAGTGTTCAAAAACATGGAGCTGTGATGCTTCAGGACATGGTTTAGTGATGGACCTGTCAACAGATGATGTTTGAGGCATTTCCCAAGCTCAGTTGTTCTCTGATTCTATGATTTGGGTCAAGCTGTGTTGAGAAATTTGCCTTTAGGTACATCCTTCATAGAGACTGAATGATATACCTCAGAGCATAAAAAAATGTGAATAATGGTTCAGGCAGCTTATGCCACACATGGTGACAGAGAAATGCTGGACAGTGAGATATGGCTCCAAACAAAGCATAAAAGATGATTTGCTCTTCTCTTTGACCACAGCAGAGAGATGGGATAAATTGGAGTGGGCCATTTCTGCTTTTATTTGCAGAAAGTCCACAAGTACTGGACGAGGAAAGAGAAATCACAAAGCCAGCTTTTAGAGGAGCTCCATAATCCTTGCTCTGTGTTGTGTGTTCTGAGACAGCAGCAAAACTCTAATATGTTGGCAACGGGGTAAAAAATTAAATGAGGGTGTGATAATTAATGCTGATGAACATGGTTTTTGTAGGGTGCAACACCTTAGAGATGAGATTGCAATTTTGGGTGATATGGGAAACTGAGTTTAGGACATTTAACATTCTACAGCAGGCTGAACCTGGCACTAAATTCTGCTTTATTGTCTATCTGGTATAAAGAGACAAAAGTGGGGTAAAGAACCAGGCAGATGGTGTTGTCATTCCTGATTTCTTGCTTTGATTAAAGGCAGGAGTGATGGTCGATATTAATCCTGCTTCCTAAGTACCTGATATTATTTTTGCAAATGAAAAGGCATAGGAAGGTTGGAAGGTTATATCTGCTTTGTATTTTCAGTCCAGTGGATTTCTCTGCTTTCCAGTACTCAGATAAACTGGCTTCAGGACACTCCTGGGCACCAGCCCAGGACACTGCGTCCCTCAGCAGCCTTTCCTGCCTGTGTCCCTGCCCTGGGCACAGGGGTGTGATGTGTCAGCTCTCAGAGCAGCACGGTGGGGATGGCTGAAATAAAATAGACACAGCAAAGCGCAGATAGGAGTAATTTTTAAAACCCCAACAAATTATGGAGCAATTTACTGGCTATTCTCTCTCTTTACATGTAGTTTTTTCATTTGTGCATCTTTATTTAACATCACTGGGTGTGTGTTCAAGCACTTGCTGCCCTGAGCAGTGCCTCTGCAGAGATATCAGTGTAGCCAAGGGCAAAACGTAACAGCAGCACTATGTACGTGGTGTGTTGATTTTGGTGATAAGCACTTTCGCAGACAAACTGACACATTCTCCTAAACAGGAGCGCTCCAACTCACCACATGTCTGGCATTCTCTTGTTTTTTTTTCAGTTGTTAACTGCAACTTCTGCTTCCATTTTTGTGGTTTTGCAGGCTCACAGGTCTGCCTTGATGGTGAACCTAGTGCTGATTTTTATCCTTCTGTGATAATGTTGCATTAGGTTTTGTCCATGCTCCTCAAGTACTGTGTGTTCTTGAGCAAAGTACTTAAATTAGTCAAGGCAACAAGATGCACTTCAGTTTTGCAGTGTTTGCACTCTGCTGCGCCGAGAACTTTCATGCTCATTATGCTTCTGACTTGACAGTGGTGCAAGTCATAAGGAGAAAATGTGGGGAGAAATTAAAAGCTTATAATCTTATTTAGAAATACTGAAAAAATATAATAGATAACAAATTCGAGTGCTATTAATTAGTTGGGTTTTTTTCCCCTTTTTTGGAGAAAAGTACATGTTACCACTGTTTAATCATAGAAACCTATAATGATGTGTGTTGGAAGGGACTTTAAAGACCATTTTGTTCCAGCCCTATGCCATGGTCAGGGACACCCTCCACTATCCCAGGCTGCTCCAAGCCCCATCAAACCTGGCCTTGGACACTTCCAGGGATGGGGCAGCCACAGCTTCTCTGGTAGAAGATGCTGATGAATTATCATTTGCATTCTGTCTTCTACTGTATGTAGCTGTAGGAAATGTATCGCTCAAGGCAAAATTTGGAAATACTGCTATCTTCTTGTTTCTTGAAGAATTAATTCTCTGCGTTGTAGAAAATCTACATACTGACTTTACCAGTCCTGCAGCAAAATTCAGGAAATAAAGTTCTTGGCTAATACCAATCGGTTCAATCATTATAGGGTCATTTTTTGGACAAAGTAGCATGTATAAAATGGATTAAAATACTGATAAATTCAATATGAAACTCATTCTATGTCCATGAGGTGCTGTAGGAGGGCAGTTCACACAGTCATTCTGGGACAGAAACTGTAGTTCAGCTACAAGAGATGTAAGAATGGTAGGGATAAGAGCAATTCACTATCTTAATTTTTTCAAAAAGCTAAAAAGTGTATTTTTGCTTTTTTGATAGAAACTCTAAATAGCAACAGAAGGGTTTGCTTTAGTTTGTTTTATTTTTTTGTTTTGTCATCTCCTTTCTCTTTTCAAAAGGACAGATAATAATTTTCCCCCATCAAACAAAAATAACTGACATATTTTCACTGTTATCAAACATCATGATTCTGTGAAAGCTCTACTTTTAAATAAGACATTGAAGAAAATCTCCTGGTGAATAGTTTTGGCAATTCCCAACATTTTGTGGGGAAGGAAGAGATCTGATCTTCACCATTTGCTGTGCAATTCTCTAAACCTGGGCTGGATTCTCAGAACTGGGATGGCTTTGCCGTGTGTGGATTTGCATCAGCAATAACCTTTTTGTTTTTCACTTCTACAGCCCTCATTATTTCCACACCATGTGTTTGAAAGTCAGCTGTACATTTAGGAATTGGAGTTTTAAACTCTCTAGGAACTGTCAAATGCCACTTGAATGTTTATCAGCCAGCTCTCCCCTGTAGCTGGTGCCTGAGCTCTGGCTTAACTCAATCTGCTGCACTACAAGGTTGCTATGCTACTTGCTGGAGCAGACTTACATCCTCCTGGAGCATTCCAAACACATGGACCCATCTGTGGGAAAAGTCTTTGGAGGAGTTGGCCCACTGAGGCTGCAAATTTTATTAAAGGATGAACCACTTCTTCCTTCAAAGAAGGCTCTTGGCCTCCTGAAGCATCTCTGAAAGTGACTGGGTGTGTAGGACTGAATTGGTTTTGCTGCCACAGCCAAAAAGGGGATTTTGTTCCTTCAGCTTGGTAGTGTTTCTTGCCCCATAAGTAAGTGATTCACCCACTCTCCAGAAATTAAATTTCTCCTTCCTCATACCTACTGTAACCTCTTTTCCCCGCTCTAAGAATCAGCCTTTAATTCCTGCATCATCCATCTGTCCTCATGTCAAGGATTTTTCTTGCCCCTGACTGTTCCTCACCCTTTTCCAACTTGCCCCTTCTGTTCCACAGCGCCCCAAAACAGGTATTTCTGAGAAGAATTTTGAGTGTGTACCCTTGTTTTCCTTCTCTTAGGTTAATGTCTCAAAGTTGTCCTGTCCCTTTACTCCACGAACACTCTAAACAACAAGGTGGAGAGGAAGGGAAATTCTGTCTTGGTTTAATGCCTTTCTCTAGCAAATCAACCATAGGAGGTTTCAAAACTGAAATTTATATCCAGATGCTAACTGTTTGCCAAAAGACAAATCAGATAATTATATAATGGACATGGAGTGCCACACAAGCAGTGGCATGGGGCTTGGCAGCTCTGCCTTCTAAAGGAAGTGAAACAAATTCCCCTGCAAAACGGGCCCAAACTTGGCCCTGATGCTTCTAATAACAATTTGGAAGCACCAACTCATAAATGCAGAAGATAGGATCCTTTGTATGTTTTCTGACGATATCTGTTTCCTGATGGTCTTCCCCTCTGTTATCTTAAAAAAAAAAAAGTTAGAACAAAAATAAGCAAACAAACAATAGAGGCAGGGCAGAGTATGAGGATTACCAAATCCTCCTTGCAAATGCAAATGTCGTGCTGTTGCATTTGTGGAGCTCATATTCAGGGTGCCATCTACTGGCACGTAGGGCTGGTAACGCTGTCAGGAGCCTGCCTGGAGCTCGGACAGCAAAGGATTCCTACCTGAAAATCCTAAGGGCACAACTTTTGTACCTTTCTTCCATATGATGTCAGACTTCCTCCATATTCTGCAGGATCCCACTGTGTTTTACGCTAAGACAAATCTAATGGTGCAAATGCTCCATTATGGGTTTTGTTGTTGTTTTCTTTTATAATAGTTCCTGTAATTTTAGTATCTTGGAAAGCCTCCTTGTAATACTCTGATGTATGCAAATTAGCTCAAATGTCAGGAAAATTAAGCAAGGTTCAGTGAGATTAGAACCAATAGTTTCAGAAGTCTTTGCATCCCTGCCAGTTACTGTGCTCCTACTTGTGATCCAGGGCATGACTTTGTCACACCATTGAACTTTTTTATGGCACATCGTGTACTGACAACATCAGGCAGACACTACCTAATTAAAACTCATAATGCTCCTGAGAAGGGATATGTCAGAGCTTTATAGGTGGGAGATTTCAGAAGAAAATCTGAGCAATGTGCTCCAGCCAAACATTGGATCCGTGACAGAGCCAGCGCTGCTCTCGTCTCTCGAGTCTGATCCTCTCTCCAGCCTGGAGCCTACTGAAAATCTGTTGAGAAGCAATTTTGATTTGATACCAACATGAAATACAAAATGGTTTGACTCTCCAAGTTTAGGGGGAGAGAAAAAATAATTTCCTGCTTGGAGCTGCTGCAGTCCTCACTGCCAAAATGGCAAAGTATCCCTGTGACATGGATTTGGGTGCTGACTGCTCTGAAGGGTGGTGAGAAGTGTCTTGAGGAGGGAGAACACACAGTGCTGCCCAGCAAAGATTCATGGAAAGAGTTTTCTCAAGTGCACTACACCAGCTCTGCAGCAGTCACAGGCAGGCATGCCCCTAAGTAACATGAAACAGCTTTAATCTAATTTCTATAACCTGAGGTTCAACTTCTGTGGGGATCCTTGAGTAACCGAGTCAATGCAGGAAACAGCCAATGGGCACAAGCTTTGGTTTTGGTATGTTTTTTTTTTTTAATTAAATTCAGTGTTTCTATCATGGCACATCATGTTGAGTGAGCAATGGGTTAATATTAAAGCACTTCTTTCTTTTGTCGAGAGTGCTATCATGAATGCATACAAATTCCCTTGAAGGTCCCAGCCCATGCCAGGGGAGTTGGAAATATGTGATCTTTGGGTCTATCTGTGGTTCTATGAAAAGCCTTCTGGACATGGGCCAACCACTTCTAGGTGTTCCTGCTTGAACAGGTTGGACCTACCAAGGTCTCTTCCACCCTCAGCCATTCTGACTGCATGACCAGTTGTTATCATCCTCTACATTTAGGGCAATTTCCTGTGAGGGGTGGTTTTATCAGTGCTGAGAGGCTGAAGCTGGGGGAGCTGTGTCCTCCCACCTGCCCAGGCTGTGGTCCTGCCCAGAGATGTGCAGCAGAGCTCCCCATCTCCCCCTCCCACCTTCACACCTGGATGATGTGTTCTCTGCTCTGACATCTTCACAATAACGGGCTTTCTTGAAATCAAGGCATTTAATCTTTCAGAGCCTTCAGAAGTTGCCAGGATGTTGCTAGAAATAGCCATGCTCTCCAACCCGTTTGGAAAACGCTGATTCTTCAACAGTTTATACTATAACTGCACTTAAATGGATTTCCATTTCCCTGGCTCCATAGTTGGGAAACCAGCTTTTTCAGCTTGTGTAGTATCTCTTCCTTACACATTTTCTCATGTGGTTACACAGCAATATAAAGAGCCAGTTTTCTTGTGACTCTCAGTAGATTGCAGCACCCACGAGCTTCATGTAGTAGTACGAGGGTGAGCAAGGGGGGAGGAAAACAGAGCAAGTGTTGTACTTCACTGCCTTGGTGTTTTCTGCAGGAAATATAATGCAATTTTGTCTAGCAAAAATGTTTTGAATAGCTAGGAGGGAGTTAGTTGAGTTGTTCTATCACTAAAATGGGAGGTTGAACAGCAGCACTGTGATCACTCTAGGTCCACTCCCCATCCAAGGGCTTGAGAGCTCAGCCATTTCTCAATTTCACATTCTTAAAATGGACAGAGAAACAAAAATCTCATCCATGCTGCTGGTAGGATTGTGAAAATTAAGGGCTATTTTATCAGCTCCAGGACACTGCAGGGCTTCAGTGTGGCCCTGAGATGCACTTGTAGCTGGCCCGTGTGGGACTGTGGAGGTAAGATATGTTAATTGGCTTCACAGCCTGTCCTTTCCCTTTGCAAGATTTAAAATGTGCCGTGCGAGCAGGGCCAAAGACAAAGTGGAGTGGCTGCCAGCTGGACGTGGCAGAGGCTTGCAGGGAGATTACACCATGGAGGAGAATGGCTTTTGAGATAAGGATAATCTTTTACATAAACTAACTCTTCCAAGGCAGTTTGGATGGGAGGGTGATAAGGACAATAATCAAACTGCAGGCTGACACAGCTGATAGTTATCCTGGTGTTCAAAGATGATCAAGATCTTGCCAGCAAGACAACCCAGCTTCTTCTCCTGACTGCGGTGACACAGACCTGGCATTGATACGTTTTTGTATGAGGAGTCCCTAGATTAATGCTCTTATTTCACATTCTTCAGGTCAATCCAGCAACCATGGAAAGGTCTTCAACTTCTGATGCAGCCTCTGAAAAACCTAATCCTTCCCACCATAGCACAGGGGCTGTTCAAATGAGGATCAAAAATTCCAACAGTCACCACGACAGGCTGAGCCAAAGCAAATCTATGATTCTCTCTGAGAATGTGAAAGTCGCCGAGCCCGTAAGTAAAACACTCCTAATATTTTCTGAGTCTTCCAAATTTTTAAAAATCTACAGATTTTTTTATGCGTGTTAAGACACTGGTTCCATTATCATCCTTTGAAAGGAGGGATCTAAAGTCACTAATACATTTTTAGGAGTATCTCTAGGCATTGGAATAACAATTTTCCTTCATGAAATACAGAATTTGGCTTTGGTGGCCATGATCATGACATCTACTCAGCATTTCAACTCTCAGTTGTAACAGCACTTAAGTAAGGCTTAAGTAAGTAGAGAATAGCACTTCCAGTTTCAGATACACATCACAGTTTCTCAAAAGGCAAACTTCAAAAGCAGACAGAAGAAAACAAATGGAAATTTCAAACAACTTTGTAAAAAAAAGTCTTGCTCTAAGACTGAATGAATTGTACAAAAATCAGACACTGAACGTATGCTGTTATTTCAATAGTAAACAGTCAAAGGAGTTGAGTTGTTTTTTTATCCATTAGCATTTTTTTTTTAAATTAAACAGTTAGTGATGAACTCTATTGCCAGTTGCATCCCTGCCCCTGTGTACTCCTTGTGAGCTACTAAACAAACTGATTGGTATGAGTCTCCCCTGGTTAATTTTCTTCCATAATGGTGGCAACTTGCAGCTGAGGCCATATGATGTTACAAAATTATTTATGCAATGTTAGCCACTTTTTTGGACTCCAGATCCATTTTGTTCCCAGAGAATGCAAATGAGGGGGAAAACTCTGTTAGCTGGGGACAGAGTCCCAGATCTCAGCCACTTCTCACAACCATGCCAACAATAATTTTTTTGCTGTTGATGTAATGGATTCCTATAAAATATTCAGCTTTTTGACAAAGTTATTAAATGGAGGAAAGCCACCAGACCCTCAGTATTTCCTTTTTACTCAAAATTAAACCTCAGAATTTAGACTTATTTAGAAATATGTTGTTCTAGTAATTAATTTCTCTGGTGTAACTTAACAGATTTCTCCTTATATTTCTACAGTGAAAAATCTGTTTAGATCTTAGCAGCTGATAAGATACTCATTTACCATTTATTTAAATTATATTCTTTGCCTCAGACACACTGCATATGTTTCCTCCTTTTATCTGACTTGCAGCGCTTCTCCACCAAAAACTTGGAACACTGCTTATAATAATTCACTGGGAATACTGTAATGTAATACCAGGAAGAACTGTACCTTTGAAAAAGTTTAAAAGTTAAGTATATTTAATGGTGCCTAACATTTTATTGGCTGTGTTTAACAAAAGGCACTAGGCTGCAGTTGTTTTTGACAAGCATGAAAACATCACAGCATGAGACTGCAAAAGGAATTATGTAGAGAAATTACAAGTGATCCATCTCTCAATGAATTATCCACCTCAATAGCCTGCAGAACTCAGCTACCAATTAACACCTACTTTATTACATGTTGGGATGTACTTAATAACTTTCATGTGTTTATGCACTATTACCTTGACTGATGCCTCTTGTACAATTAGGCATAATTGGCATATCAATATGCAAAAGTTAAAAGGATTAACCCTCTTAAAACTAATGAGCATTTCTGTATCCAGCTGCTAAATGAGACAAAATTAGCATTTTTCACTTTTGGGCAGGATTTTATCATGCAGTTTCTCATTGTTGATATTACCTTGTTACATAACTTTAGTTTGGGGGATAGTATGCTGGACTGTTACAGAGCAAGGGCTCTAAAAAGTTAAATTAGACATAAATATTCACTGCTGCATCCCAACAACCACACCAGGTGCAATATATGTTCATTGGCTGGGAGCTGGAAAGTTGCTTTGTGTTGCATTTGTTTAGTAGCTAATTACATAAAAGCGGAATTTTACCGAGTATATGTCACTTTACCAAGCAAACTTGGCTCCGACATAATAGATTGAAAGCTTGCCATGCTACTAATTTCCTTTCTGTTTCAATTCTTTTCATCTCTTTTTGCCATGCAGAATTTTCTGACTAGATATTGACAGGCTGAAAGTGTTTGGGCGTATTTACTTAAATAAGCCTCTTAAAGTTGTTTGCTAACGCCCAAAGTAAAAGCAAAAATTCCCAAGGATCCAAATTATTTCAACTGTGGGCTTGAAATGCAGCAAGTAAAAGGAACAGTGAAACACCAGTTGTGTGTATCAGTCGTGTGCTGACATATCTGGGCATGTGACATGGGAAGGATTTGGGGGAAAGCAATGCAGGGGAGTATCTCCTATCCTTCCAAGTGTCTTGAAAAAGAAGGGTCCAGATATATGTGTATTTATATAAATTTAATAATATTGTTTTAAAAATCAAAGCGCTCCTCCCATTGCACTTTTCGACACAGTCTTCACTTCTTCATTTAGAGGCATGCAGATCCCTGCTAAAAGACACATATTACCAGAATATTAATCAAAGCTAATTATTTTGTGCTTGAAGAAAAAAAGGATTTATCCTCATCTTTCTACTTGGAAATTTTCTGTTTTCACGGTCTGCCTCTGTTTAGATGATGGATATAATCCATGAGGCATCCATTGATTATGTTTATTTTCTATTTTACATTGACTGAGTATTTTTGTCCTATTATTGGAGAGATTTTTCTTTTGAAAAAAACTAGAAGCAGCTGAATAAAGGATTCCATAGCACCCTTTTGCTGCCCATGCTTGGTGTGTGCAATACACTCTGTTCTATTAATAAATGGGTCAAATCCTTTTTACTCAACTTATGCAAAACCTACTGACTTTAGTGGATTAAGGCAATCAGCCTTTGGCACATTTTGAACAATCAATAGAAATATAGATTTCTAAAACTTATTTGGAAAGAGGAAATGCCCACTCTGGACAATAAAGGGCGTAAACCAGGCACAAAGGTAGAGAGATGGGTGATTTATAGAGGAGAAAAACGCCTAATTTTCTCTGAGGGATTTGCTGTAGTCTGAAGCATGTGCTGTGGTGCTTGTGAACACACCTGGGGCTATACTTTTGAAGGTGAACAGATTATTTTCTGTAGGGTGACAGGGAAGGATGTGCATCATACAGCAGCAGGGCCAGATGCATGTGTGCATTTTATAGTGGTGCAGATGCAAGTGTGGGAGGCAGGAACTAAACAAGCAAGAGATTATTGGGGGTTTATGTTATTTATTTCAATGGAAATGCCTGAGCTTTGTGCAAAGGTTGAAATTGATATTAATGTAGAGTGTAAAGAGCACAAATCACAAAGCTGGACACAGGCTGTGGCAAGTGAGGGCTCTTTCTGTGCTTAATGGCATTGTCTGGACTAGCAATGTAAATGAATATTTGCTATTTTCATCTGTTAAATCCCAGGGAAGTGCATTTTGCTTCATTCAGAACAACTTCAAACAATGAAATGTCTTTTTTATTGGTGTCTATATTAAGAATTAGAACCTATTTAGACATTCCAAAATGTTAATGTATTAGAGCTTTCTCTGATTAGGTTAAACAAACTGGTAGGTTTATTTATCTCCCTAATACATTATCAGAGGAATGGGAAGCAATCTTCTTTTGTTTCTTACTCCTGTGATCATAGAACACTTGCCAAAGTTATGGCTAGCCAAAAAGACAGAAATAAATTTGCTAAAAATATAAACCTTCTGTTTAGCAGAGTTTTTGAGCCATATTTTGAAATTGCAGGGCTTGTACATGTTTACTTCAAATCAAGCTTATAGTCAAGTTTGAGGCTTTGTTTGTATAGATTGTCCTGAAGTAGATCCTGATATTTAATTAAAATGACACTAAATCACATTGAATTGATAAGACTTGGCATCTCAAACAAAGGTAATTGCCCGTATTGGTTTTGTACAAAAATAGAGCTGCTTGGAAAATGTGCAGCCAACACAGACTGTCAACTCCATTTATAGATCAATATGTGAAAACCATTGATCAGGCAGGCATGTGTAACAGTAACACTTTGCATTTATTTGTTGTTTTTATACCATGTTAAGGCTTACAGGATTATCGGCTTCCAAAATATTTTGACTTCCTCGTAAATATGTTATCTGTTTAATGTTAATTGCAAGACAGTCTCCAGCCCTCTTTTAGAGTATTTTCAGTTTCATTGCTATGGGTAGTTTTAGCTCAAAAAGGGATTATTTCAATCTCTGCGAGATCATCAGAGCTTCTTTTATAGTGTAGTTTATTTAGGGAAAGTTTTTGAGGATAGCTCTTTTTTTTTCTTCCCCTAGTTTACTTTTTTTCTTGAAGGAAATAGCAAATCTTGACAAAATATTTCTAAAAGCAGGAAACCTTCTCCTGATGTAGTTTTGAAAAATATTCTCTTTACTATGATCTAATAGTGACTGCCCAGGCTTTATTCTCTGCAAATTTTGTCATCATACACTGGTCTGTTATAAATGCAGCCACGTTTGTCTTTATAAAAGAAAAATGCTGTGTTCCCTTCAAAGTGTACACAAATCATGCAATAGCACTGGGACAGATACAGAAAAATATATGAGCTTCCCATGACAAGGGTGGGAATTGTTAATAAATGCAAGCTTACACCTTATTTGCTCCAAGTATTTCAGGGTAGGTGTGAAAGCCGTAGATCAACAAACACAGTCCAGTTTCACTTCTCGACCATGAATATTGCTAAAAGAAAACAAGTCTGTTTAGTAATGTTAGTCATTCTCCTTTCCAGGGCAGGAAAATGAGAAATGAAGTGTGTCATATGTCCCCTTACTGTGTTCAGACTGGTTTTGTGCTTTGAAAATGTAGATCTGCTCTCTGCTGAGTGTGGTGCTCACAGACTGCCTCCTTCGGCCCTTGGCTCCAGTTTTTCACCCGTTTCAGCGCCTGTGTCCCTCGTTCCCTACCTGAGGAGTCGCTCTGGCTCTGGGGCAGAGGCCCTCAGCCTGCACAGATGTGCCCCTCTGTGCTGATGTATGTTCCCCATACCATAAAGTCCTCTGACTTAAAAGCTGAAAGTAGAATATTAATTCATGATCCTATTTTAGCTTATCTTCAATAAGTGATTTTTCTCAGTTTTGCCTCCCAACCCTTTCACAGGACCAATATTTTGTGTGCAGGTGTGTTTTCAGGTTCAAAACAAGCCTCTTGCTTTTGTGAATAATATTTTTTCATTTCTATTTTCTTAAATATGCCCCGTGAGCAGTTATTCTTTATTGTATATTTACATCATAGCACTTCAGCTGAAATAATCCTGGCTAAAAAGGAAGAAGTTAATTTTATTGTTCGACTCCCCATTTATTTCTCCTCCCCATAGTTTCACTGTACAATTTCAGCTGCGTTGCTTGACAGGCAGCATCATAATGAGATCATAGAAAAAGGAAATAACCAGCACCTATTTCTGCTTGAAAGCAAGGATAAATTCATTTCAGCTCTATTAAGGGAGTGGTGAATGTAACTGGTTTGGCTTCCTTGTTAAGCCAAACCGAAGTTCAGACAAGATATTATAGGGGTCAGAATTGCTGATTTTGACTTTTACTCAGTGTGACAGAAGGGTAGAAAAAAGGTTCAAAAACCTCTATTTTTTTTTTTTTTTTTTTTTTTTGCAATCTTACATTATCTCACGCTGTGAAAATCTTTACTCTATTTACCAAGCACAAATTAGTCTTGCCAAAGGTTCTGAAAGTTTGCTACTTCAGCTTAGATCCTAAAACTTCAAAGAGAGCTGCAACTCCACAAATTAGTGTATGTGCTCTGCCATGGCTATTTTCACTTGAACTTAGCTAAATTCGTTTATAATTTAGTGCTGATTGAACGCTGCCATAAACGTACACAAGACACATTTTTTAAAGTTAGTCCTCTGATTACTAATTTGAATAAAAAACTCTAACCTTGTTAGCATCTGGACTTATTTTCATAATAACAACCCCTTCAGAACCTACAAAGTAATGAATAATTGACAACAAATGAAATGTTTTGATAGTTGTCGGCACAAAGCATGTTTAATGTTTTGTGTTGCTTCCTAGCTAATTATGTAGATGACACATTTGTCAGACCTTGACTGCCATTAGAAACGTGTTTCCAGAGGGGAGAAAAACAGGCTATTCATAGAGTAATTAACTAGAATGCTCAATGACCTGTGAGAGATTCAAATGGCTGCCAGTTCAGACATTGTTTTGTTACAGAAGCAGAGGGGTAATTAAAATTCCAAATTACAGTGCTATGATGAAGCATTTGTTTGTTGACAGTATACTCTTACTCTAGTTTGTTAATTCTTTTTTAAATTGCTTCTAATCCATTTTATAGCTTTAGGAGCTCCGTCTTTGAATTTACTGACAACTAATATTATGGCAAATTGTTCCTCGGCGGGCTTGGCAGTTCCATGGGAGCACAAGGTGGGTGGGATGGAGCGGCTGCTCTCCCCCCAAACCGCCGCACCATGTGCCGCCACCGAGACGCGGCTAACGCGGCGCATCTTGTGAAATGATATGTTCATAATTCTGCGTTAGGGAAAGATGTCTGCTCAGGGCAGGAAATGGTTCAGATCGAGCAATAATAATCAGACAAATTGAGGGGAGGTGTCCTAGAACGTTAGGGGGAAGAGCTGTGATGGGGCTGCGGATGGGGTGACCGTGGGTTAGGTGAAGCACTTTGGGAAGGCGAGGTCCGCTCAGTGATGGAGTTTTGGAGGACAATCGTCTGCTTAAAGGAATCAAGCACAAAACACGAGGAATGGGGTGTTTCATAAGAGTCCACTGTATCTTTGCCAGCGCCCTTTGCAGGCAGTAATGAACCTGACAGGGTAAGCTGTCTTTTCTCCTCCAAATGGGGACTCTTTGCAAGTCCAAAGTGTTAAAGTTCTCTAAACAATGAATTAAATGCAAGCCCGAGTGAAATATTTATTTACTTTGCCAAAAGTGAGACTCTGGTTTTGTTAAGGAGATGTGACAGAAGTAACATGGTGTTTGATGCAGGAGAGCTGACAGCGGCATGGAGTGAGCGCTGATTATCCCGAAGACACTGTCAGCCGGGATTGATTTCCACTTTCTCCGTTTATGTAACGGTTCCTGTAATACAGCTGACCCCAAATCACGTTACCTTGTCATTTCTCTGCATGGATCAAGAAGAGATGAGCTGAAAATAGCTAGGCACTGACCTTGAACTTGGCGGAGAAGCGAGAAGTGACAGCGGGGGATGCTCGGCGGGGGATGCTCTGCGGCCGCGGCAGCACCAGGGGGCAGAGCAGCACCAGGGATTGCAGCTGGAGCAGCTGATCCCACGGACCCACAACCCCGTGCCAAACGCCTTTCCACCCTCCCCTTTCCTTCCCCTTCCCCTTTCTATTAATTTTCTTTTTTTCCTTTAAAAATTGGGGAGATGCTAGCTAGAGGAGCAGCTGTATCTAAAACATTGGTGTTCCCATCATCCGCCGCTTGAAAATGGAATTATTTGAAAGGATGTTCAATATTAAAATATCCTCCTGGCTGAATGCTCTGTTAAGAAGTTTTGCAACCTCTTTATGAATACCCCCCCACCCCACCCCCGTTGTTTTTCTAACATCTAGTGAACAAATCCAGCATTGTCTTTATCATTAATAGAGTTTTCTACAATTTGGGTGGTTTATGAGAAGATCAATGCATTCCTCAAAGTCTATAAATCCCTTTGAGTTTCATAGAAAGCTTGGTGTAGATAGATATAAAAATATTTTTAAGCTGATAGGACATCTAAAAAAGGGTAAAAAAAATTAAAGAGCTGTATTTTTTTGTTTTCAGATGAGACACTTCTCTCTGTTGTAATGTATGTCTTGAGGGAGAAAAAATGAAAACTTGGTTATAGAAATATTATTTAATTTACCATCTAAAACCCATGCTTGACTTCTTTTGTTCCATATTTTCTTTTAATCTCTTAACAGCCCTTTTAGTGTCTGATGCTGGCAGGAGCTGTGGAGACATGAGGTGGCAGTGCTGGTTCTTCTCAAGGATCTGGGGCTTTGGGGTGTCACTGCTCAGGGCAGGACCTTGTGAGAGCTTGGGGCAGCACCAGGAACCCTGAACTCACCCTTTAAGATATTTAGTCACTCTCTCACTCCCACTCTCATTTGTTAACACTGAGATGCTGATAGGGAAGTAGACAGAGAAACACTCAAAAAAAAAATCTTCTAATGTAGTGTTGGTAGTTCTTCAGAGAACACAGGAAAGACAAGGTGTAAATGGGAGTTTCTGGATTAGTAATTATTGATTTTATTGTCATCTATAGAAGTGTAGTGGAAATTCATGCTAATACCGGTTTTGGTCCACATCAAGTGAAATGTGATGTCCAGTTCTCCTGAAGAGCAGAGCGCAGGCACAGACTGAGGCTGTCATTTCTCACTGATAACTGGAGACTGGGGCTGTGGAGCCAACAGAAACTTAGAAGGAAAAAGGAGAAAGAGACACCGCTCTTCATTCTTTCCATCAGAAATGTGTGAAAATGGTGAAATGAGGTGAACTCTAACAACTCTGAATGTTTCTCTCCTTCAACTTATCTTGCTCAAACCCAAAGAACCATCATAGAGTTGAATCAGGAGTTTGTAGCTCAAAATTTGCTTCCTCCAAAACTCTGCAGAGTGTGGCCTTTAAGCTGTCCTGGTAAGGCAATGCAGCAGACTGAGAAAACCTGGACACGAGGCTTGAACCAACCCTCCAAATAAAACTATTTTCTCTACCTTAACGTCTGATTCAAATTACAGCGATCTCAGTGCTTTTGTATTACCATCATTTCAGAGCTCACACCATATATCCTTTCGGTTTTTACCAGTAGGAAAAATTTATTTCATAAAATCTCTGCTGATTCTGCTCCTCAGGCTTCTAATTTTTTGACTGTTTTATCCTGTAAGAAGTGGCATCCAAATACACAGACATGTTAATGACACTGAAGTTGCCATCATGATGCTAAACAGACCAACACACTAAAAACTTGCATCTTATTGATTCAGGAGTGAGACAGCAATATGCCATGATGTTAGCAAGATAATTTTATACATAATATTTCACTTGGCTTCCAAGATAGCCTTCAGTTGTATTTATTCATTGCAACCAAGTGGAGAAGGAGCTGGACTGGAATTTTGTCATGTTTCCCTGGTCCCAGCCCGGATGTTTGCCTGCCAAAGGGATTTTTTTAGTACTTTTTTCTGCTTCTCTACCTGTAAAGTGGGACTGTGGAGAGTCTATATTTCTTCTCCACACATTAAAGAGGCTGCCTCAAAGCTGGTTCAACCGTAATGTTTCAATCATGCTCTTTACGTAGATAATTCCATTCTCATCATATTAACCCTATTAATTAAAACAGAATTATTCCACAATTATGCTAGTGTAACTGAGAGGAGAACTTGGCCCCAGGTCCTGTACATTTTCCTTATCTATATTCTCTGTGCTTAACTGTTTCACTATTTTTCATCCAAAAAAGCCTTATTTTGGCTTCATCATTAATCAGTTCTCTTCCCTTGATTCTATACCCCTGTGCTTTCAGCGGCGTTAGGTTTCTCTGAGGGCCTTTGTGTTCTGTGCTGTGTGTTTCAAAAAGTATGCTTAAAAAGTGTTGTTTAAAGGAGTCTCTCTGGAAATCTGTGTCAGTGCACACCGTGACAGGGAACATAAGCTGTGGAATTATATTCCTTTTACGCTATCTTTATTAAATACTGTGTTACAGCTGAATTGTGGCATCTAACACATTTCCTTTCAAAAAATGCCGTCAGATTTGAAATATGTAGGTACTGAAACTGAGATTATATCAAACTTCCCATAGCTAGTCTTGGGCACCTGACCTGTGTAGCTTCCCACAGGGGAAAAGTAAGCTCCATTTCTTTAAATTTCCAATGAGAAGGGACATGTGTCTCCTTGCATTGAGCTACATGATATCACATCATGTGGCACCAAGTGACCCAATGCAACATGACAGGAGAGGTAAAGAACCAGGGTTTGGTTTTTTTTTTTTCTGTTTTATTACTGCAGTGAAACATTTGCAGTACCAATGAGGTGAAATGGGGATCAAATTACTTTGTGCATGCCCTAAATACATGTGCTATTGCACTGTGTATGCACACGCTTAATAAATGTTGTTTAATGCAATGAGAAGGGGTTTTAAAACAGACAAGAGTGTCCTTGTTAGGCAATGTGCCTATTCTTAGACAAATATTTGACAGCAGAATTCTCCTGCCCTAAATCACATGAAATTGCTTTTAAAGTCAACCTTTCTTTTTTTATTTTTTTTTCAGCATCTGATCCGGTCATGTTAACATGGCAATATTTTATTTTCTGTTTGATTTCCTGTTTGGTGTGATTCATAGCCTTAGTGGAAATAGGTGTTTATCATCCATGATTTTCTAGTTAAGGGTGTGCCTGCAGAGACACACAGCTGGATTGGAACCTCCCCCTTCAAAGGGCCCAGAACCCAACACCTTGAGAGGAAGAAGGAGCTTCATTTCTCAACATACAGCCTATTAAAAAAAGAAATCAATTTTTTTACTTACTTGTACTAGAGCAATGCAACTATGCTATGTCTGTTATTTTAGGACTGAATATGCCTAAACTCTAGAAGCAGTTGCACCTTTCTTTTTGTGATTATTGACTTTCTGAGCTGCCACACACTCTGCCAGTTGCAGTAAAAAGTGGCATTGAAGACTACAGCCAAAACCCAAGCAGAGTAAAAAAAATGTGTTTTCCTTTCTAATTGCTGAATCTTACCTCAGTTTTGGAATCAAATTTGAAAGACTGTGAAATCCCCATCCTATTTTCCCTTACTTCCCTCCCCTGCCCCAGAGCTCTGTAAGAAAGATTGTTCTCCTGGATATTTCATCCATGGCCAGGAGTGGAAGTGCTGCAGCTGTGATGAGAGAATCTGTTCTCATGACATCTCTAGCCCCAAGGCAGGTAGAAAACCCAGACAAGCATCCAAACTTTTGTTTATTTATTTGGACCAAACCTGAATTTTGGACCAACTGAGCTTCCCGTCAGTGATTCTGTCATACTTAAGAGCTCATTCTTCTTGATTGTGGTCCTGAAGTCAGACTCTTACTTTATAACCTCATTACACAAAACCCCCCAATGTTTAAAAATTAAAATGCCAGGTGCCAACTCTTTCCAGTAGTTGGCTACTTTAACTTTGAGCTTTCCATTTTTTATCAGCAAATGATAAACTGAAAATTCAGTGTTCCCAGTTTAGATCTTTCTCAAAATTAAAGTGTAAATCTAAAGTAGCCACCTGTAAGCACTAAAACCTGAAGACATTTGGACACAAGTTAAACAAATGGTTTAAAGAACTGCCAATTGGTTGCATCAGGTTTTAAGAATAACTTCGCAGGGAAGATCCAAAATTTGTGGTTTAACATTTTCAGGCCTGATTTTCTTTTCTTGGTTTTTTTTCCCCGGTTGGTGGTGGGTTGAGTTTTTTGTATTTTTTTTTTTATATTTTATTTTAATAAAGAAATTGGAGAGCTGGGAAAAGAAATAACATGGTTGTAGATAAACTGTTGTAGAAGACTAAGGCTGACACCACCATGCAAATCCTAAAATCCTGGAAAAGTTTGGGGCAACTGGGCCCATTGTGAAAAACATGGAGCAAGCAGGGAGCTGAGGGATATGGAGACAGCTAGGTGGGAAGAAATGGGGTGGGAAATGTAAATTTGCCGGGTGGAGCTGTGAATTGTGGTTGGAGGAAGGGTTGTGATCCGGGTCTCTAGTGCTGGTGGTGCTTTGTTGGCAGCCCGGGAAAAAGTTCCTCATCAGTTTTGGGGTTTAGCTGAATGCACATCCAGGTAGGTTTGTTTTTCTGTGTATGATGATTTGTATAAGATCTTTAGTTGCACTGAATTTGGCTGAAATTCCAGTTTTGTGGGTCATATTTGTGTTGATACAAACAAGAGAGACATTCTAGTGCACTCTGAGCGCATGAACCACTATCTTCTTAAAAATATCCATCCTTTTCCCAGAATCTTTTTTGGTTTATTTATTTCACTTTCTTCATGTAAATTCTTTCATGTTTTTATGGCAGATGAGCCTGATTACATGAAAGTTTACCTTTCAAATACTTCCCATTTATCACACAGTTTTCTTACCTAGAAAATCCCAACGCAGCCACTGCTAATGTTTGATAAGATTTGTACCTGGTAGATTCTAAATTACATTAATGCATAAAGCCTGCAATGCCAGGCTCCCTATTGTTACAGTTATTAAAGCTGTAACTGAAATGATATCTTTCATATTGATCTTCAGCTAGCAGCTCTTATCCAGAAGCTTTGTTTCACATTAAAGACACTAATGATTGTCTCCACAAAATGAGCAGCTTAATAGTTAGAGAAAGTTAAATGGAAAAAACCCAACTTTGATAGCCACCTTTGATAGCTCTTTGCTCCAACATCTCTCATGGCCACAAAGTGCAAGCCAAGCATTAATAGACCTTTTAATAAAATGACTTGAAAGGAATCAATGGTATTTTTCACAAAGTCTAATTTCCAGCAAGTTATTTAAATGTTTGTATTCCTTCTGGACAGATCATATCCTTCTGTAGCTGCCAGTTTTTCCTGGAATTTCTCAGGCTGTCTTCCTAGGGTTTTTAATTTTTATTTTTGAGCAGTCTGGTTTTGATTTGCTGCTTTATTGAAATTTTGTAAAAAATGAAGTAAATAGAAATCTTGCACTCTTCCAAGGCTGGCAAAATTTCCTGTAGACTTAAAGCCAACAGCCAAGTGTTTGTGGGGTGGAGGGTGAAGTCTAGTCAGAAATGTGCCAAGAGCCTTTTTGAGTAGCTTGGTTCCTTCACGGTCTAGGAGAATTCCATCTCTTTCCTCTCCTTCAGGTGAAAATGGTATCACCTCTGAAATTGTGATAAATGTAACTCGGGACAGGAGGCTCTGGCTTGGGCTGGAGTTTGTGGGTGAAGAGAATGGAATCATAAAACCAGGGAATGGTTTGGGTTGGGAGGAACCATAAAGCTCATCTGATTCCATGCCATGGGCAGGGACACCTTCCACCAGACCAGGCTGCCCAGAGCTCCATCCAACCTGGTCTTGGACACATCCAGGAGTGGGGCAGCCCCATATTATTGCACTTGCTCTTTTCCCTTTTTCTTTCTGTTTTTTTTTTTTTTTTAAATTTTCCTGGGATTTTTGTGTAGCTTTTCTGTTAGTTTTTAGTTCACTTGTTTGTTTTGGCTCTGGGTGAGGAGCAGCTGCTGGATCTTTTCTTGTTTTCAGCTAGAAAATGATTTCCCCCCGTTTTTGGATGTGACAGTCAGAGTGCAGCCTAGGTGTTTTCCATGAGAACATGCAGTGTGAGCAGAGAAATATATGTGAAATTTTTATGTTCTCTAAGCTCATTTGTTGTCTTTCAGATATGACAGGTATCTATTTAAAGACTGATATTCAAGTGAAGGACTTTTTTTTTTTATGACCAGCAGCAAACACACAAATTGTTCTATTTGTGTTGAAAAACAGGTTGATATTTATTATTTTACATAAAGAGAGGCATGGTGTGCTGACAAAATATAATGTAAGGGATCAAATTAATTTGTATTACTATGAAATGTGGTTCAGCTGAGATCACACCCTCTGTGTTCACTGGGGGATGGCTTTTCCCTGGTGAGCTCTAGTCAATCCACAGCAATGATTAAGTCAAATATCTCATATGTTAAAAGTTCATATATGAAATCATGGGGGTGAAAAAAGAGAGGGAAAGGAAATAATATCAATTAAAAAAAAAAACAACAACAGAAGAGTACACTATAAAGAGTCCACAGCTACAAAATATTTCCCACTTCTCTCAATATCTCATGAGGAGTCAGCCCTTATTTCTGGTGCTTTTTTTGCTGGGCTCCACTGGAAGAGCCTGGATTAAACTAATGCAGGGACATGTTTTGGCCGCTTATTATTTATTACAATTTTAGTTCCAGGTTTCAAAAACAATTAGGGAAACTGCTTAATAGGAAAATGACTCTAATTACTTGTTAATTGAGGTTATCTGCTTCTCATTATTCAAAACGTAAATTGTGTTGACACTTGTACCCAGATATGATTACTTAATAAACAGACTGAAAATGCACATGAATGAATTCACCCCCCACCCAAAAAAAAAGACATTTTATTTTTTTACTCTGGTTTGCTCATCTGAAATACATTAAAAAGTATGTATGCAGTTTGCAGTAAGCTCAGTTATAGCATGTTAGTACAAAAAATAAATTATATGTTTCAAACAGTGAAAAAATGAAAGACTGAAATTGAAAATTGAAAAGGTTTATTAAGATTGCACATAATATATTCAGATAAGGTTTGCACATAATATGAAATGAGGTTACATGAAGTATAGTCTTACCTCTTGAATAAATAATTTAGCTGATAAATCGAGTACCTGGATCCAAATAAACACCAATGTTAATATTTGACATACTAGCATTTATGTTTGTGTTTGATTTTGGCTACTGACAAAAAGAGGAGTGCTATTTTTTTTAAAAATAGCTCATTTGGGGATGAGAGATACAGGTTTCTAAACAATACGATATTTCCTAGAGCAAGATAATTCTACAACTTAAGAATAAAGCTGAAGCATCCCATTTTTCCTTTGCATTATTGTACCCTGGGATTTCTAATTTTTTTTCAGAAAAATACAATCTCTATTTTTTAAAAGTCTTAGGCCATGAATTATATTTCACAGTCACCAAATGTCTAATACTATCCCAGACCTTGATTCCATACAATGGAATTTGCTAGTGATGTCCATGTGGGCAGGATCAACCATTTTTAAAGTACTGGGATTTGGGGGTTGTGTGGTTAATTTTGATTTTTTTTATGATGTGGGTTGCAAACATCATAATTTCCCTGAAACCCCGAATTTTTATTACAGAAAAAAAAACCACAAAAAAAACAACAACAACAACAACAACAACAAAAAAAAAAAAAAAAACAGTGAGAAAAGTTGTAAGGCACCAGATTTGTTTTAAAGACATAACTAGCAAACCTGTTGACAAGAGAGATTTTGTGTGTTTCACCAGGCATTTTTAGAAGCATGAACCTCGGTAAACCATGGTGGTCAGGCGAGGAATGAGGGACAGCAGGAAAATGGTGGAAATAAATTGGTTTTTTTTCAAATTAAAGGGCCTTATTGCACATTTACAAGATTATTTACTTTTTAATATGCAAGCATAACTCTTCCACTTTGTATTTTCCTTACCTAAATACCTTTTTGAGGCATTTTCTGTAGAAAACCCATTACTCCCTTCTCCTTCATATTTTGCCAAGAAATGATGGGAAGTAGCAAAGCCCACAAGGATGGAAGTTTCAGAGCTGTGTTTGTGCCCATTAATTTTCTCTTCTATGATATTTTCCCATTTTCACTCTGTTTGACATTGAGCCTGAGCTTTGTTCCTGACTCGTAGCCTATGGCAGTGGAACAGGGAGATGAGACATCACGGAGATGTAGAGCACACATAAAAAAGAGAAGATGTGTAAAAACTGAAATGACATGGCAGCTGAAGCAGCTTGTTGCTCAGCTTGGTTGCATGTTTGAGTGGAGGAAGCGAGGTAAATTGTGATATGTAAGAGAATAACACTCGACAGGGTGTATGGTTGTAAGGTATATGGATGCTCAATCATGTGGTGAGGCAGAAGGCTGAAGGACAAGCGCCTTCAGTATCCACAGTCTGTGGATATCCGTGTGACCTACAAAACAGGGGGTGTTAGACTCACAAAAAATATCCCTTGCAAAGCAGATCCAAACCATTTCGGGAAAATTCCATCCAAACCATTTGGCTACCTCCTAATCTTTTGATAATTATTAAAATTATGGCGTTTTCCGGGGGGAGAAAAATCACTGTCGCACGTTTCTGTGTGTGTTCCCTCCATAAACGATGAACTCTCACAGTAGTCTATAGGCAAACAACCATTTTCACTTCCCACTGGTTGTACTTATTAACCTATTAGAGATACATGTGCCTTTATGCTAATTTATCTGAACATTTGCACCCACCACTCTGTCTGTGCCTGAATGGCTTTGTGTAATGGATCTGATGATCTTCAGATCTGGAGTAGCATTTATTTAGGTCAGACTCCATTTACAGTTTTTTGGGTATTTGAGCTGGGAAGCAAATGGCCCTTTGTATACTGATAGTAGAACATTTTAAGATGGATTTTGATACTTTTAGAGCCACATGGAAAATAGTTTGTGAATTAATTTCTATGGCAATGTGTAATAAGTGACTGAAGGAATTATAATTTAGGTGGATTTATCTTCCCTTATGCTCCACTGTAACCACACACGTGCTTAAACCTGCAAGGTGTATAAAAAATCAGCATGTCACAGTACACCAGCCTGCCACTGCATTCCTGGTTGTGTGTGCACCTGTATAAGTGAGAGAAAATATCCCATTTTTGATTTAGCAACTTTCCTCACAGAAAAATAGGTGATTGTATAAAATGCATCTTTCACATGCTAAGCAATGAAGTTGATTTTGCAGTAGAGTCCAGATAGTTTTTTTCTATCAGGTGTACTGTGCATTCAGCAGTTTATATCTATGGTCACTGAATCTAGGCAGTGCCAAACTGGGCTGTATTGACTAATTGACTGATTTTTTCTGATGGCACTTGCTACAGGCAAAGACAGGCCCTTTACACAGTAGAAAGCAGCCAAATGTTAAAATGTGTATAAAACCTTCCCTACAACAAACTTCACCCCAGGTATTGTACCCTGAGGGGAATCCTGCAAGCACTGCAGTGCTGGACAAAAGGGAGGAATTCCCTGTGTCCTGAAGATTTCCAAATTCTTTAAGTTCTGAACTCTGTGCACAGGAATAATTTCAATAAACTTGTTTTATTTCTGTTTTTTAAGAGCTTAATTCTGTGCTTTTACAGGTTCACTGCTAAGATGATGAGGCTTATAACAGTGATGCAGAAAAGAACAGAAAAATGAATAAATATTTGTGGGGTTTTGCGTTTGTGGTTTGTTTGGTGTTTCCCAAAAATCACATGGCTTGATAAAGTGATGATGAACTTTCTATCCTATTAATGATTGAAAGCCTGTTGAATGCTAATTTCAGAAGAAATTAGAAATATCTGGCAAAATTTTAGGAAACCTAAATAAATGTCTTACTACAACCTTGTGGATTTTTCTGAGGTGGTCCATGCCTGTTCATTTAAATTGTAAATATTTAGTTGTCATGGAAATTACAAAATTTAAAAAAGGAGCAATCATTATACCAGTGTTCAGAAAGGGAAAATGGCATGACTTGGAAAATTTCACAGTCAAATTATCCTATAAGAGTATTGGGTCAATTAATGGAAAAGTGTTCCAGGGTTCAATTAAAAAACAGGAATATCATTGGTGTCAATCAGAATAAGTGAACAAATAACAAATTTTAAAAATGCAACCAAATGGATTATATTTTGATGTAAGTCAGGTTGGAAAAGGAGCCATACTTATGCAGTGAAAGTTTTTAAGTCACTTGACTTAATAGTACGTGACATTCTGATTAAATATTAGTTATGTGCTGTATCAGTGAAGCACACATTAAATGGATTAAGAACTGATTAATTTACACGTTTTGGAAAGTAGTCCCTGGGGAATCATCATCAACTGGGTGAATTTTTAGAGTTGTTCTCCAGGGACTAGTATTAAGCTTGACACTAATCACTCTCTTTATCCATGATATGGAAGTAAATAGAACAGTTCTAATAACATTTGAAAATAAAGCAAAGATTGATGGACTGGCAAATAGGTCTGGGTAAAGGCACTTGTGGAGAGTGATCTGGATGGCTTAATGACTGAAAGTGCATTTTAATTTATCCAAATGTATGTATATATGGGAAACAGGCCCTGCTGCACCCAGAATTAGGAACTGTGTTCTGGGATTTTGCTGTAAAACATAGCTTTTGTGGGTGTTTTGGGGTCAAGAAGTTTGAGCTGACAATTGTGAGTGAAAATGAAGCAGGGAGATGGCAAATGCTCATATCTCTCAGTGACACTGATGAGTAGAAAATCAGAATAGTGATCCTAAATTAATATTATGCAAGGAAAAAGCAAAACAAAAAAAAAGTGAGGTTAGGAAAATTGTCTTGACAATGAAGGACCTACAGACCTCTGCATGTTTAAATTATTGAAAGAAATTGAAAGGCAAATCATTCCTCTCTTTCCTAAATTATGGGACAACATTGGGCACCGGAGTTCTTTAATGTAGTGGGAAATGGGTATACAAGATGAAATGTCAGGAAGTTGGAACCCCCCCAAAACAAAATGAGAATTACAGCACATTTTGCAAAGGACTGGTGGGAAACTACCAAGAGAATTGGTAAATTCATTGTGTTTTCATGCCTTCAACCAAGAAATGTGTCCCTTCCAGGGAGATACCAGAGAGAAATATCCAGCATATGCTAAGTCCAGCACAGTTTGGATAAAATATTTATATAAACATTTTCATAAGTGGTGTCATCTTGATTCCTCATCCATGTCGTGGGGTGGAGAAGCAAAGCGATCTGGTGGCAGGTGCTGTTTGAAAGCCTTTGTTGAGCTGGGGCTGGAAGAGGAAGAAACCAAGCACAGAAGTGATAAATCAAAACCTTTTTCCTTTCTTTACATAATGTATATTTGTGACTTTGCTGAGAGTGTGGTATGTACAACATATGCACTGAAATACACAGTTAAAGTCTTGTTTTCGTGTGCCACCAAAGCTTCTAACAATGTTTGGTTCATTTGTTTTCTTGAGTTGCTGGATGGTTGTTTGGGGTTTTTAAATGAATTATATAGATGTGTAATTTTGGGGTTTTTAATAGGGTAAATTACTTCTCTGGGGTAAGTGCTGCCTTTATACACTGCCCACGTCTTGGATGGCAGTGGATGATCTCTGTATTGCTGAGAGTATTTTTTTAATGTTTTGAAAAATAGGTGACTTTTTCCTATCAGAACAGAATTAGGAAAATCAAATCAGGGGCAATTTTCAGTCTGTCTAGACGTTTCAGAAGTTTCAAACAGGATAATTCCATTTCTTTCTTTCTTTATCTGCTGTGTTAGCATTATGTGCTTTGCTGTCAGTGTGATGGCACAGGAGTAATACCAGGAGGTTCATTGTGCTTGGATCAGGAATATTCCCTGTCCCCAGTGTTCTCTTCAGGACGTGGCCCAACTTGGGGAGTAGATTTTTTGAAATGTTTCTATGTCTCTGAAGATCAAATAATGAAATAGCACTTAAGCAATACAAAGAATAGGGTTTTGCAATTGTAGTTCTAATTTTGCCAAGACACAAATAGATTGCACTTTTTCTATTTTTTATTTTTTTTTGAATGCGTATGACAAAGAATCTCATCATGAATCCTGAAGTCTGATACAAATTTGAAGAACTAACTTTGGTATTTGAAAAACCTCCAACCAAGCCCTAACCTTTACATTATCATAGTTTTACTGTGTCAGCAGGTTGTGGTAAAAATGCTAGGATATTAATTTTGTGTGAAATGAAGGCAAATTGTAAGTGGAGAATCCCTGAGCTGGGTAGCAGCACTAGCAATCACTGCTGTCCTACCTGGTTTGCTGCAAGATTGTGATTAAATATAAAACTGAGAAATCTCCAAGGAAGAGGGGAGAAAAGTTAGGCTTTTAAATATTTTCATTCTTTTCCTAGCTGAATATTGTGGTGTCAAATCTAATAGGAAGGAGTCATCCTGCTAATTGACCTTTGCAAAATTAGTCATTTGCTTAAACAGCTACTTGAAGTAGATCAGTTATTATCTTGATTACTCTTTCTTTCGTGTTAATGTTTATAATGGCACCTGGGAAAATCTATTTGAAAACTTTGCTTCATTCTTTCTTGTGCTGCAATCTGTAATTTGCTCCTCTGAACAATGCTAATAAGCAAAACTGACTTTTTTAAGAGATTGCAGGTCTTGATGTTATGAAAGACTAATATGAGCCAACAGGACTGGGGAAAAAGTATTCACAAGCTTATTCAGGTTATTAGTGCAAAGGGAAGGGAGAGCAGGTGGCAAGTTAGATGGTCATCTAGATATTATCAATCTGACAGGTATCCAAGTGGTTCTGTATTACAGTCTCTAATTTTGGTCTCTGAACAGTTTTTAATAAGATTTAGCTATGGGGTTGTCAGCTGTGACCTGTGTTAGAAGATACTCCTTTCAATCACACAAAAAGGTTCTTTGTGAGAATTTCTGCACTGAGGAAAACAAAGGATTTTCCATTGTAAAAGGCAATGTTTCACCTCTGCTTTGCCTGGAATCAAGAGCCTGAAAACTAGAAAGGAGTTTCTTTCTAGTTTTAGTGGTTTCTTTTCCCTTCAGATTAAAGAAGTTGAACTGAGCTCGAGAGTCAGAGCAAACCACTTTTTATTCCGATTCTTTGATTTTTGTCACCGGATGTTCATAGCCACTATTTTGGCTTGCGTTCTGTATAAATCTGATTTTCATTCTGGAGCCAGGACTTTTTCGGCGCTGCTCCCGTGGAACTTGGACACAAGGATTTGACAATATGTCCAGACCCAAACAGATCAAGCAGCCACACATGAGTGGCTCGGCGGAGCACGCTCAAAGACAAGACTGATGTCTCCGCACAGCAAACAGTTCTCTGGGGTAGGGACAGTGCGCTCAAATCCAGTCACCCCAGAGTAAACACTAAGTTAGACACAGCTTAAATGTGCCTCCAAGCACAGCATACTGCTGACTCCATGAGAGCCCTGAGCCAGGCTGCAGATCCAGCCTTGTAGATTTATTTCTCTTTCCAGCCTGCTCGCACGCGCCTGAAATTGTTGGAGCGTTGTTGGGGTGCACTCAGAGAGGGGAAGGGGAAGAAAAAAGAGGAAGAATCACTTATTGGAGTGCTTATATCAATGTGTTTCATGGGTATTTGCAATTCAGTTTCTTAATTTTTCCTTGCATGTTTGTAATACTGATAGTTTGGTCACCGCAGTGTTGGTAGGAAGGAGGATTCCTGAAAGACTACATTGGAAATACTCTCTGCTTCAGCACTCTTTGATTTCCCCCTCCCTCCTTCTTCTAAAGGTTTAGTTCATCTAATCAGAGTCTCTCTGACTTTTCTAAAGACTCCCACACAATGTATGAAGAACAACTAAAGAATGGATGATCTGTGGATACCTGGGCATTTATAGGCACAAAGTTCAAATAATTTCAATTAAAATGTAAATAAAATATATATTTTTGGAATAGTTAACAAAGTATTAATTTTTAAAGTAGCTTATTTCAAGCAGTAAAATTATTGCTGTATGTTGATTTACTGTTATTTGAAGTAGGGACAAAATGATATTTTGATTTAAATTGCTGCTTTGTCTTAATATAGCTGCAATAAGGTTGATTTTTGGACTTGGGGAAAAAAAAAGAGAAACTTTTCTTATCTACTAAATTATCTGAAAAAAACCTCTTGTTATCAAGTACAGTTTTCTCATTTACTGTTTTGAAGGGCAATGACACAAGTTAAAATGGACTTTTGTTAAAATTACTTATTTCCTATCTACCTTCCCTGGTTCCATGGCTTCTCATGGAATATTTTGTGCTGTGTGGTGTATATTAAATGTGTGCTGAAGTTTAGACAGGTCTGGGTTTAGATCACACTGGTTTTGGTGTGATTTGGTTTTGATTTTTGTACACTTTGAGTGTGTAGTGAGTGGTGTGCAGTGCCCAAGGCAGTTGTAAGGGAAGTTGGGTATCAGAAGTGGGAATCAGGGTAAACCAGGCTGTGCTCTGGCCAGTGTGTGGCCATGGCTGTGCTGCTCTGATGCTTCAGCCTCCTTGTTCCCAGTTACCCTGAGTGTCCCTCCACTGCCATGACCAACGGAGAGTATATTCTTATAAAGGAATCCTTGCAAATTTTTTGTATCATTCCACTCTGCATTCCCCCCCCAACCCCCAAGCACGTCCCCCCCCTCCCTTTCCATTCCTGGCACATATATGTCCACAGGTGTTATTAAGTGTAGGGTAGCATGTGGTGCCCATGCTTCAGTGCTATTGCAGAGGAAGGACTTCCTACAGGAAAAAAATGATCACTTTCAGTATTTTGCAGGCTGCCCATCTAAGCCCATCATTGCCTGGCATCTACACACTAAGGGCAAGGATCCAGCGAACTTGTGAGTGGGCACCATGCCATCTGAACAGATGGGCATGGAAGTAGGCAGCCAGTAGACCATGTATGTGCATCAACTGTGGGTGTTGAGGGCAAGATTCCCAGTGGAGAATGTCCAAACAGCTGTCTGGCCTGAGCCAACATGCCTACGACCAAGCAAAAGTGCCATCCCTAAATCCTGCTGAGTTGGATTAACCTTCAAAAATAAAAATTGCTTCTGCAGTAGCATAAGGTGAGTTAAAAAACCCGAAAGAAGGAATTAGGTAGGTAGGATAAAGCAATGTGCTAATGTGGGGTCCACTAGAGAGGACTGAGCATTTGTCTAGGAATATTAATATTATTTTCTGCAAGGGTATTTATATGGCATACAGCAATGGATGACTTGCAGGAGTGTGACATCAATGTTAATTATGCTTTTCTGTAAGACAGTCCTTTCAGGGAGAGCTTTTGAGAGCATTTTGATCGCAGTGTATGTGCTGGATGTGATTTTGTAAAGGCAATTCTTGTAGATGTTTTTGCACATTTACTTAGTAAGTTTTAATGATTTTTTTTTTTTGCTTTCCTTTTACCCTGAGACTGCAGTTCTGGGGTGCAATTTCAGGTCATAGTTGCTGACACAGTTTGCTGTCACAGCTGAGTTCTCACATTTATTGTCTTTATTTTTCTAAGATCCAGAGGGGACATGAAGAGATAATCTATCATTACTCTATGTCTGTATTAACTTTGATTTTTACCTTTTAGAGCCATAACATCAAAGAGCAGTTTTGCAGACGTAGATGTCAGAGGCAAAGAACAGTGAAGCTCTGATAGTTACTGCATTTTTATTCCTGCTGTTTTTACTCCCTATTTTCTCTACCTTTGCTGCACTACTCATCTGTAATTTTAGCAAATCACCTGCAATAGTTTAGATAAATATATTAAAATATCAGAGTGAACAAAAAGTAATGACTGTGTGATGAATAGAAAAATCAGAATAGGAAACTTATCAATACATTAGATTTCATAATGTACCTTTTTATATATGGCTGGATGAATGCTGCCACAGTGTGTACCTTGCTGTGTTTTGTTGCACATTATAGGCTGTAACAGAAAAGGCAAATAGAAATATATCAGAAGTCCCACTTTTAATGTTCTTTGCTGGAATCGATGAGGATTGTATTTAATGCAATTAAAGCATATTGAAGCTTAGAGACCGGGTTCCAGTTTGATTTCCAGCTGGAAATCCTGCGGATTAGAGGCAGCACAGCTGTTGGTTCCTTTGTGATGGTTGGATCCCCAGGTACATGAATCCGAGTGACCCACAGTCAAATTTAGAGCAGCCCTAGGATTTCTTGAACACATATGGGTGGTAAGAACCTTTTGTAGCTGTCTCTTCTTCTACATAGGCTTTTGGCACTTCTCCTACTCCTGAAAATGCTAAAAATGAAGCCAACTACATCAGCTGGGACTCCCTCAAAGCAAGGATCAATTGGACGAATTTCAAAGGCCATTTGAGTGACTAGAGAGGAACAAAAGGGCTCCCACTCTAGGGAAAAATCTGCTCCTGGGAAACAGCAAGCCATTAACGGAGAAAAGTACCAGGGAAGGCTAATTCTTGGACTGAAAATACTAGCCCAAACTGGATACCTCAAATTTAGAACACCCCTCCAATAATTTGGGGAAAGAAGGCAACATAGTTTCAAACAGGCTCTGCTTTGTAATCAAACTCGTGATTAATGATTCTCTGATCACAGAGAATGAGCTCATCTTAACACTGGGCTGAAATTTAAACTAGGATCCGAGTAATTATTTTGCTCTTCTTTCATGAGTGAAGATAAATGGAGATTCTCCCCCAGCAGAGGCACCGTGGTGCTTGTCTACAGTGAGTCCTGAAGCCAGGGAGCAGCACGCCCACGTGGTTATATTGCCTTGATAAAAAATACCCACCTTCACAGGCTCAGATACAAAGGAGGACCCCTGCACTGTGGGAAAGGTCTATAGGATTCTGATTTATAAGGGAGCAAGAGGTCAAGGGAAGCAAAACCATTATCATTATTTTCAGAGGCTCTGGAGAAGTGAGCTGAGTGTAGAGGGCAGTGTGCTCAAAGGGAGGAGCGCAGGGCGACGGCAGCACAGTCCTGCTTGCTGCTTTTCCTCTTCCCCCTGCTGATTCCAGGCTGCACATTCTGCTGAGAGTATGTCATATGTAACATAGGCCTGTGAGGACTGTGAAGTGGTTTTCTTATTAAATGATGCATGGAGAGATTATCTGGTCTGTAGCCAGCGCACAAAAGCTCCATCCATGCAAGTTCCTATTCCTGAGCAAGGCGTTCGGTCACCTGCGTAGTAATGAGTTTTCAGGAGCCTGGGGATGGAGGGTGAGGAGCAAATCTGGGCTGGTGGGGGCAGGACTGAAACTGCATTTTGTGTCTCTCTCTCCTGCAAGCCTTGGAAAAAAGGCATGGAGACCAAATACCATATCATACTGCCTTTAGTCTCGTTACCTTTTTTCCTGAAAAAACCTCTTTGAGACAAGGAAGGGGGAAAAAATAAAACATAGACTATGTGGTTCTAATGTGATCCTCAAGAGGATGGTGTTAGGGGGGCCCCAGAGCAAGGCAGGGGTGCCAGTGGCTGTGGGCAGGGAACCCACTGGGACATGGAGCTTTCCCCAGGGCTGGAAGGGGTCTTCTGCTGAGAGATGGCACAGCTCGAATGCACTGGGAGCGTCTGCAGCAGTGTGGGGGAGGAATGGGAGAGTTCATGCTGTTTCTTGACATCCTCTACTTCTTGATAGTGGACAAAAATTCCTTATCTGCTGAAATGAAATTAATAGAATTGAATAGAGTCATAGTGTGGCTTATATGCCATCTAGTGCCACCCCCTGCCGTGGGCTGGGACACTTTCAACTATCCCAAGTTGCTCCAAGTCATGTCCAGTCTGGCCTAGGATGCTTCGAGATATGGGGCAGCCACAGCTTCTCTGGGCACCCCGTTCCAGGGCCTCACCACCCTTGGGTAAGGGAAGGATTTTTTCCTGACCTATAACCTAACCCTGCCCTCTGTCACTCTGAAGGCTCTCCCAATTTTCGTGTCATGAAATGCCTTGAAAATGACAAAGGGGCATCTCTGAGAGGGGAGGCCTGTGGGATTTCCACAGTGCCTTTCACAGCTGACATGAAATCATATCATAGCTCAGCTGTTTCCAAATAATTTCTGCAGATAACGATAGACTTGCCGTACTGCCCAAGATTTGATCTTGAAAACAAGTCACTTTGAGCATGGCAGTGAGTGAAATGTTACAGGATTCTCCTTGCCATTGCCATTCCATAGGTGTCTTTCAAGGGATGTGGCCATTAAGAAATGCTACAATACATTTCTGTTAAGTTTCTTTATCTAAGCGATTATGAGCTGTCACTGCAGTTTGGGAGTGACTGGGAATGAAATGACCACAGACATCACTAAATCAGGTGTCACCCCTCCTTCTCTGTTGAGGGAATGGTTTCCACAAAAGTTTATGTGACTAGTTTGTACTTTTATTGCAAAACTTTCAAGCTGCCACCAGTAAGTTCGATCCTGTAAAGAATTGAGTGTTCTGGCCTTGATCCAGAAAAACACTTAAAGCCACTGCAGAGTGCTTTGCTGGATGGGGTCCAGAGCAGAGCATCAGGCAGCAGTAGGACTCAACAGTAGGGGATTTCTCTCTTTTTTTGGTTATTTATAAAGGAATCTCCACATACATGGTTGCAGTGTCGGCAGGATGAAACAAAACAACAGCTAGAGCCCTGAAAAGAAAGGTCAAACCATGAACTGCATTGAAAGGGTTTTGGTAGAAATCTATCAAACCCTCCATGAGAACCATCTCCTTGGCTGAGAAATACTGTGAATGATGGAGGAAACAGCAGGTAGATGCCAGCTCAGGGTTTCCCATCCAAAGCTGAGCTCTGTTGGACCAGGTGCTGCCTGTTTGAGAAAACCGTGGTTTTCCCAGGCTACTTGTAGGTGGTGTTTGTGGATAAATAATCTGTGGTGAATAACTTACTTGACAATCTTGAAAGCCGCCTAGAAAGGTCATACAATTATCTTAATTACTTAGGGATACAAGTGAATTCAGAATGACATTTCAGGAAATAATTAATTGTCTGTGCTTTGTACTGGAGCAGCATTTTGAGTAATGCCGGTTGGTTTTGTTAGGTTTGGTTGAAATCAAAAAGCAGTCTGCTGCTTCTCATAGACGAGATAAATTAGGTTAGAAATATGCCTGTAATGGGAAATCAAAAACAAATGGATCCTCCAAGATCCTTTTTAAATCAATGCCACACTGTGTGAAGAGAGTAGTGCTGACTTAGCCGTGATGAATCCCCAGAAAAAGAGGGAGAATTTAAAGAACAAACGGGAACACAGAGAGAAATTAAATGAAACATCAGGTTCCTGTGTTTTACCTCCCTGTTCAAACAGCAGCTGTCAGATGGTTGTCCCTTCACACCGGGGTACCAGGCGCACGGAGAGGAGGCTTTGCCTTTGTGGGAAGGATGATGACGGATTAGTGCTTAGATGCTGAAATAACTCTGGTAGGAGATGGATCCCCTTTAGCTAAGGGAAGGGGGGGCAGATCAGGCTGAATTTAACAAAACCAGACTTGCCCACAGACTTGGAAGCGCTCGCAGAGTGGATTTTTAGTGCTGCAGGTGACATTGTTGCTGACTGAAGAATGTTCATCAAATCAGAAAACTGCTGATAAGCTGCCTTTCCCAAAAAAGGATCTCACGAACTTCTCCTGTAAATCTCTGCCTTTCATCGTACCCTGGGAGGTGAGGTAGAGGACTTGTGACAGATATTATTTAGGTTTTTCTTGAGTTTATTAGGGTAATCAAATGGAGCTGTGGAGAAAAAAAAAAACCACCCAACCCCTCTCTTTTATGGTCTATCTATTAAAAGCTGAATGAAAGAATGAAAATAAGAGAGCCTCCTACACATCTCTTTGAATATTTTGGTACTTCATTGAAAATTGTGAGTATATTGAAACATGGCCATCTTGACTGCTGTCACCCAAGTTCTGCTGAGAACATTTTAACTTTCAACTGGGTTTATCTTGAGGGAAGTGATGTAACTAACCCATTCACTGGTATTTGTAAAATATATTTAGGACCAAATTTCTATCAGCCTGGCTGGAATTTTATCAAATCGGTCTAAAAGAATTTATTTCCTCTGATGGTACTTTTTCCTTTTTTCAAGTTGTTTTGATTAATTTTCTTTGAAGTTCTATTTCTAAACCAAAAGGCTGGTAGAAAACACTAAGAACTTTATTGAAGTTTCCATTAATTCCACTTGTGAGCAAAATATTTGGAGTCTTTTTCCAGAAGAGCTGGAACTCGGCTTACATAATTGTGGTTTTTGATTTTGGAGCTTCAGGACTTTCTTTGCATGAGATTGCCCATTAGTGGGCTACCAAAAAGAAACACCTTTTTAGCAAAAGTATCAATTAAATAATTATATAAGAGGTTTACTCTTTTCCTCGTCTTCATGCAGTTTTCCCTAACATTTCTTTGCATAAACAAAGAGGTTTTTTAAAGCACATAGTACCATCCACACCTGTAATTTTATTTTCCTTAGTTGCTTCGTATTTCCTGGAAATACTGAACAGTGTCCTTTAATTATACCACCCCAATAATTTACTAGGCCTGCCTACAAAAATAGGAATTTTTGCTCATTTCTTCCTTCTGTTGTGGATGGATTTAGGGCTCTGGATAAATCCTTTTTTAGCGAGTATCAAACGTGAGCATTTCTTTTGCAAATGCTCCGATCGCTGAGCCAGAGAGCGGCCAAGAGCTCAGCTCGGTGCTCCACACTTCACAAAACTGCACACAGGGCCCCCAACAGCCACATGGGGCTCCTGGAGAGAGCAGCTGAATGTTAAAGCAGGCACTGTGGAGTGGTGGTGTGCCTTGTTATTTAATTTGGATGAGTGAAGAATATATTTGAGAAGCCATCGCCGGGCAATGCGCTCTCTTGTATGTTAAGGAATAATTAGGATGTGGGGGATCTGGGTAAGAAAGAGTTCCTGTGATCTAGACCTGAATAGTCTAGCTATATGTCTCAGGCACTGTAGAACCTTCAGAGTTGTCTAACAGTAAAGATAAAGAAAAAGATAAATGGAATTAATTTATTTTGAATTTATATACATGCCTCTGCCGGCATTAATATTAAGCTCCATCCAAAATCTAAATAGAAGGACTGTAATCTTAGAAGTTCTCTCAATAGCATCAGCAAATCATTCTTGTTTACCCTACATGCTAATAAAACAGGAACATGACACTCCTGAAAACAAGATTGCAAAATACAGAAAATGTGGTCTGACATTTTTTTTCTCCCCAAAGGAGGGACTGCCACTAACTAAAGTATTTCTTATGAAAGCTCGATTGCTTAAGATGCAGAATATTAAGAGAGAAAAACACTTTAGGACACAGCCATGTCACCAGCTGTTACTCACCCTTAATGAAATTGTTAAGTGATATTCTTCATAAATAGGTCAGAGAAACTTTTGAATTGTGAAGGATGTTTTATCTCTTTCTTTGAAATGTTTGTATTAAATTTAGAACTGGTAATTCATTAAGCTCATTAGCTCTGACTAGGAGAGTAGAGCAATATCTAGGATATAGATTTCAAGGCTTAAAAACCTTAGTGCTTACAAATAAACATGAAAGCAATGTGTGGAGAAAAAATATGGGATCATAATATGTTTAACTGTTTTTTGAGCGTGGCCCTCTGGATTAATTAAGAACATTTTCTATATTCAGACACTTGAATATAAACAGAATGCATTATGACTTTTGGTTAACTCTCTTTTAATAGGGGAAAAGAGAATGCATTATGATGAATACAGTGGAAACTAGTTGAGACTATATTTTGTTGTTTGCTTTATGACTTGAGCTAAAAGAGGAAATAATCACTAAATTTTACAGGACCTCAGCTCATAATTATATATATTTTTGATTGATACTGAATTTAAACAGTAAAAGTTTTATGTCTATATATATATATATATGCACACACACACACTTGCACACAGTTTTGAGGGATCTGCTCTTTGTTGCAGATTTTCAAGGAAGTAAAATGCTACTGAGCTCTGCCAAATGCTTGATTTGTGAAATAACTTTTATTTTGTTTTAATAGTTTCTGGTATAAAGCAATAATTTTTCAGAATTGTGTTCCTCAAAGGAAAGGGAGAATTGAAGGAAATCAAGGACTCAGTATTTGGGAGCAATTGTACAGTCAGAGTCCAGTATTGCTGTAACCTTTCAATCATGGAGACTTTAGAAACATCCTTTAAAGCAGTTTAAACTTGCTGGATTTTTGTGTGCTTGTGCCCAATTGTTTTCTGGTTTCTTCATTAACTTGCTTTTTGTGGCCTTGTTACAATTAGCAGCTTTCCTATTTCTCTAAAAGTGGGTTTAAGAGCACCTAAGCAGTTAAACCATTTTTGAGGTTCCTAATGAGAAAAAACCCCCATAATTTAAGTTATTATTATGAGCTGATTATTTTTGAGGTAAATTTGCCAATGTGACATCACCAAGAAACACATTTATACCAGAGTTTGATACCAGAGTATATCAGCTGCACATTTTAAATACCCAGGGCTCAGAGGAACACCAGAAAGAAACCCCAAACCTCCACCCAACGCACGCTGTGTGTGCCCTGTAATTAAATGTGTTGGTCCACCTTTACCTGCATGTGTCTGAATCCTGTCTGAATGCAAATATTTCTTCTTCTTTATCAGATAAACCGTCACAGAAGAAATCTTTCCCAGCACAACTTGACAATTGCAGACATCATCAGTACCCAGGAACCCACGGTAAGGAATTGCTCTGTGGAGCTGATAAATCACCCTGGTTATTTATTGATAATGTAAATGTTGCACTTGCTTTACTAAAGAATGAATATGTGAGGATTTGGATGCCTCAAGATGTTAAGGAACGTGAGGGACTTTGATTAATCAATAAAAAGAAAATTTTAGAAAGTGCAAAGTCATTTATATGGCTTGACTTTGCTCTTAATTCTGTTGTACTTGACTGAGCTTTCATCTCTGCTAATATTTGGCATAAAGGAATGTGATGAAGTCTTTGTCCTCTCTTTGCCCTTATTAAGGTGTTTCTAATATTATTATTAATTTGTATAAGAAATACTATAACGAAATTAAAAACAATAAATTCTTGACATTAGAAGAATCTAGGGGGAATGAGAAACAGATGTTTTTCTGCTAAAATAAAATGAATATGCAAATACAAATTAATCAAAGAAAGTTTGGTATCAGCAGTACTGTTACTTACACAAACTTTTCAGGATTAGGTATGTTCGGAAGGTTTGAATTCTACTCAAGAAAATTATAAAATCTGTATGTGATACAGTGATAATTATGTTTCCTTAGAGTTTCTAACAATATTAGCCCATGACAATGAGAGTCTTTTTATTTCTTATTTAGAAACTCAAATATTTACACTATGTACTCTCATCTGTACTATTCTTCTGAAGACAATTTAAAAACAAATCAACACAAACTCCACAAAATTATTCCATTTTCCTATTTCTATGCTAATTCTTCAGGGCATTTTGGGTCATTTTATCAACCTTCACATGTTGAAAAGGTGCAGGAAGGGCAGCAGCTTAACAAAAGATGATGATATTTATTGAGACAGAAACAGAATGTATCATTAGGATATATTTGGAATTATTTTCAATCCAATATCATCCATTTGCAGAAGTATTGCAAGTTGATCCTGAGCTGTCCTAGAAGTGTTTTCTTGAAAACAAAGTAGCATAGAAAAGGGGATACTAACAGATGTTAAACAAGGGGAATGCAGCACCCCAAATAAGAATTATAAAAATATTGGGGTCATCCTAGATATATTTTTCTTTGACTTCGGAGTAGATTTTTCATAATTGAATGCATGCCCTTTATATTAATTACAGAGAAAACAGTGCACATTATCAATTAGAGGAGGCCGTGCTAATTTTAAGTACAGCACCTGTACTAATTCAATTAAAGCAATGTGTGTGTGAAAGGAGTTTTCTTAGCACTGAGAGGGCTCATATTAACTGCAGCTCTTGTAGCTTTTTACTGTTCAGTTTTCAGCCATTTAATTTATAGCAAATGATGGATTTGAGCAATGTAATTTAAGTCAGGATATTTTATACACCCAATATTTGTTAGTGGATTTGATATCCTGGCTGAAGACAATTACAAGGAAAATTTGACTGAGCAGCACCATTTTCATCTGGAAGCACATCCACTTCTTAACTTCCCAAGATTGACAACAAAGGTGATTCACATCTGATGTTGAAAAATATTTCTATTTAGTCTTGGATTGGTTAGGATAGTAGTTTAACCTTGAAAACGTGAGGTTTGGGGTCTGATTCGGAGAAGCAGTCGATAGCTTGAATGGTTAGCCAATCCCAGTTTCTGTTTCCAGAGGGATAGAAATATTAAAAAGAATAACTTTTCTCATATGATGTTTGGCATATCTGGCCCTGGCCAATGACCAGAAGTTTTATACCATAAAAAAGCATTAGAAGGGGAAGAAAAATATTGAAAATGTAAAGTCTGGGGGGGGAAATGAAGAAGTAGGTGGAGATGGGGATTAAACCTTATTTTAACTCGGCTAGTTCATCCATCCATCACTAGATAAATAGTGACATAACTCTGCACAATAATCCCTGCACACTTTCTCTCTGGGTTTTCTGTGGTAATGATATGCATGACAGGAATTTACATGAGATAAGTACAAATTACAGACAAAGCACACGCTGATCCTCCTGTACCCGCTTGAGAGTGTCACTTAAATCACTGTCCATGGGTCTACAGGCCTTTCCATAGGTGCAAACTGATATCTGCACAGTACATATGTCATTGCATGTTGTATATCAGCCACAACCAAAATCTGAGGAAATTGTGAAACATACTACACTGTTAAAATAATGCTGTTTTGTACAGTCAAAATAACAGACATGTTTGATTTAAAAATCCTTATATTGCCTCTTAAAGCATGTTTTATTGCTATTTAATGGCTTTGCAGACAGCAAAATTCTATTGAAATTGTTATGAAATTGCCCTGTGATGCAATTTACTACAAAGACCATGTGGAGTTTCTAATATCCAAGTTGGGCACTGGCTCAGTAGTGTTTGAAAGCAAAACCAGGCTCACTCTTAATCGCAATTTTGTTTCTTTTTCCCATTACTGACACAGTTGAGACATGCTTAGTTGATGAGACCTGATGAGATGGGAGGTCGTTGGGTTTGACTGAAAAACAGTCATCTTGCTTTGTTTGGGTTTTAGCTTTTTAGTATAAATTTATATAGACAATAACAACTCCTGACGCAGTTCTAAAATGAGATATTTCAGCTGATATTTCAGCCAAGGGTCTGCAAGGCGGTCTGGCTTAAGAAAGGTGTTCAGAGAGGTGTAGGAGCACAAATTGAAATGAAAAAAAAACCAAACAAAACCAAAAGAGCAGGCCTAGGTCTTGCTTCTAATACACCAAAACTCAAGCACAGTGTTGGAACCTGAAAATCAAGTGTCACATTCCCATATAGAATCCTCAGTGTGCTGCAATGAAACACAATAGATAAAATGATATTTTAACATCATTTACCTGCAATGCATTTAAAATTCTTTTTTATTCATAGCTAGAAACTTTGCCCACACTTACATAAATTTATTCTAAATAAATAGAGCAAAATAAAACTTTATTGGGTTTTTATTGTGGTTAATTTTGTGTAGTAGTTGACTTTAAGTGTTGTTTTAATATTTTCTGCAAATATTCAAAAGAATGGAACATATCAGAATAAAGAGGTGATTAAACTGAGAATTAGTGGTAAGATCCCCCACACTAGAGAATCTGGATGCAGACTCCTATGCATATATTAAGTGGTTTTTATGCAATAAATAATATGGTTATGACCTTCTTTTTTTTCCTTTCTTGCAGGTAGTGGCAAAGGAAGGATATCTTCTAAAAGCAAAAATAGCAGATGGTGGCAAGAAATTGAGGTATAACGTGGGAGTGTGACAGAGCCTAAGGAGGATCCAAGAGAGCTGGAGGGGGACTTTGGGCAAGGGCCTGGAATGATGGGAAAAGGGAGAATGGCTTCAAACTGACAGACAGCAGGGTGAGATGGGATATTAGGAAGGAATTCTTGCCTGTGAGGGAGGTGAGACCCTGGCACAGGTTGCCCAGAGAAGCTGTGGATGCCCCATTCTATCCATAACTGGGGTCATTTTGTATAAATTGGTACTGGATTTAAGATTTATTCCAAGATATATTGCCATTGAGTTCCTTGGTAATCCATACTCATCCAGCCTATCCAGCTCATAGGAAAGTTTGTTTAAATCTGCACATAGCATGGTTGACTACTCACACCTTTGTGCACTTATAAAACCTCTTTAAAATGGAAAGAAAAAACATAGAAAAATAATGAAGGTCTGAAGTGGTGCTTACCAATAGACAACTCATAGTCACCATGTGAGGCAGATCAATAGTGGGTTTATGAGCTTTCCTTTAAATATCAGATGTTATGACTCCTAAATTCAAAAGTTAAACTTGAGCTGTTGATCTAAAAATAGCTTTTTAGCAGATCAGATTTATGATTATATAGTGGTTTGAAACCTGTTATAGATAACATACATAATAGCATTTTCCTCTGAGTTGAATATCATGTTTTTCTGTATCAGGGGTCATTCTTTCACACGTCCATGTGTATTTTCACTTCTCCCTATCCCCAGCAGTTTGTCACTTCTCTAGGGCTGTACCATGAACTCCTGATATTTAATGGTCACTCAAACCTTGCTCAGATATTTTTCTTATCTTCCTTGCACTCGTGTAAACTTTTAATTTAGGGAAAGGAGACAGCATTTGGGACCTTTCAAAATAGACCTGTTACTGAGCTCTGTGTAGTCAGATCAACATTTTTCCTTCTCAGTTTTATTTTAAGTATTAGGTACCAGAAGGGCACCAGCTATTTTGGAGTCCTCTTCTTGTGAACTTTGAGCATGTGTGAATAATCCCACTGTTGCCATTTGACACCATGGCAAAAAAGAAACACAAATGGGCTTCAAAATGTGAATGAGGATAAAGAAGCCCTTCAAGCTTTGATAGGTTACATTTTGGGTATAGTTAGGGTGGTGCAGCTCCATCAGTGTTGATGGAAGTTTGTTGACAATGTTGACTTCAGACTATTTTTGTTTCTGACATGTATATATATATTAATATGTATTATGTTTTAATAATTAAAATCCATGTCTAGAAATGAAATATATTTTGCTTCCTGCTTGAATGCCTCACAGATTTTTTTTCCCTTGTTTTTATTTTTTTTTAATATTCTTTGTAAGGAAAAATTGGTCCACCTCCTGGATTGTCCTTACTGCTCGGAAAATGGAATTCTACAAAGAGTCCAAGCAGCCGGCCATGGTAGGCAATCCAATATCCTCAGTCTCCTGGCAACTATTATTTCAATATAAAAAAGTTTGGTGTTTACAGAAGACAAATTTAGACTGAGCTGGCAACTTCAAAGGTTTGAAAGCAGCTGAAGGAAAAATGCCTTGATAAACTCTTAATCAGATGTAGTGTGTGTGAAGAAATAGGACACAGCATGTCCTTTATTAAGAGGTGCATTTCGAGAGTAATTGCAAAGTGAGACAAATGGTGAGTGACTAGCCAGTAATGTGAAGGTAACACTTTAAATTAAGGTGCCACTTATAAATGCTTTATTCTTATTTATGAAAATGATCACTAAATGCAGCTACTTCCTCAAATAATGTATTATGAAGTATGTTATAAAATGCATTAGTAATAAATGCTGAACAGATGATGCGATGAGAATCTGTTGCAAAGGATATTGTGAGGCGTAAATTGTATTAAACCATGCATGTGCATCTTTAATACATGAATTTAAGTTGTTATCTACCATCCTATAAAGTGGTTTATACATTAATAAATAATAATAAATTATTTATAAGCGGCACCTTAATATAGGGTGTTACCAAAGCAGAAAACATTATAAGTTAGCAAAGTGATTTTTTATCGCAGTATAAATGTGACATCCACCATATCCCGCTAACCTCCCTGAATATTTCTACGACTCCATCTAATGCAGCTAATGCAATTTCTGTAGCCTGTAGTTACTACAAAGTGAAATTTGCAGTACCTTTTTATTGTGCCCCAAGGAAAGGCCACTGATCTCCATCTGGGGACGCGTGACAGCTCCGCTGCACGAGCGATAGTGGCGCGCGTCCCCTCGGTGCTGGGCACAGCCAAACCTCAGCGTGGGCAGCAGAAGGGAAATTTGGTGCCTCTGTGACACTGTGGGCAGTGAAGGGACGGGTTTGACACAGCCCTGTTGTGAAAGGCTCTCAAGGCCTGATCGAACCTGCCAAATCTCATTGCCTTGATGGGTGGCCGCAAAGGTGCTCTCTGTGGCAGGAGTCACAAACAATAACTTATTTTTCCTGTGGCAGGTGATGCAGACCATTCTTCTGTAAATCCTAGATCTATCAATGCCACCTGTCATAAAATCAGCCTTGAAGAGCACCTTTTCATGCCTTACGTTTTTTGAGCTTTGTAGAAAAAGAACCCCAGAACTAAGATGTGAAACAATACAAATAAATAAAGGGTGAGATCTGGCACTTTCTGCTTGTGTTTGTGCTAGTCCAGCTGGAAAATACAACTTCTCTGCAGCCATGAAAATAGAAAAGCTTATTTTTATTTTTTTCAGAAGCACCCGTTTTCCTTGAAGTTGACTTTTATATTATTAGGAAAAAGAAAAATGTCTAAGGTGAACTTATTAGAACTATTCTTATAATTTACTAAGTGTCTTGCACCTCTCTCTGCTACCTCTTCCCTCTCTTTGCAAGTCCTTACCCAAATTTCAGGAGATAAATGGACTGGTGGAAATTTAACACACAGGAGGCTTGATTTTACTCTGAGACCCCTCAACATGGTTAAAATCCCCATTAGCTTTTTAGGGGTTTGGATACTCAACTAGACCAGCCTGGAGAATGGGGTTTTTGGCCCAGATCTCAAATGATTTAGCTAAAAAAGTGATGGTGGGTTATGAAACAGGACTTTCTGAGAGGTCAGTCCCTTTCCCTGAAGGCTCAGTCACCACCAGTGCTCATTTTATCAGTGAGATAAAATCTCCTTTGTAAGGAAGAATACAGACATATTGAACCTGTATTTTTCTCATTCTGGGGAGGGCAAAAAATATTGTTTTTTTTTTTATTTATTCCATGCTAGATTTGAATGTTGGGGCTGTGAACTCAATGTTCATTAGGTGAGAAAAATCTGTTAAAGTTTCATTTTCTGTCTGTTGCATCAAACTTAAATGCAACGATAAATAAACAAATTAGGTAAAGCTTGCAAACAACAAGAGCAGTGTTCATAATCTTATAACTCAATTTCCTAAACTCAAATTTTACATGTCAAAAAAACTATACTGACATGCGTATCTCATCTGATAAAGTAAATGCAGTGCTTATTTCCTTTGTAAACCACTTAACCAGATATAATTTTAATACTGGAAAGGGACTAATACACAAAAAAAAGGATTCATTAGAAGCCATTTGCTTACTGATTTTATTTTATTTTTCTGATTTCTGTTTACTTTGGAAAAGGGGGAACTCATCCATTAATTAAATAATGTAAAAGAAGCTATGTTCATCCACAATAGTATGAATTATAACAAAGCATTTTTATTGTTAGCAGGAAAATGATGTGACTTAACAAAAAGATTAAAGTTCCTTTGTATTCTAAAGATATTAATTCATTAATTATTAATTATTAAATACTGTACTTGGAGCAAAAATTTAGACTAAGACAGCATCATTAAAAGAGGAATATTTCACAAAACAAAGGCAGCAGGAGAGAGAGAAATGAGAGCACCTCTAATACCTCTTTTCATGACAATGGGACTAAATAGCATTTAGAGGTGATCTAAAATTCTATTTGTTTAAATCTTTAGTAATGTTTTAATCAAAGAACTGGCAATATCTAAAAGGTTTTGCTGTTCCTGTGTATGCCTGTAGGTGCAGGACTCACTGTGGCAACTTTGCTGTTGCTTTGCATGGAGAGGATTGGGATCTATTGCTTTGCTTTCTGGTGAAGTTGGTGACAAAATCTGGAGTTATTGGAAGTAATAGAGCGCAGCAATTAAAGCACACAGAGGAGAGATTCAGAAAATGAGATTGTTTACAAATACTACTGAAAATGCAAGTTTGCATCCCATGAAGCTAGATCATTAGCTTCTTCTGCTGCCTTGATTTTTTTGTGGTCCTGGCTTTAATACACTTTTGTTTGTTTGTTTTTTGTTTAACCATTCTTATGAATTTGACTAGCTCTTTATTTTAAATTAAGAACACTGTGATCTAAATGAATCACAGCTCCATTCTTCCTTAACATCATTTAATTCTATCATCAGTTGGTCTTTCTGACCAAGAAAATGTAGTCAGTTTATTCCCTCAGATAGTTTATTCAACAGAGGTTATTTTAACCTCAGGTTATTAGCCCATCTGCAAAGTAATTTAGTGAGTGAAAATGCTGCTGAAATCCATATTCATGTTTAGGAAGATTTCATCTTAGCAGACACTTGTATCAATTTACAGCATAACCCCTTGCAACAACATTGATATAACATAATTGCTCTGACTGCCGAGCACAAAGCAAGGACGTGCAGAGCTCAGGCTTCCCAGTCACCTTAACTTGCTCTCTGCCAGGGTCTCTGGGTGTTGCATAACCTGGGAAGCCAGCTCTGCAGCAGGGAAATGTTTAGGCCAAAATGAATTTCCTTGTACATTTTCTGGAGTTCTGATGGGTTTCAGTGGGTGCTCCCCAGGTGTGCAGCTGAACAGTCATGGGTGGTTTCAGGCTCAATGGCTCTGAAAAGGGAGCTGGGGGAGTTCAGCCTGGAGAAAAGGAGATTCAGGGCTGACCTTGTCACTCTCTACAGCTCCTGAAAGGTGGCTGTGCTCAGGTGGAGTTGGTCTCTTTCTCCAGGCAGCACTGACAGAATGAGGGGACACAGTCTTAAGCTGCACCAAGGGAAATATGGATTGGATATTAGGATTTTTTTATTTTTTTATGGAAAGAGCGATAATATTTTGGAATTGTCTGCCCAGGGAGGTGGTGCAGTCACCATCCCTGGGTGTGTTTAACAAAGCCTGGATGTGGCACTGGGTGCCAGAGTTTAGGTGAGGTGTTGGGGCTGGGTTGGACTTGATGGTCCTGAAGGTCTCTTCCAGCCTGGTGATTCTGTGAATCCTGTGAATGATTTAGCATGAAGTTTTCATCAGAAGCTTCATATTTTATGCCATACTTGTGAGTTTATAGACGCAGTGTGGTCAGAACTGATAAATTCTCCAAAGGATAAATTTGAGGGTTTGGGTTGGAAGGGACCTTAAAAATCATTTTGTTCCACTCCCCTGCTGTGGGGAGGGAAACCTTCCACTAGACCAGGTTGCTCAATTCATATTTATTTCCCCCAGAGAAAGAGACTGTCTCAAATAATTATTGCACATAGCAGAAGCCTGTTCATCTTTCCCACACCACAAGCCTGCATCCCATCCTTTCTGGAGAGGGAGATGCACATGCTTGTACTTCTCTTCTGCTTATTACAAAATCAGAGCTGTAAACAAACTCCAGAGTACTGCAACAGCAGCAAAATTACACTCTGTGTTCACTGGGTGCACAGGAGGGTCCAGCTTCTGCTGTTACATATATTTTGTACAATAATAGAAATACTACTGAGTTCACTATTTCATCTTCCTGCAACACCTCTCTAGGCTTTTGTTTTTTCTCCTTTTAGTGTTGCGTGGCAGTTTTCCCGAGGAAAATATTCTTAGCCCAGTAATGTTCATTATCAAAAAACTATTTCTGTTTCTTTGTCTACATGTTAATCTCTTCTTTTAATCTCGTAATGTGTTTCCAAAATTTCTCAACTCTTTCTGCTGGTGGAATAAAGCTTCCCCTCTTTGTGAAAGTATTTTCCAACTCAAACTATCCATGTGGGTAATCTTTTTTCAAAGAGAGCAAAATTGCCCACTTTGAGAAGCCTGTCTTGTGTGTTCCTGATGGGTTGCAGAGCTGCCTGTGTGGTGCAGATCTGGGCATTGCATGGAGTCCTGGAGATGATCTAAACCTCATAGCCCTATTTATAAAAGTATTGGAATATTGAGAACTCATTCATTTCCTCCACAATTTGAATATTTATTTGCATTAATATATTGGTGCTTGGGGTTTTTTTCCAACTTCATAATTTTTGCCGTGCAAATATTAGTTGATTAAATTTCTGAATAGGTTTTTTTTTTTTTGCAAAATCAAGTCTCAATGCTGCAGTTTTGATCTGCTATTAAAAAATTGGAAAGACTAAGGTCTTGTCAGAGGCCAGGCAGGAAATTTGAGGCAGAGGTGGGGAAAAAGAAATCCAAGTTCTTTTCTTCCAGTGGTTTAACCACAAGAACATCCTTCTGTTTTGAAGAGTATATTTCTTCTATTAAAAAAATTAATAATAATAATGAAAAAAGGGAACAAAGGCACACAGGACTGTCAGTTTCAGTGGAGCTTAACCATCGTGGTTTTATGGTTTGGCAAATGGAGAACATAATTGCAATCCCAGAACTGAAAACTTCCAGATACTAGGCCTGCAAATCACTTGACCAGGATCTCTTTGCTTCTTTTAACCTAAATAGGTTCTCTTCCTCCCATCTCAAAGGCACCCTGGAGAACTCACATATTTTAGCCTTTAATAACAACATCAGAGAAATCCAGTGAGTAGTTTTTGGAAAGCTGAATCTGTGGCTGGTGCTGGACTGGCTGCTCTTAACTCTATAAAGTCTGTTTTCTGTATCACTAATGACATTTTTAGGGTAACTATGGCTTAAGAGCAGCAGAGAAAACAGTTGCATCCGGCTGATTAATTAAATTATGTGGATATCGCTCCATCCCCTACCCAAAAGGGAGTTAGTGGTGCTTTTTTACTTTAACAGTAGTATTTTTACTGTTGAGTAGGATGTGCAGCAACCCAATCTACAAAGCCTACTCCGAACTACAGGGGCTTTGCCAGAACTGCTGCACAGGCAGAGTCCCTGGAGAAGGGGCTTCGATGGCAAATGAGGATTATTGTGCTTTACACCAACTCCCAGCAACGTAAATGATACAGGCAAACAAATCTGCTCTTTGAATTCCTTGCATCCATATGGAAGAGCAGGGGAGGCAGAGCTGTGTCACTCCAGGATGCGTGGACCGACACTGAGAAGTATCAGCCCTTGCGCTGAGCTCTTTCTGGGTGTCACACATGCCCTCGAAGCCTTTTCTTCTTTTTTTAGGAGCAAGAAATGATAATTTGTTTGGAGAAAGGAGATAGCTTCTCTTAGAGATACAATGTATGCTCTTGTCTAATTTCTGTCCTTTCCAGTTGCATCAATTTAAATTTGCATTTGGAAAACCCACAAGTTTTTTCCTTTAAACTCAATGACTCTTCAAGAGGTTTGGCAAAGTAAGCATTGAAAATAGCTGGTCCATGTGTCTGCATTTGTGTTTTGATCTACTATGTGTTACACTAGACTGTTTTTTAAATCATTTAATTGTTTTTAAAATTATGTTCTAATATAAGAACCTTACTTCTGAACTAAGACACCCCAAGAGTGGTTATTTAACAATACCAGGGCATATAATGAGCTCTTTTCAGTAAAACCAGCAGCTATGCTACAACAACCTGTCACTTTAACTTGATCTATTCTTGTTTTATCTGATAACTGTCCCCATTTGTGAAAAGTGAGGCCATAATCATGTTGATTTTTTTTTTCTTTTCCTTTCCAGAAGCCGGGATATAAACCTGAGTGTGTGGATTTGTGTGGTGCTCGCATTGAGTGGACCTCAGAGAAATCCAGCAAAAAGAATGTTTTTCAGGTAAGAGGCAAAGCATTCCACTGCTCATTTGTGTCTGAACTCTGTGAAGAGGTAGGTTTTATTTCCTTGGTTTTAATAACTAGATCCTGATTTAATACAGCATTTTTCTTACCAGTAAAGGAGTGTAACACTTTATCCAGCATCGGTTTACTATTTTTCTAAGAGAAGGATTTCTGATGACTGAGTCTCCTAAACACTTGAGAACCTGTTGATTTATTGATTAATGCTCTATATTCAATTTGTTTTTAAAACTTAGTAGGTAATTGCTTTGGGTTCAGGCCTAGAATCTTGACCTAGAGGACTTCCATAAACACAACTTCTTCAAACTGCTTATACAAGCACGGCTCCAGCGCAGTGCGGTTTCTCTGTTTATTTTTATTGCTGCTCAGGGTCCTCAGACGGTGATGACCCAGGTTCACTTCTGCAAGGGGAGGGGAGGATTTTTAAAAGCTTGCCTCTGTCAGGGCCAGCAGAGAAGGACATGTATTTCTCACAGGACTATTCTTCATTGATGGGAAATAATATTATTTAATTCCTTCGTCCAAATGCCATTGAATTGAAAGGGAGGATCAAGGCCCAAGAAGATGAAAGGAGGGGAAAAACATTACTGCAAGGTTAACATTCCAGGATCTAGGGGCTAAAATAGTTTGTTGCAACATCTTCAGGTTTTGGACATAATCCAGCTCCCATGAATATCAGTAGAAAGGATTTGTTGTCTTTTTCTGTTTCACTAAATGTTGCATCAAGCCACATCAAAATATTATTCTCTAAGAGCCAAGTTGTTTCCCAGAGTTCTAACATTTAAAATGTTTAACAATACAAGCAATAAAGTGGGGAGAGATGCAGAAGGGAACATGTCAGGGTCAAGACCCTGTTAGTTACCAGAGAGTCCTTTGGCATCATGACCAATGAAACATGCTGGAGAAACCAACTGTGTCTGGGTCTGGGATGGAAGGGAAAAAAAAAAGCCACTACACATAAAAAAACCCCTAAGGGCCTGTACATGGCTTCTTAAAAAGAAATCTCTTTGAGTCAGCTGTGTGTTACAGAGGCTTTTTCAAGGTTTATTTTTCTAGACATCTTTCTAAAGCGCATGGAATATTTAGAAATATTCCTCTTTTCCAAGACAGTGAGACTTATGCTTCTATACCCCCCACATCTTTCAGGTTGTCTTGAGACAACACTTGGGGCTTTGTCATTTCCTAGGTATTTTTAGAATAAATATTTTGGTTTTTGCTGTCAATCTTCAGCTTTTTCACTTGGAATGTGATTAAGTATAACCTTAGCCTTCACTCCTGCAACCCCCTGAGCGCACTGACAGGTCTTCTGAGCTTCTAGGGTTTATTTCTCATTTTGCAGTAAGCAAAATTCCCGTTTGGAAACGCATTTCGGTGATTCATTTGAGCTAATGCATTCCCAAAGTAAAGACAAACGAAGCTCTGTTATTGATTTACCAAACTGGTGCTACGAAGGCTCTGCAATGCATTTTCTTCTCACTTCTGTTCGTGTGAGGTGTAACTGAATCAGAATAATGTGAGAAAGGAAACTCATGCACTACTGCTTGAACCCATTAAAATGTGTCTTCATCAAGCCAATAAGTGAGTGGGAGAGACATTAAGAAGTAAAAGCATGGGAGGAAGGACATATGTTAAGACACATTTTGAAAAGGGATGGAGCATTGTTTAGACAGAGAGCTACAAGAAGATTGTGCCAGATGGTAAGAGCGAAAGAGGAGAAGGCTTTGGCACCAGTAGTGGTGACATTTTGGGAAAGGAAGGGACTGAACAAGACTGGTGCTACATGAGCAGATAGAGTGGGAAGGGGACTGCAGAGGGAGCGAAGATTTGTGAGATAGTCTGGAGGGAATCCAAGGCCAGTTCGAAAGCAGAGAGGTCATTTGGTACCTGGAAACTGAATATTTCAGGAAACAGTTCTGATCTACTTATTCCTCGTGGGTGGGAATAAAATTGATAGTGTGTGTCTACTTATTCATAGGTTTGTTCAAATGGAAGCAACATGGGTGGCTTTCTTTAATGCTTTCTTTCTTTTTTTTTTTTTTTTTTGCAACCTAAATATAGATGCATTGCATTGCTGTTTGATTAAATACATTAGCTGCTTAACTCTGAAGTGATCAGAAATAAGTATAATTATATCTTCAAAACCCATCAAAACATAGTTGGTGTTTTGTTTAATTACTTTCTAATAAAACCTTCTTTTCTCATTCAGTGGCTTCTTTGTGCTAATGTGTTGTATTAGGAGTAGGTGCAGAATTTTGAATTTGATTTTACCAGGGTGCTCAATTTGAGTTCATGAATTATAGATCACAAATGGAAAAAGACTATTGAAATTTTGGGCTGAAGAAAAAGAAGGAAGTCTTGGATTTAAAATCTAAGCAGATGACAGTTAATGGATAGCAGCAAGAAGATGGAGCATAGGAGTATCATAAAGAAAAACTAATTGGAAACGTGATCGACGCAGGGAGAAGTAAAAGAGGGAACTGCAAGTGAATGATATTCAGGCAGGAAGATTTGGGTTTCTGGTGTTGATCATGATGCTTTCAGCAGTGTTACTCCTCTCATTTTAATTGAGCTACTCCCTTTTTAACAGGATAAGTCTGATCTGTCTCACACTATCCAATTTGTGCATGCAATCTATTTCTGTCCTTGATGCACACATTATGTGGGGGTATTTTTTCCCCTCAACTTTTCCTTAACAGTAACTGAAAATATGCACATCTCATAGACTATAACCTCCTGGTTTCCTTTCATTTATTTTATTGATGGTGTAACTGGCACCAAGGAAAAAACCTGGTTAGAAGCAGCTTCCCATGGTGTGGGGTGAGGTAGCAGCTTGCAGCGAGACACGGTGCTGTTTGTTCTTGCTGGCTGAGTGATGTGATGCACTAGGTCTTCATCGGAGGAGTGCTGAATAAAAGAAGATTTATGTTCAAATCACATGCTTTAAATATTTCTGCTAAGTGCTAGTTTGCTCTTTGGTGTTTAGCCTGAAATTTAAAGCACTGAGGATTAAAAGGATTACAACATAATCTTAAATAATCCTAAGTGTCATTTACAGAGAGATGGTTGTAATAACTAAATAAAACCATGTTAAGGGATGGCAGTGTTGTCAGTCAGCAACTGGAACAGAAACAGCGCCTGTGTCACTTTGTTGTTCTCCTCTTGCCTTTTTTTGGCTTAGTTTGATATTGGGTAGGTGTGTTTTGATGTGAGTTATCAAAAACGAAAATAACTTAATGGGCTGCTTTTCAGTCAGTGTTGATATGGTGTTTGAAACACCAGTAACTAGGCTAATTTGTAGATTTTTTTCCCAATATTCCACATTTCCTACTTTTAGTAAACTTTTCAACTGGGTCTTATTCTTCCCCCTGTTTTACTCAACCTCTACTCTAAGCCAAACAGCCTTTTAATTTGAAATTCAGCCCAGACTTCATGGAAGATGGGCTCTTGACCTCTGGATTTTTAATTCTGGGGGTTCATTAGCGCAAAGTCCTGTGGTTGTACACTATTTCCTTGAAGAGGTTTTGGGAGATTTCTCTCAGATAATTCAAAATAGAAAAGGAAAAATAGGAGAGAGGTGAAAAGCACAAAAAAGGTCACGAGCAGCATATTTATGAATCGATGAAGCTGCTTTGTTCTCTTAATAGCACCATTCATTTAACTAACAGGCATTTTTTGGTTTCTTTAGTCATAATTTTACCCTGTTCACTGAGTTCACATCTAGGAATGTTTCATATGAGGAATTTCTGGAGTTTTGTGGCTGGGCTCTTGCCACAGATGTGGTGTGATACCGTTTTTTGTTTCAATGCACCGCAGCTGTAAGGGGTCACTCAATCCTGCACAACTAAGAGTATTTTACAAATAGTGAAAGCTGTGTAAGACCTACAGTATTCCACCAGCGAGACAGCTGGAAGTACAACTGCACCTATGTGTAATATGAAAGAATTTATCTTGCAGCTGTTTCATATATAATAACATTTATGGCGCTGATCCTGGGTAACTCCCTTGTCCTTGAAGCTCTCCAGCTTTGTCCAAGCGAGTAATCTGAATGATAAGCTATTTTGTTCTACATACTATAGGATCAGGATAGTGCCTGGATGCCTCCCAGGAATGGTTTAAGTCACTGCTTTTTGCCATGGGAGGGATAATTTTTGTTTTCCCAATCTCTCTAGAGGAAGCGCTGAGAGCACGACGTGGAGGGGCTTGGACTGGGATTGCTATTTGGGTTTCTTTGTGTGTTTTTGAACATAAATGCTACACAGAGGAGGGAAATCTAAAAAAGCCACCTTGCAGGCTTGTGGTGGTCCTTATCAGCAGCTGTTTGTTCCCACCCAAATCCCAGAGTTAGTCCCATTTCCTGAGCCTGAGAGGGCTCTTGCTTTCAGCTCTGAGTTGGACAGGAATCTTTGCTGGATTTCAATCTGCTATGCATTTGATGGACCTCTTGTGATCTCAGAACACCATTTTGTCCACTTCTGGACCTCACTGCTGTGGCTGGGGTTTAATTTCTATCCCAGAGACCTGAATTTGTTACTGCCTAATTAAAAGACTTGGCCACAGCACACAGTCATTAGGTGGTGTCAGAAAGAGGCTCTTTAAGTAATAAAATTAGGTTTTTAGAAAAACGCAAAACCGAAAAATGGTCTTCATCTTCAAAAGAAGCGCGGCCAGCAGTTTGAGGCAGTTGGGTCCCCCACTTTGAGCACCATGGAGTTCCAGGACAAAGGGAAATTGTTTCCCACTGCCAGAGGGCAGGTTTAGATGGGATATTGAGAAAGAATTCTTCCCTGTGAAGGTGGGGAGGCCCTGGCACAGGGTGTTCAGGGAAGCCGTGGCTGTCCCTGGATCCCTGAAAGTGTCCAAGGCCAGGTTGGATGCGACTTGGAGTAGGAGATGTCCCTGTCCATGGAATGAGACCAGTTAAGGTCCCTTCCAATCCAAACCATTCTCTGATTTTACATAAGTACTCTTTTTATTGTTGTAAGTGAGATCCTGAACACAGCAATGTGGAACAGGCTCCCAATTGTGGTTCTAGTTCTGTCTTCTAACTGGCTTGTTAATGACCTTACTGGCAAAGCTCCTGCCAAAATATTCAGTAAAACCTAATCAATAAATGCAGATAATCTTCTGACTTCTCGACATGTCTGCTATTTTCTGTTGTAAGCTAAATCCAACAAAGCCCATGAATGTTTTGTTTTTTTCATGTATTCAGTTGTTCTTTTCTTAATTTCTTTCATTTTGAACATCTTGTAAGTTTTAATGTATTTTTTGGTCATCAAAATAAAAAAGTAAGAGTGATATTACATAGTGAAAGAGGAAAACCAGCTTTGATTTGATTGCAGGAAATAGAAAATTGCGCACAATATGCATTTTAAACTTTATAAAATTAAGAAGTCACTTTGGCTTCTAAAGACTATAATATGATATTTTAAGGTGATGATAAGGAGACACCTTTAGATATCCTTGGTGATTTTATTTGTTGTTATTTAATATATTTTTTATGTATGAAAAAAGCAGATTTAACTGTAACCACTTCACCTGTGTTGACAGTAGCTGCTCTTGGGACCCAAGGAGGTGTTGAGGTGTCCCTGGTTAGTAAAGAGCACAACAGGCAGAAAAATCAGCTGAGAAAGGACAAGATCCTTATGCAATTGAGAATAAGCAAGAGCCTGGTAACTGGAGCACTCTGGAATATAGAGTTCTACCCTTGTTTCAGAAGTGTTGGGTGAGAAATGGTCAGGCTTTTCTCACCAGTGTCTCTCTTTTCAATCTGATTTTACTCATATTAGCCCAAAGAGAACATATGGAAAATGAAGTGGAATTCAGATTTCTCAGTGATTACTCAGTAATGGACACAGAAATTCTTGATGTGATTCATGTTCTAAGGAATATCAGGTAATAGAGCCAGTTTCACCCCCAAAAAAGTGACAGAAAGAGTGATGCAAGCAAAGCTTTACACAAGGACAGGAACATACAAACTGTAAGGATTTTGGCTTCATTTGCATAGGAAACCTTAACAAAAATGAAAAAAAAAAAACCAAACTTTTCTATGACATATACAAAAATATTTCCATATTTTGATATTTCAATATTCAAGCTATAATCAATTTGGAAATAGAGAAGCAGTCAACAGGAGGGCACTCGACTGACAGCACTGTGCATTTAAAAAGTTTGGGAAACTGAGTCTTCAACCTCTGTAATGGAATTTCAAGGAGCTTTTCTATCAATTTAACCTCTGTAATGGAATTTCAAGGAACAGCAACTTTATTCATAAAAAGGACAAACCAAGCAGTTAAGTTAGAGGTGCCACAAAATTATAGTTAATCTGTTTCTCTCACTTGCTGAGTCTGCTTTGGGGTAAAACAAACCCCTCAGTTATGTCAGAAAGGCCTTGTGTATTTAGTGGCTACAGAAACAGAACATTAACATTTTGTCGTTGTTATTATTATAAGAAAAAACTGAAGTCCTAATTACCACTTCTTTTAATGATGTGAAAAAGTTGCTTTTCAGCAATAGTGAGGTCCACTCCTGATAGGGAATATTTTGTTATAGTTAGCTTAATGAAATAAGATTCAAAATTCTCAAAAATCTTTGGTTGATTTGTAGCTAAATATGATCTTATCTGGGTGGGTAGTTTCCCCCCATTATTGTCCTAAAAAAAAAAAAATCAGGAAAAAAAATCTTTTGGAAAGTGTAACTTCAGCAACTCATGGAGGTCTTGGAAAGGCTTGAAAGCCTGAAGCAGAAGCTGCCCTGAGCAGGGTGCTGGGGTGCTGCTGGCTATGGCACTGCACATCACCTCTGTGTGGAACCCACTGCAGGCCACGGCCTCCCTAAATGCTGCAGAACTCCAAAATCCAATGGAAAAGCAAGCCTAAATTTTCCATGAAACCAGGCCGATTTTAAAAACTCACTATCTGTATTCCCCCAGTCTGACATTGTGTGTGTGTAGAAGTCTGTCTGCTGAAAGTGATGGTTAGAATAGCTCACTGTGCTTTTTGAGAGCCCATCTCTTGGCAAATCCAAGTGCTGGCACGTGAGTGCCTGTGATAGGTACGAGTGCCTGTGTGTGCTCATACACATGTGCTTCTCAAGGAATTATCTGAATCACTTAGCCCGTGACAGCCACGCTTGCAGCTTTCACCAGTGCAGATGTTATTTGTCCATCAGGAAAGAAAATATTTGTTTCGAGCCACAGGCATTTTCTGTGCTGCAGGAATAAAACATAGCAGCAGTTAATGCTTAATGTGCGTGTGACATAATTTTGTCAGGGACAGAAGCACGGCTGAGCACAAGGAGCTGGACAAATCTGTGAGAGCAGAGGAAGCACCTTGTGCCTTGGAAAACGAGAAAGCAACCCGGGCAGCATGACAGAGGAGCAGCTTATTTTTCCCATTGTTTTTTTCTCTTTTTTTTGGCCGAATTCACAGCAGGTTGTGCAGTTGGGGAGGGGAGGAGGGGGCTCGAGCGATGTTATTTTGTTTTGCAGCTGAAGGAGCGAGCGGCGCTTTGCAGCTCCCGCATGCGAAATGGGGCTGCAGCCTCTGCTGCATTATTCATAAACATATTGCTGCCATCTCGTGGGCAGCGCACGGGCGGGCAGGGATGCGGGCAGGGATGCAGGCAGTGGAAGAGGGGAAGGATGAAAGCACTGGAAGTGGGCATTGGATGTGGGCAGGAATGCAGACAGGGAAGGTGGGCAGAGATGTGGGCAGGGGATACAGGCAGTAGAAGAGGGGAGGGATACGGGCACTGGAAGCGGGCAGTGGATGTGGGCAGGGATGCAGGCAGGGATGTGAACAGTGGTGTGGGCATAGAAGATGGGCAGGAATTCAGACAGGGAAAGTGGACAGGGAAGGTGGGCAGGGATGTGGACAGCAATGCGGGCAGTGGATATGGATAGGAAAGGTGGGCAGGGATACAGGTGGGGATGTGAACAGTGGTGTGGGCATGGAAGATGGGCAGAGACATGTGCAGGGGATGCAGGCAGTGGAAGAGGGGAAGGATGCAAGCAGTGGAAGTGGGCAGGGATATGGGCACTGGAAGTGGGCAGTGGATGTGGGCAGGAGTGTGGACAGGGAAGGTGGGCAGGGATGTGAACAGCAGTGAGGGCAGTGGAAGTGGGCACTGGATGAGACAGTGGATGAGGGCAGGGATGTGGGCAGTGGATGCAGGCAGGGATGTGAACATGATATGGGCAGTGGATGTGGTCAGGGATGCTGGCAGGGATGTGAACATGATATGGGCAGTGGATGTGGGCAGTGGATGCAGGCAGGGATGTGAACATGATATGGGCAGTGGATGTGGTCAGGGATGCTGGCAGGGATGCAGGCAGCAGAGGCAGCCTGGGCTGCCCAGTCTGTGCCCGGTGCCACCAAGGCTCTCCCTTTCCCCATGGACTCCTCCTGCAGGGCGCACTGAGCATTTTAAAAACATCTTTCAGCCAAAATTGGTGCCCAGTTTCCCTTCCAACCCAAACTATTCTGCAATTAACATTCATTTAACTAGTTTCTGAATCAACCAATATATATTTTTTTAATAATATCCACATAGACCTGTGTTCTCTAAATTATTCCTTAGGTAGTAAATTTATGTTTTAAAATAGTGATTCTCTTCTGATCAGCTGGTAGGGACAAATAGCTTCACAAGGACAAGCTTGTTCAAGACAAAGCATGTAATGAGAATTATGGCTACAGATAGTCAGTAGGGTGAACTCGATAAGGCACCTCTGATGTGAGGGTGGCCCTTGGTGCTGTGTTTTGTGCATTTATGACCCAGGAAAAATGGTATTTTCTGGCAATCAACAGCTGAAAGAAAAATGTAAGAAATGCAAAAGAAGACTGGATTTCCTGGTTCTTTAGTATTTTAAGGTTTAGTGCTTCTCCTAATGGAAAATAGTTAAATTAATTCAAGAGCATTATAATTTTTCATGTTTGTTTTTTTTTAATTTAATGTAAGCTAATACGAACAAAAAAAGAAGTATCTTGATGGGTGCCCAAACATTCCCTTAATTTATCAAACTCTTGGTGGGGGAAAAAAAAAAGGAGAAAAACGAATCCTAAATGAACTCACTCAGAGATAATCAAATCTGACTTGTTTACATGTTTGGTGCTGGTATTTCTGTGTTCAGCCACTACATTTTTTAAAATCTTGGCGAAGCCACTTGACTCCATTTTTTTTGTGTTTCTCTTTAATGGCTGAGGCAGATATTTGGAATTGGCTGGGCATGGGGAGCCTTGGCTGTCCTCTCGCTGAATTTGTGTGCAGAGGGGATGCCAGAGGAGAGGTTTGGGATTCACATTTTTTGTGTAGGAGTGATTTCTTTGCAGACAGGATGTTTTTTTGGATGCTTGAAGGTGTTATAGGGACAATGGGAGGCAATCTAAATGCAAGGGGGGAACTGCAGGCAGTGACCTGCCCTCTCTTTTAGATACAACACCTCTGGTTTTCAGCTGAGCAGGAATTCCTAAACTGTGATTCATGGGCCACTAATGGGATGGGGAGACTTTTTTGAAATGGTAATGCAAGGCCAGTCGGCCTGAGAAGACATTTAAGGTGGTTCCCAGATGAAAGGAAAACCCACAAGAACGTTTTCCACCAGGGACCCTGACTTTTCAAACCTCCTCCTCGAGTTTATTGATTTTGAGGATGCGCCTGCAATTGATCCCCGTTAGAGACTATTTTTATATGGACTATTGGAGTTGTGAGAAATTTGAGATTGAGTTCAAGAGCTGGATTTCTTGAATTCTGGAGTGCTAAGGTTTTTTACTGTTACGACGTTTTATTGGATTCTTTTGTTGGTTTTGTATTTTGTAAAAAATTAATTTATTTTTAATTTTTTATTTTAATAACCTCTGCTCTGATTTGGGGTAAAAAAAAATTCCTAGGAATTTCAGCCACTACATCTGCAATTGCATCTGTAAAACAGAGTGATCCAAGAAGTTTAGCAAACATTTTCTTTGGCAAACAAAGTTGCAAGGAGGGGATGTGGTTTGTTTACTGTTTCATTTAGAAATAGTCTATCAAACTTAAATTATCAGACAACTTTAACACTTAAAATCCGCAGCACTTCAGTCACACCCCCATTTTTTTTTGTCCTTGTAATAGTATTGATTGCTACAAATACATTGTTATTTTGAATTTTAATGTACTTAAAACCTGGAACGTGTTCAGCCTCCCTCAAGTCAGAGTTTGCAGGTAAATTGTCACAGATTGAGCTTTAAACTGATTTTTCTGGAGGCAGAGTGTGCATTTGTATATGTGAATATTTACATGAGAGCGCATTTTAATTTGGTAAAATGGGAACCAATTACTGTGATTCTCTTAAGTAATACAATAATTATTATTATTTTCTATTATTTGTACATAGTCATCACTAGGTGGAGGCATACTTTACATATTCTATTGAACATGTCATCTGTTATGGACTGAGATGAATTGCACTGATAGTGCAGAGTTAAGTGAGTGATCCCATTTTTACCCTGAACTGTTGAAATAACCTGTTACCACCCGTGCCCAGCTCTCAAGCAGACTGAGCAGAATTGAGTTTCAACCACTGAAAAACAATTAAAAATGGATAATTTTTAATCACGTGCCACCAGAAATGCCTTGAATTAATTCAGGAAAATTGTTAATGCGTGGTAAAGTTAAAAGGAGAAAACAAAGCAGTGGCCACGGAGCAAGAGGTTGAAAGGACAAATACCTGTTTCTTTCCATACCTCATCCTGCAGTACTGAAATCAATATGCAGTGGATTGGCTGGGCTTTTTTACTTCTCATTTTAGTTGTGGTAGCAAAGTCCATTCCCAGCCCATCCATCTCTTCTTGTGGAGATGCCTCTTACAGACTGGGCAGGTTGGATTTTGGCTGAGGGTCACAAGAACAAGACTTCCTCTGCTGATGTTAATACACCAATTTCTCCCAAACCCTCCTGATTTACACTGGGGGTAGAACATGAACATCTGTGCAGGTATTAAGAGTACCATGGTGATGCTTTTTTCCTTCTTTCGCTTTATGAGCTGGTAGGGCTGGATCTGTGTGAGGTGTCCTTGGGGGCCTGGCACAGTCCATGCCCTCTCTGGGAGGCCACAAAGGAAACTTTTGGGTGTGAATGTGGGAGTCTAAGAACTGTGTTTCTCCATACTTGGAATACTATGTTATGACTCTGCATCTTTTAATATCCCTTGACTTTTGCTGTTGGAGAAAGAAGAGTGATGGTGCATGGATTATAAAGGAAAAAATACACTTTATTCAGAAAATAATCCCCATTTTTTAGGGTATAAAACACATTATCTTCTATAAAATAAAGAGAAAAGTGGGGTGAATGTATTTTTACATCTTTGCCATTTCAATATATTTCAGGGAATGGAGTCAGGGTTGTTGAGAGAGCTGCGCCTGAGCTTTGCAGCATCTCCTACACCCCAAACTGTCACAGTGGCCATTGCTGTGACTCCCAGCTTTGTCACCTGACTTGGGATGCTCTGCCCCGATGGGCCTGAACTCCTCCTTCTCCTGGGACTGAGTCCCTGGAAACAGACCCTTCCATGAAGTGTAACAGACAGAGGTTTAAAAAAACTGCAATACACCTGAAATATGCCCCTCTTGTGTTTGATTTGTGCCTTTTTTTTTCCCCCGTATATTCTTTTTCTTTTTTTTTAATGATTTGGAATCACACTTTTAATAATTATATTCACAATCTAAAATTAAATAAACATTGTGTTTAGTGCTCGAGGAATTGCCAACCAGCACTCGGGAAAGTATGTCCAGCAATTTATCAGCGTGTAGAAAATAATTATAGCAATATTTTGAAATGCATTGGTTGTAGTTTTGTTTTGATTTATAGAATGTAAATAATCAGTTTTGGTTCTTCTGTTTCAAATGACTTTTTTTTGAAGTAAGGCTTTTGAATAAGAGTCCCTCAAACCAAGCTGTTACTCCTGGGAAATTCTGTAGTGGTATGTTACTGGCATTTGAAAAATGCACACCTTCTGAGAAAAAACAGGAAAATTCTGTCAGACAGACTGATGGGAATTCCCAAGTTTGGAAATGCAAGTTCTGTTGGAAAACAATGGCAGCACAATTCAGCTAGGGCTGCAGTTGGAGTGAAAAGGAACATGTTTTCACCATTGCATACATTTTTCTTCTTTTTCTTCTTCCTTTTTTTTTTTTTTTTTTTGTGTTTTGTTTTGTTTGGATTTTTTTGTTGTCATTCTGGGAACAAATATTCTACACGATCAGTTAAAAAGTGCAAAGTAAGGAAAGAGAGAGAGTAATGTGTGTTGGAACATAACATAGGCTTTACCCATGTAGAAAAGTGTGAAGAAATATGGTAAAATTGAATGTAAACAAAGAAATGGGGAAAATGAATGTGGGAGTGAAGAACTGTGTGCAGGCAGTAGGAAGAATGTAATCCAATAGTAGAGATCAAAGGAAGGGAAGCCAATTTTTTCAAATATTCCATAATAACTTCAATGCAGCAAGGTAAAGGATCCGAACAAAGGGTCAAAACACCACAAATGGGGGAGAGGAGAAAACACTACACGCAGCGAGGGGCGCGCAATTTATTGTCATTATTTTTGTTTAGGATCAGTTGTTCTCTCCCATCTCCTGGCATTTCAGGACTCTTTTATAATTACCAGCGCTGTTTTCCTCTCCCTCTCCCGCACACACACGCTCCGTCTCGCTCCCCCTTGCAGGCAACACTTCTCCTCTCGCGCAGATTTGAGGGGGTAGGAGGATCTCAGGGGTTCTTTGCAAGATGCTCGTTTCCCACTGCAGACTGTGGCATTGCCAGGACTCTTCAGGGGACTCTCTGCCAGCTATCCTGAAAAGCTTGCAGAGGAGTGGGAGAAGATTTGCATACTGCCCAAGTAGGGCCAGATTTGAACCCCCCTCTCTGCTGAGTAGTTTGTGACTGAGTAAATAATGACACCCAAATCCCTGCAGCTTCTGCACTGGGCTGGGTGCTGTGCTGTGCCAAGCTATTGGGGTCTGTCCCTTATTTCTTTTCCCTCCCCAATCCTAACATGCTCCTTTTTAATAATTCAAACAGAAATTTCATTTCACCTGCATCTCCCCCGCTTCTAATTTTACCTTTCTCTGCTCTTGTTTTCTTTTCCCTTTCCCTTTTTTTGTATTTTAATAACATATTTTAAGCCTTTTTTTTTTCTCCTGTTCTCAATGTGATGACAGTGTATCCTGATGGAAAGATAATAATGCCCAAGGAGGTTTTCTTTTATGAATTCTGCTGGTGTTACTTTCACATGCACAAATATATCATCTTGATTTCTAGCTCTGGGTCATTTCATTGCTCTTGTATGTCTTGCTACGAGATGTTTCCTGTAATTAAAAGATTAGGTTAAATAGATTATTTGTGCTGCCCTGTCTACATAAATGTTCTGTTTCTCTGCCTCTAGATACTGGCTTTTGTGTTTTAAGGCAATGTTGTGTACATGGAGTTGCATCATGTCTCCTTTGTCTTTAAGCTGCTGATTTATTGATAAGAGAAGCAATCAAACAAGACATTTACTGCCATAGCCTCGTAGGGTCAGTGAATTAACAGGTGCCAATAAGTTCTAAGGAAGTGTTTTAATCGTTTCTAAAGTATTTAATTAATGGACTTTCTTAGAGGCGTGGTGACAGAGCAGACATAAGGCTGATAAATATTTAATGCTTGTATCTAGGGAACTTTTTCTCCCTTTCATGTAATTTGAGGTGTTTACTAATGGAAAACAAAACCTAAATTGTTGTGTAGCATGCAATCAATGCTAAGCTGCTATTAGATTGTCCAGGGTTTGGATACCTATCAGGAATTAATCTGTGTGTGCTGTGATATTCTGCGTTTAGAGCTGGTTTTGTTTAAAGGGGATTTGGGAACTGGGTTTCTCTGACAGAGCTGGGTAGCTGTGCATTGGGTATCTATGTTAATACTTATGGGCTGTTTCAGGTAGCCTCTGTGAGAAAAATTTATTGAATATTTAGTGTGTGCATGGCTGTTTGCTTAGGCTGCCATGGTTTCAGCAATTTCCACTTGTAGGGGGGTAGGAGAAAAGAGACTCCAGGTCCCAATATCTTTGCTCTATGTGATGTTCAAAAAACTTATACCGTGACACTGTAAATATTCTTAAAAGTTTGAGAATAGCTTTTACTTACTTACAATAATTTGGGTTTTTTTCACCTTAGAGGAACATTTTCCTACTTGTTACTTTCCTAAGTTTTCACTCCTTTCACTCTTAAAGAAAAAGAAAAAAAATCAGCTGTGTTTAAGCAACATTTGATGGCATATAATTCCTCTTGCTCTTGAATTCTCTTTGTTCTATTCCTATGAAAATAAAAAAAAAATTCTTTTTTTCCTTAATATCCCTACCTTAAGGAAGAAAGTTTGTGGTACAGCAAGTGCGGCTCCATTAATTAAAGACCCTTTCCTTGCTTTCCCTTGCTGGTCTGAGCTTTGTTGAGTCACGCTCTGCGGTTTGCTGTGGCAAACAGGAATGCAGAAGGAAGGAATTGATTCTGTCTCTTGTTGCAGTCCAGCAGAGCTCTGATCCGCAATGCTCCAGCACACCAGGCTGCTCCAGACACCTTTTGCCATTGTTAGGGCAGCAGCAGGCTGGTCATTAGGTTGTAAGAGTTAATTTTGTCCTGTCAGGAGGGGGAAGTTGTGCTGTTGTAGGACTGGGGACACTGCACTGACCAGCAGTGCCCTCACTGGTGACAGTGGCTGTGAGCAGCTCAGCTCTGCTGATCATTTCTAATTATGATGGCATGCTGCTGGAGTGACAAAAAAGCATCTATGTAGTGCCCAGGCCTCTTGACTACACAGAAAATGCAACTAAGAACATTGTGATTTAGTGACAACATTGTTTTATGAATCCCTGAGCTATTAATGGGGAAAAGATGGAAAAGATGTGGTGCCTGTAGCACCTGAGGAAGGAGCAGGAAGCTTCCTTGGAAGTGGCTGGTCCTGAGAGAGTCCCAAAAACAACTTCTGGAGATGTGTCTTGTGTTGTCTAGAAGTTTGAACACACAGATCTATGGAAATTATGTGATGCAAGGGGCGAAATATTTATGAAAAAAAATTACTCTTATCAGAATTCAGCTAATCTATACTATATAATGCTTGCATGGTATAGTCTATTCCATAGTGCACTTTTTTCCTTCTCTCATTTTTTTAAACCCTTATTTTTACCCACTTTTCCTCTGTGTCTTTATTAATATAATTGCTATTTGAAAGCCTTTTATTTGGCATATATGGTGTGTCCATTTGTTAGGGCTAGGTTTGAAGTCATCCACATTTTCTTTCCAGCTCCGTAGCATGTAGAGAAGGATTTGCTTATAATCAGTCAAGGCAAAATAATTGGGAATAGGAATAATAATAATAATACAGCAATGGGGCAGAATAATTGGAAACAGGAATAATATAAAGTAGCAATGGCCAATGTATTTTTCAGCTCGCCTGCAGTGGTTTTGGTTTTCCACTTGACTCAGGGAATGTGTACATGGCACGTGGGGAGAAGCAGGCATCTCTGTGAGTCTGATGTATGCAAACCTGGAAATGCAGATATCACAAATGTTGATTAGATCTGCCTGTGTAATTAAAAATACACATCTGCCTCTTGGAAAATGCAGCTCCCTCCTTGGGTTCCTGGTTTTAGGCTTTCAGAGACAACTGTGCCAATCTGAGCAAGTCGAACAGTAACTTCGTTTGGACAAACTCTCACTCTGCTACTTTTTGTTCATAAATGCAGTTAACAAGTTCTTTTGTACTTCTTTGAGTGTTAATTGATGTAAACAAAGTCTGCATTTTATCTAATCCCACTGAAGCTTGTTAAAATTAGAGATGTGCCAAATTATTCCAAAGCAGGTTGTAAAGTAAGTGAACCATTAGATCCACTGGCTCACAAATGGCATAGACAATGTGTGCTCTGTTTGCTTCTTTTTCAGGGACTGTTTATGTCAGAACTTTCAAATCACAGGTTTTTTTTGCATCTCTTAACATTGTGTTTAGTTAATCTGTATGGCAGAAATATAGCACAAGCAGCAGGGCTGAGCGTGCCTGAAGCTATTCCTAGAAAAGTCCATATATACACTCCTAATTGAGCATACCTAGCAATCAGCTCTGCTAATTTCTATATCCAGCATTTTCTTTCTCACAGGCACATCCATTTGTTAGCATTTTCCCTTTGCAGGACTGTGATTTGCAAAATTGGTTCTTGCCCAATGTGTTATTTCAGAGGTGGTAATCCAACACACGGGGCTCTGTGCTAACCTCAGCTAAGCCTTCAGGGTGCAGGGTGAGCACTGAGCATCATTCCTATGGAAAAATTAGTGGGATTGATACAACTGCATGGAACTGATGGCCCTTCTGTCCTTTATTGGTAACTAGGCTGTCCTCACCAGAGGCTGTCCTCAAAATCTGGTGGTTCAGGGCTGCTGTTATTCTGCTCTTCTCCACACCTTCATCTGCTCCTTTGCCTTTTGGAAAATTATTCTTTTCCATCTCCTGCCTCCTCTCCAGATTTCAAGGTCTCTGTTATGCTGTGCTGGTACAGGACAATGCCCAGGGCTGTTGTGCCTGCACTGTGAGCACAAAAGTCTACACTCCTGCTCCAGCCCTCATCCCTTCCTGACCCAATACCCCCTGGGTTCCCTCAAGTCTTCTGACACTTGACCGTGAAGACAAGTTCAACATCTCCTCTAAGTCTTTTAAAGCTGGCTGTGATGTCTCCCCACTTAGACTTTCCCTTCAGGGTCCTACTGATAGAGGTGATGGGTTTGTTCCATACATAATTTAAGATGTATGACTGGGGCCTGGTGTTAATAGGAGTAATAAAACCTTATAAAACATCAAAAAAGGACCTCTCTGCCTGGTTTTCAAGTTTTGCTTCAAGTTGTAAATGATCACCAGGGATCAGTATCCTACAACTGCATGTTTTACAGCACCTCATGGCAATTGTTTCTATCAGAAGTTTGCTTTCTAACTGATAAATTGAGATATTGTGTTTATGCATTCACTGCTGCCCTCAAGGTGAAGGAGAGCAAATCTATAGAGAAAGTGGCTAGTGCTGGGATTTTCCTAAGCTTTGGGAACTGGCTAGAAGAGCTGATGTACTCAGTTAGGAACCAGATCCATAAACACCCTTACTGACCTGGTTAGCAGTGTTTTTATTTTTGCTTAATCACCAGTGCTTTTTCCAAACAAAAATGTCTTGTGGACAATTCTTCTCTCAGGTAAAGCTGAGAGAATCTGGTGAAGCATGTCAAAAAAGACAGATCTCAAAGATCAGTATATATAGATGTTAACTTTCATAATTCTCTGTTTTTTTCTAGCTGCCAGCACCATAGTATCTAATCTTTCTAGCAAACAGGTGGCTCTTGCAGCATGCTTTACAATCAGTCAGACTTTGCCTCAGCCTAATTTGCTTAATCATATTAATTAATTACTTTTGTAAATGTCAGAAAAGTTCAGCAGACATTTTACTTTTTAAAAAGATTTTTGAAGATCTTTCTAGTAAATATGTAACTTTGAAATATCTGCAGTATTTTTACTGAAATTGCATAGTTACTCAGATTATTCATTTCAAGTAAACTATTCAACATTTTTTTTCTCAGTCTTTTCACTTAGCAAATTGACTTAGATTTCTATGAATTTATTTCCTATTTTATCTCAGTTTAATTAGGTGATGCCAATCAATTCCATCCTGTGATCTGTTCTGCTAGTTACAGTGTGGCATTTTTCCATTTAATATACCCTCTGATTGGAGAACTAAGTATTAGTGGTAGGTAGGCACTATGGACTGTAAAATATTTGGGTTTTTCACAAATGCCTTTTATTTATGTATACCAAGATTTGTTTGCTGAAGAGTGAGGGAATTTTTTTTTTTTGAGTTCTGGAGACTCCAGGAGTCAACTTTAAAGTAGGAGATGAAAAGGATGACATGCCTCCTAAAGGTGGAACTCAGAGAGGTGTTGTAAGCCACCTGTCTTGACCAGGGCTATTTGTTAACCAAAATGGTGACGCTGTAGTCTTAGTTTAATTAATAAAATAAATGACAGGCTGAGAACATTTACAAAACAATGCTTGATAGTTTTGTGCAGGGTTTTTTAATTTTTTTTTTGGTGGCTGTATCTGTGGTGGATGTTATGTGATTTTTTAGTAAGGCTCAGAACAGAGGTCCGGGTATAGGTGATGCTCTGAGTGACAGTTCTGAGACCCAAAATATTGAGACTTCATAGAACTCTGCAGTCACTGAATCATAGCAGGCTTAGGTGAAATGAAGGAAAACAAATGCTCCTACCTCAAGAAGCCTTGGGGGAATCACATGAAATAAAGCCTAATTGACTAACAAATCTACAAATGGTGCTTTTCCTTACATCTGACCATGTAGTACATTTCCCATAATTTCTTTGTGCTAACACATTTTCTGGCTAATGGCATCTGAGGCACACAGTTCCTGCTGCCACTCGGGGTGTAGGAGATGTGCTCCAGATGTGCAGTGTGGGATCACTGTCCTGCAGGAAAAAGTCCTTCTGTTCCCATCTGTAACAGTATTTGACTTTGAACAGGGCAGTGATGGTTGCAAAGAATTTGTAAATCCTCTTTCCTTTGGTGTCTATGAAAGCCGGAGACTTTTATGTTAAAAATAAGTAAACCTGAGAAGCTTAAAAAAACCCCAATTTTCTGCCATGTGGTATCTTCAGGTTAGTCATCATGTCTTAACTCAAGGTCAAGCCAAGAAAAGCATTTGGTTTGTTCCTGCACCATGGGTGCTTCCAGCTAAGAACCCATCTTAAACTGTAAACCTTCGGGATTTCATTACTGTGCCGTTGTACTATTAATGCTGCTCAAGATATTTGTTTGAATGGGAGCTTCTAATTTCCCAGCTATGCATGGGGGTAGCAGACACTGTATGGAGCAAAAGGAAGCTGAACATGAGCACGAGGGGTTGTTTTAATTGTCTAGGAATTTGTCTCTCATTCTGAGATGGCTGTGTGTGGTATTTTTTTTTCTTTAATGAAACGAAATGAAGGTTGCACCACAACTTGGCCTTGTTGACTTTAAAGTGCACGAAATCTCACCAGCCCTTCAGTGAGCATGGGGTACATTTAAGCAGAAGAAGGCAGATTTTGTGTGGATCTGGACCAATTGATGTTTTTTTGGCAGAAACAATAGAAAACATATTACACTGTGTTTTTATGTTTGTTTCCTCACACTGTGTGGTTTTGTCTGGTTTCTCTGCAAGCAAGGTTCAAGCTGGCGAGCCACACAGTTTCCTTTTGATTTCTTTGTTGTTCGTTTATTGGAATTTGAGATTGGAAGCAGATACAGTGGATGCAAACCCGAGCAAGCCAAAATGTTTTCAGTCTGCCTGTGCAGCCCTGCCTGAAAGATCAAGCCATTGAATTTTATACAGCAACGATATTAAGCTAATTCTTCCAACTCTTCTGGAATGTATATTTCCATTAGGATGGATGTATTCACATAAACTAGTTATTTTAATATTCTTCTGAACTGGAATGCAATTACTCACTCAAATTAGCCTTTCAAAATATTGACTAAAGGGGTTATGACATTCTGATCCTTCATGAGGCTATGGTCAAAAATTCAAAGTTTGTCAAGATGCAAGATGCAGGCACATGAAATGGAGTATAAATGCAGGTTATGTATACTCCATCTGCAGCAATAATATTTTAAAAACTTAATCAGTATAATACTGCTTGACAGAATAGCACAAGATAAACTAATATTTTCAGTTCAATTGCATAAAGGCAGTTTAAAAATAGGCCTTACCATAGGATCATGCATTATTTTCCCTATGAAAGAACATGTGGAAACAGTAAGAAATGATAATCCAACATAAAATATACAAATGTACAAATTTTATCCAAATGCTCCAGACAAGCCAATATGGAAACCAGTATAACATACTCTGTTTCTCACCAGCATGCTTTCAGCATCAGTTCTTAAGGGTTTTTTAATGTTTAAATATATTTGATATATATTTAATCCACAAAAGGGTCCAGACAAAGCACTGGGGCACCAGTGCCTTCACATCTGAGGCTCTGCTTCAGCATCTGGCTCCCACCTGCCCACTTAACATAATTACTCAACATCAAACACTGTTTTGCTCATCTCCAGACTTCAAAGCCTCAAAGGAAAGTCCTTGTGCTGCTCTAAGACCCTGCCATGGCCATCCTTGGCGCTGGTGGTGGCAGTGTCACCATCACCCACACAGAGCAGGAGGGCGAGGGGGAGTGCTGAGACCCAATCCTGTCCCCTGCACGTACATGTAGTGGGAAGTTCGGGATATTTTTCTTGGTTGTTTTCCTTTAAGAGGACAAAAGGATATTTTTCTTGGTTTATTTCCTTTAAGAGGACCCCTTGTCATAGGTAAGAAGACCAGAGTGCTTGTTCTGTTGTCTGTCCCACTTTGTGCACTTATCCCACCTCCTTGTCCAGGTCTCTTGCTGTGAACACAGGTACTGAGCCTTACCTTTCTTTGGAGTAAAACTAAGATGTCCTTCCTTCTGGCTCGAGACAGCTTTGCTTGTCTCCTCCCCTGGGTTTGAGTTGTGTTGAGGAGCTGTCTGGTTCAGTCAGGCTCATCCATCTCCATCTCCAGGTTGTGACGTGGAGCTGCTCTCACTTGGATCTCCACTGCATATTCACCATGTGCAGTGGAATGGTACTTCCTCAGCTTCACAGGAGCTGGGGAACGCTCCTAGAAATGCACAGGTGGTCAGAGGATAAAGAGAAGTTTCTGTGGCCATTCTCTCTGAAGTGTATTTGCTCACATCACAGCCTGCCTCGGCACAGAATTCCTGAGCTTGAGCTCTCAATGCACAAAAGCTGTGAGATGGTGGGCACACCTGGCACACCTGCTGTGAGAATTGAGAATTAAAAACCTTCTGAATTAAAAATCTGGCTTTCAGAAACCAGACCCAGGCTGTGAATATATGCAGAGTAAACAGGTCTCAGAGAACAGAAGCTGCAGGTAAATCATCTGGTTTGTGGTTTTTTTTAGATATGCTATGTTATGGAGGTGTTACTCTTTCTTATTTTTGTAGCTTTCCATTAACTTGTGGTGATTTAGAGATATATAGATGTTGTTTTGTAATGCAAAGTGTGTAATCCTCAAAAAATGTGGAAAGTAAAACTTCCCTAAAAACGATATACTTTCCTTTCCTGCATAATGTGTCAGGCAAATGATAAATATCAACAGTGTTTTCAGAGCAAAAATACTTTAGATAAAGGGCAGAAACAAAGAAACGGCGTGTCAGGTGCATTAGAATGGGAGTGAATTAAGAGTCTCTGATAGCAGTTATTCTGCTAGTCCAAATAATGACTAATTACCACGGCAATCCTTATGTTCTGTGCCATACGGACCCCACCATGCCCACTCAAAAACACTAATGGCAAATATACATTGCAAACAGATGCCATGTGCACATATCATCTGAAAAGGCTTTTAGGAAAACAAGATTGCTGGTCTTTGGATGGAAGCAGAGCAGTTGTGCTGCAGGATGGCAGAGCACCAGTGATTCCCATGCCACTAGAGGCTCCCCATCTGTGCCACCACTGCAGGAGCATCGGGCATGGAGTGAGGGAGAAAAGCCTGGCTCAGGTTTGAACACAAATCAGCCTCTCCAGGTACAGCTTTTCTGTGCCACGAGCACACCTGGCTCATAGGATATTACATCTGAGCAGACTGAGATGGTTCTTGTTAGGTCCAGCTGGTGGGAAACAGCTTTGGAAACCAGGCTGGATAGTTTGGGGGTTTCTCTCTGAAATGGTGTCTGGAGAAGTGGTGTTTAAGGTCTTATAAATGCCAGAAATTAATTTCCCTCTGCGTGTTTCAAGGTAACTTCTGCTCAGCTTGGTGTGTTGCTGGCTGGACCATGGATGACCCCGACATCTCAGATCACCTTTGGGGAGCTCTGAATTAACAAGTGAAAATCGCAGATTTATAGTCCAGGAGTTGGTGCAGGTGCCCTGGGAATAGGGAGGAGCAGGACAGGGCTGTGAATTGCCACAACTGGTACCCTGGTACAGCCCTGGGATGGGCAGGTGCTCTGTGCATCAAAACTCCTGCTGGGCTGCAGCTGCTGCTGTAATCCCACCCTTCTGTCATTCCTGCAGAGGCTCAGTGCAAAGCTTTGGCTTCTGTAATGAACCACTTTAGGAGGGGAAATAGGCCTGTAGACAACATACTTTGAAGTGCAAATCGCCATTATTTTCAGTAATTTGAAAATACGGAGTTAAATTTTGGAAAGCAAGGGGCATCCATGTTTTTTAAAATCCTTTGCTAGGAAAGGAGAAAATAAAAGGGGGAAAAGAATACTTTGGCCTACAAATGATTTCTCTGGATTTCATCACTGCATTCTGGGTTTAACCATCGTGAAACCTCACACAAAACGAATACAAATGTCTCTTTAGTCCTGATCCCAGAGATGAGGAGCCTTGGTCCACAGAGGCTTCATGATAGCTGAGCTTACTGAGGACCTGCCAGCCTGCCCATGCTGTCCCATGGCTCAGCTCAGCCTGGCAGCTCCGAGGGGTGCCAGGATCCCAAGATCCTGCGGGCACAGCTGTGCCAGGAGAAGCCGAGGGACGCGTTTGTGTTTGCTCGGCAGCCGTGCCCAGTGGCTCTGCCACTTGACACATCATGAGACAAACGTGTCGGGAGAGAATTGATATGTTTGAAAATCAATCTGGGAGCGGCTTTCAGCATTAGCAAAGTTTCTTTCTGATATTTCTGCCATTTTGCCGTGTTGGGGTTTTAGAAGGCTTGAGTTATTCTCTTTTATAGGCATCCAATTCTAAAAAAAAATCCTTAATAATATGAAGTAGTGTATCTCATAAATGCTGATGGAAATAACTTCTAATAATTTTCCAGTTAATTCTTACTGCCTGCTAGTATGTGGATGCAACCACTGCAGTGTCATGTATAACCCTGAATCCATGGCAATTCCTGGAGCATCATGAGATCTTGATTAATGAAACATGGTTAATAACTCAGCAGCCTTGATGGAATAAACATCCAGGAAGAGGTGTATCTTCCTTAAAATATGAAGTTTTAAAAGCATTGAAAGAGAAAGGTCTAATGTGGCCTTGTAATTGCATGAACTGATATCTTTAGGATACGAAAATATTTTAAAATCTGATCTCAGAATTCCTCCAGCTACCTGCCTGTCTGTCCTGCATATTAGTCCTACAGTTTTATTGCTTTATTGCTCTTCTGCTTGCCCCTTCAGAATCATGCTTATGTTACACATTCCTCTAGACAGTCTTTCACACTTCATAAGGCTCTGAACTATCATTAATTAGGAGGCATTTCCTCCTGAAAGTCCCCTACATCTCTCTGATGGTGCATGAAGAGAGAGATATATCCTGACCAAATGAATAGTTTCTCCCTGTTGGTCATTATCCCTGTGGGACAGTGAAATCTGTCCTGGTGTCACTGACCATGGGCATGTAGAGTAAGCTTACAGAAAATGTTTGTCCAGAGGTACAGAGGTATTCATTTTATGTATGAGTTTACATATGGAGTATCTGTGCTCAGTCAAGCCCTGCCCGTAATACTTACAGCTGCAATAATCTCTCCAATTATTTTTCTTTCAGCAAATCCCATTATTTATATTTCAAGTTTAGCCCTTTTTTTTATAAAAGGCACAACAGTGAACATGACATGTTATTATTTTCAATGCATTCAGTGCTTAAGCTGCATTCTTTTTTTTCTTTTTTTTTTTTTCCTGGCTTAACTTCTGTGTGAAAACAGTGCTGGATAATTTACATTATTAATACTTTTTTAATGCTTCTCTGTATGAGGGAAAAGCACCTGGCCTCATCACTTTATGCATAGGCTAAACCCCAATGTGGAAAGCTCAGAGTTCCTTTTGTAAAGCTCAAAGACATTAATCTATGTTATGTGTATTCGGAATCTTGGGAATCTTTTCTATCTCTCCCCCAGGGCCTTACAGGTCATTTTCCATGTATATCTTAGTGGGACTGTTCAGCACCGTGTCCATTCCATCTACCTCCAACTCCACCTGAAGGGCAAAATCCTTAAGATCTTGACACAATACTGATAAATACATGGAATTATTAAAGTTGCCATCTCAGCAGAATAGGATTGCTGCTGCCTTTGTTCTCAGGGGAATACATATTTCACCCAGTAGCAAGACACCCAACTGCTGCAACAATCAAAACTCTCTGAAATGCCTTTAAGCTAATCATCTTTGAACATAAGCCTTTGTTGTTAAATCAGGGACCTTCTAGATGCAAGGCAGAGAAACCTTTTTTGTTTTTTCTCCACCTTGCACAAAACAGCTTTAAGCCTGTCACCGCTGACAGTAAGGTTCAGTGATCTGTCAACATTCACCCCTGATAAAGACAGTGAGAGAAATCCGTGGCTCTGGAGAGTTCAGTAGAGACCAAACAGTATGTTTGCAAAAGAGCATTTTTATATGTTTTCTTGTGACAGCACTAGTTTAACAGAAAATAGTTGGAGTGTGCCAAAAAAAAAAAAAAAAGGGTAAAAGAGAAAGGAAAGAAAAAAAAATAGAAAAAAAGACAGAAGTAGTAAGTTAGGCTAGCATGACATGATGGATCTGGGCTATGACAAACAGAATTGGAAAAAAACTTCCCCGGGGACCAACTATAGCAGGTTTGCTGAATTGTATTTCTTGATTTCTTACTGTGCAACAGTGCTTTTTAGTGTTAGATTGACTAGGCTTCAGAATATTTTTAAAATTGTACAAATCAAAACCCATGTAGCTTAAAAATGAAAGATGTAAAAGGTTTAGGAGTTTGATGTATTGAAAGGCATTCTGTATTCCCTCATGTGAGTATTAAATGTACACTTTGTCTGTTTGATGAATTTTAAATCTTTGTGGATTGCAGCAAGCACCGCAGCAGTTTAGGGGGTATAAACCTTGTCTGAAGGAAAATGTAAAGGATGTGCAGTGGTGAGGCTTCAAACTAAGCTATCCTTCAGTTTTCCTGGTTTTCCTAGGTGCTGCAATCCAATTTATGGTGAGCTAAGTAAGAGCACTTGGGGAAAAAACATTTGAAATATTCTTCTTGGAACCAACTAACCCTGACTACATTAAATGCGGGGAGTTTTCATCTTGTTTTAATTTCAGTGCAAAATGAAAAAAAACCCGAGACATTTATGATGAAAGGACAGGCTGAAGGGATCAGAATATTTTGGAATAATAAATGCCTTTATTCAAACCTACTGTCATGTCAAACAAGGGTCTTGCTTGGTGACAAGCAAAGTGAGGACAAAAGGCTTTAGGGGCTTGAAAAATGACATTAGATGACATTGATCTCAAAACCTCTGGTTTCTAGGTACATCAACAGAGAGCTGGCACAGCAGGCCAGCAACACAAGGCGTGTGTTACTGGGTCCTGTCATTTCTCTCAATTCAGTTCTGCCTCCTGGTGATGGAAATATCTGCGTCCACCACGGCAGCATTTTCATAACACACTTACAAAGTACTCATGAAAAAACTAAAACATTAAGATATGAAATGATAGTTATGAAATCTAAACAAAATGTTGTATCTGTGCTTTAACTGGCATGGATTTGGATGTGTGTTTTGTATGTATTTCAACTACAAGGGAAAAGATGGAATTGTTTGGGAGGGACAGCTGGATTGATAGGAGTAGAGGTTGAGGGTAAAGTGAGGAAGACCAGCCCAAACCTTCCTGTGACTTTGTTTTTTCAAATCAAAATAAATTAGTTTCCATTTCCTTGCTACTCTTCAAAAGTTACCTATCCTGTCTGCTCCAATATTTAAATGTTTACCCCTGCTTGAGGTTCTGTTATTAAATTTTGAATGCTTTGGGGGATTTTGAAAAAGAGCTTATGACTGAAAAAGAGCTCTTTTTGGACTCATGACTGAGTTTTCTTACAAAAATTTTGTGATCACATGGGAATCTAATGGTAGGTGCAGGGCTGAGCCTGGACAGATATAAGAGGTGATGAATGTGTACCTGTCACTATGAACATTAACTGATTATTCTTCAGAGCAATATCCAGAAAGGCTTCACTACTATTTGTTTCCAACTGGGGAAATCAAAGACAAATGGAAAGTCAAGAATCAGGTAAAAAGGTAAAGTTACTGTTCCTACATCCAGGGCCATGCAGCCCCTACAAGGCAATGGGGTTTGTGTCTGCAGCTGAAGGGGCTGCTTTAGTTCAGCGTCTAATAAGGCATGAAAAAGATAGATAAATACACTAGCAACAATTTTTAAGGGACATAAAATGTCATCTCCTTCCCATGACCTTCCAGCCTGTATCATCAAAGGTCACCTGTGAGACTAGAAGCAAATTCTGGACTCTGTGAGGGGGATAGTGGTGCTGTTGCCAATTGCTTTGACTCGCATTATCAGCCATGGTACTGCCAATCACTCTGCTGATGCCTGTCAGGTTTCCACTGCTGCCAAGCAGAATGTAAAATTGACAGGGAATATTACAGTGCTCGTCAAAAACTGTGAGATACCTCTGCCTTGGGGAGAGCAGGCACCTGTGGTTACAGATAAGGATCAAGGCTCGGGAACACTTCGCTGCTCCCTTTACATTTTTTGAAACTTAATAATTTTAGAACTGAAGTGCACAGTTCGCCCATATTGAGATTCTGATTATGAAATTGATATTTCCACAGATTGAGCTAGCATCCAATATGCTTTTCAATGCAAGCCTTAAGCAGAGATGTGAAATAAAATCAAAATGGGATTAAATTTTTGACAGTGGGAACAATACTTGTTAATTCTGTAGTCTAAAGTTTTGAGTGGCTGATCAGTATCTTTTTATAATATGTACTGTGGTCAGTTCCAAAAATCTGTCTACATGTTTCTTTTCCATTTGACACGGTTTCTCCAATTTCAAGAAGTTCTCTTCCACCTATTGCTGTATTCTTGGGTCTTACTGCACAAACCCAGGGTTTGCATTTGTACAGCCATCTAAAGTGTGCTTCATTAATCATCTGTAAAGTGTAGGGTTTCACAAATGTGATATACACAAAAACCACAGCCAGCTGGACTTCTGGGTTTCCAACAGGACAACGACACGCCAGGAATGCTTTACCATTACAACCTGACACTAGGTTTTCTGCTGAACAGAGAAGACTCATGAATACATTCAAGAGGAGTCAATAGCTTGTGCAGCTATTGAGAATTATTTAATTAAATCTGGAAGCTTTCGAGGAAGCCATAAAGATGAGGTTAATATGTCAGACTAATAAATTCTATATAATTAAGCTCCCCAAATATAGAAATTTCAGCATATGATGCTAAACATATCACAGTAGAGACATCAATTTATTTAATCTTAACATTGTTGCATTGTCTCCATGAACTTCCATTGGTGTCACAATAAGATTATTATGACAGCACCATTAAGCCCCATTCAAATGAATGGGGAATTAGTGTCACGATGGAAACAGCTGCAGCTAAGAGCTGCTGTCTATGATCAGCAGTTATTTTCAAAAAGTCAGATATTTTGCTATTACAACAATTATGTTTTCTCTTTAAATATATATATAGCACAAGGAAGAAACCTGGGTGTTCAAAGCATGGTTAAATAGCCAACTGTGTGGCTATTTAATTTAATCACAAGATCTTCACTATTCCAGCTCCATTTGTGTATTTTTCCTGATGTGTGAAGTCTTGACTGAACAGACATATTGCTAGATTTTAGGACTGTCAGTCGATAACTTGTCTGTTGTCAAGAATCTCTGCTTAGTCCTTTGTCCACCTTCCTCTTCCCAGAGGATGGAGAGGAAAAGACTTCTTGTCAATCACAGCAGATGCACCAGGGCAGGATAGGGATCATACCAGTGACAAGAAGAAGTGAATTTAATGACTTAGAGTACTCTGAGCTCTTTCTTTTATACCTGTTCACCTTATGCCACCTCAGATCCATTTGCCTTTCCTCTACTGTGTTGAGAGAACACTTTCACAAAAAGCTCCCATCTCCTAGCATCACATATCACAATTTTTCCTAAATTCTCATGGATTCAATAGCAACTTCAGGATTTCATACACTTTAAACAGGTTTTCTCTCACATATTAAACACTGAGATCTCTGCAAATTTGCAAAGAAACCTATTCAGATTTGTGGCAACATGCTTCACATATATTCTGCTGTTTAATAGAAAATGGAATTATTTTATTGATAATGCCAAAAAGAAAGTTGAGAGCTCTTCATGCAAAGATGCATGTCTGAAGCATATCTGTCCATATCTGAAAGATAATTCTCCATGCTTTCCAGGGCAGATTTAGTTAAGTCTGCATGTTTCAGGACCAAAGTAAAAGGCTTGAGATATTTAATATTTTTGAGCTCTAGGCTGGGGGTGTTGCAGAGTGGTTGTTTGGAAATCCACGTTGGTTTATGTTTAATAGCTATTTGAGTGACATCACAGTCTTATGGATCTTTAGTGGTGTTTAAGCAGAATAATTGGTTTTCTTCATCATGAAGATTTCAACTTTTAAATTAAGTAGTTGGAAATATTTGCTACCTGTGTGCCAGTTCCCATTCTGTCCTGAAGAATTCAGAGATTGTTACAGTGGTAATGCACAGTTTCATGGTAAAACCTTTTTCTCCTCAAGCAAGGGGTTTGCCCTGTCAGTCATCACCTATGTAAATCCTTTCTCACACAAACAACTTGCTGCAGTTCTGCATCCTGCACTTCAAATACTTCAGATTGCTGAAACTTGGGAGGTCGGTTCAATCATTCCTGCTGTGCTCCTAGGAGAAAACCAGTAATGTGAGACTTCCAGTCCTATCCCGGGGCCTTGGGGAACAACGGCTCCTCTGTGCCAATGGAAAGTAAGCACCTGTTGTAAACAAATTAAATGCTGTTTTTAAAAAACACAAATATTAATACCTGCCAAAATTGTGCCAATCAAAGGGAACCAGTTGGTGGCAGAAAGTACAATAGAGGATATGTTCTGAGTAGGTATGCTGTGTATCTCTGGTGCAAGCATTCTTTGATGAAAAGGCAGCTTGTTCGGGACACCTAGATTGAATTTCTTGTAAGGCAGCTGCTTTGGAGGATATAAGATATTTCTCTCAGCCACCTGTTTCCTTTTATTGTGTTAGCATTTGAGTTTGTGGGGACAGCCCATGTGAAGAGATAAGGCAGAGTTCTGTATTTTGTTTAGAAGGGCATACTTGTTCGTGCTTTTCAATATTAGTGGAAGGAGTTCAGCAGGGCAGCCCCGTGCGAGTTGAATGTAAAAACCTCTTTTGTTCCAAGTTTCAGTTATTTGTGGGTTTGTGTCCTTGCTTTGACATTGGAGAAGAGTTAAAATAATTGTATCTTTGCAAGCAGTTGCACAACAGAAGGTGGGGGGGGTGGAAATCTAGACTTTACAGCAGAGGAGTATCCACCAATGGTCTTCAGCCCAGCACTGCGTCTTGCTTATGTGTTGTGTGGCACTTTATGCCAAAGCTGATTATTTCTCTTCTTATATCTTATATTTGATATATTTTGAGAGATACTGTGAGGGTGGTGAGGCCCTGGCACAGGGTACCAAGAGGAGCTGTGGCTGTGGATCCCTGGAAGTGTCCAAGGCCAGGTTGGGCGGAGTTCGGAGCAACCTGGGATAGTGGAAGGTGTCCCTACCCATAGCAGGGGGTGGAACTCAGTTCCCTTCTAATCTAAATGATTTTATTATTCTATGATAATTTTTCCATCGGGCTGCCTTGGTGAATCCTCATTTCAGGTGTGTTGTAAGAGCAGGACCAGAACACGGTGAGGGCTGGGGTTGGGTCCGTGTGCCGGTGGTTGCGACAAAGGAGCTCAAAATTCTGCATAAACGCAGCTGCAAATAGAAATTCTTCTATTTCTGATAACTTAAGGAGTGTTTGACAATTGTCCCCAGCATATTAGACAGAGAAGTAGTTAAACCATATTTCCTTCTTTATAGGAATATTAGGATACATTACTGAAGTGCTCTGAGGCAAGAATGGCTGAGAGTAAAATAACATTCAGACTCCAGTGAAAATAGTCCTGCTGTGTACATCACAAATTCACTATACAGGGGGAAGATTAAATGTTAATTTTTATTTAAGTGGTGTTTAGATTAATTTTCCAAAACAACAACAAAAGAACCCACCATGGCAGTTGGGCATTTAAAAATATGAATGTTGCAACATGACTGCAGTTACTTCTATAAGGGGGTACCTGGTCCTGCCAATTGACACAGTGATGTTTTCTGACTGAACTAATGCTCATTACCTTAAAAAAAATATAATCCCCCCCTAAATAACAACCAAAACAAAGAATAATTTATTTTCTCAAATTATTTTTAATGTTTTAAAAATCCCAAAGCCCTTCCTTCTACTGCTTTTGATTCTTGATAAAAATCATGCAAACACAGCCAGTTTGATGCTATTTTTTTGTTTACAGTATTGCTGTGTTGTTTTGGTTAACAGAATGAAAAACAGCACAGTTAGACTACAAGTAAAAATGTTTTATTCTTAGTTTGTTTCATCAATAAAAGCTGACATTTTTGCAAGAAAGATGTTATACTATTGGAATTAACTCTTAGTCAATTGTAAATAATTGTATTATATTGGTATGTTATCATGAAGATTAGAAATCATTTCCTACAGAATCATGTTCCTGCTTTCTCAGCACTGTTTCAATTGAAAGGAATTTGAATGAAGTGCATCTCATTACTAACATAAAGTAGATGGAGCTTGAATAATTTTTATATTTATTTTCCATAGATAGCTATTACATTTCTTATCCTATCCATCCAAATTTTATAAAATAAATTGTTTTAATCTGTTTTTTGGAGAGAAGCAATGAATTTGTTTTTGCAGAAGTAATGCATCTGAATATATTGTAATATGCATAAAAATCTGTTAACACAGTTATTTATACAAAAAGTGTAGCTGCCTTACCTTTGATTTAATTTACATACTTTATTTGCCTTCTGACAAGTTCTTCCCTTGCCTTTTTTTATTTATGTGCCAAAAATATGTCTTTTCAGATAAGTCAACTAAAACTTTAATGTATTGTATATTTTAAAACTACATAAAATGTTTTATGCATTCGCTAGGTTTTTTCCCGCAAGCATTTGTTAAAGGTGATGCTATATCAAGATTAGACATGTTTTACCACTGATAACAGTATAATGACATTGTATTTCTTAAATATTATGAGCAAATAGATGTGTTCTATTTTAAAGCTGAAGCTGACATTTAGGTTGAATTATCAAGCATTAAAAAAAATATATATAAAAGAAAGAAGGAGAAAAAAAAATCTTTATTGCATGAAGGTCAAAACTTTGGCAGCCTTCTTTTTTTTATTTTTTTTATATAAGAATTCAGGCCCACACCCTGAGAAAGAATTTGATGCATTTACTTTAAGTATGTGAAAGATGTGAGCGACATAATTATTTTTCCATTCAAATGTGGAAAACAATAAAAGTTTCCCATATGTAGTTCATAGGCTGTAACTCACATCACTCAGCACTAAAGCAATAAGCAATAGAGTGTTGATACAAAGAGTTCCAACTCTGGAAATATCAGCTTAACCCTTGCTGGTCTTTCCCTGCACTTTGCTACTGTAAACATGGTTTGAATTTACATAAGCCACCATTCATATTCTTGTGAGTTCATAATATAAATAATGCAGAAAATCTCATTCACTTCCCTAAATTATGCTAGTCATTACAGATGATTCATGTAAGTATTAATCTCTTGGATGTGGCAGAAAACTAGGGAGGAGAAACTACCTATCATATCATTTGCAGTTAAGAACCTGCTGCGTATCTCTGAGCTTTGCTGGAAATGCTTTGCAGTAATTGGGTGTGCATCTTTCCACTCTCCTGTAATCCAAGTGGCAATATGGGAAATCTCTGTGATTTCCTCCTGCTGCAAAATACAGTTTGTGGAAAGAGGCTGAAGTAACAACAAGCCTGGAGGCAGGGTGATGTCCTGCATGCAAGTTTGAGGAAAACAGCCACAAATCTCTTTATTTGTGAGGAGAGGATAGACTGGGAAACCAAATACTTAAATCATAGTCACAGGATCCTAGAATGTCTTGGGTTGGAAGGGAAATCCTTAAAATCCATCCAGTTTCACCCTTGGCTGTGGGAAAGGACACTTCCCACTAGATCAGATTGCTCCAAGCCCCATCCAACCTGGCCTTGGACACTTCCAGGGCTGGGGCTGCCACAAAGTCAGTATTAGTCTCCTAAGACAATTTTAGTGCAATTTGATTTATGTCCCTGAAGGTTAGCCCTAAAATTGCTGGCTACCTCTTACCTTGGAAAATCTTGTCACAACAGAGACTCATATGTGCCCAGAATTAGCTTTATAACTTATTTTTGGGGAGCAGTGAACCAAAATGAAGGTCATTGACAGTTTTCCTTACATTTCCAGATCTTTGGCTTTCTCCTTCATCCCCTTCCTCTGAGCTTCTGCACCTTGTCACCTTCCTGAAAAAATAAAGGGCTAAGGGCGAATTATTGAATTTAAACAGTTGAATGTCATTAAAAAATATTGGCTGGAACCATAACCTTGATGTTTGTGAGTGAATTCTTGCAAGATGTTCTCCAGGACAGGGCAAGTAGTGACTGACAGAAGAAATCAGTTGTTGAGGCCAGGCTCCAAAGGGGGCAGGGAAAGGGGTAGGAGAAGCACCAAGGCACAGCAGGAAGCAAACACATAACTGAGCATTTCTCTGCAAAGCTCAGGAAAGTAGAGAAAGACACTAGGAAATAAATTGCAGTCATTAGTCATATATACTAGGAGTTGGACATTTATACCTGATATTCATTAATAGTTGATGGATATATATAATACATTGCTGGGCAATTATATTTAAAATGCTTTAAAAATATTCCCCCCCCCTTTTTTTTTTTGAGAGACAGTAGTGCCATGAAAAGTTTGGTTTTGCTAGTAGGAAATGCCAACTATGGAGTCATTAAAAGCAGTCTTTAAAGCCACTTTTTGTGCAGTGGGTTTGCAATACTGACCATCCAGCCATATTCCAGATTCTCCTTCTGCTCAGGACTATGACAGCTTCCAGGGAGAAGGGAAAGATGAACAAAGGTGGGGATTAGAAGAAAAAGATGGTAGCCATACAGCTTTAAACACCACTGTGAAGAATCAGAAGTGTAAAATAGGAGCTTGGGGGGTTGTTGGCATTCATTCTCACAAAGGACTTGGAGGTATGGCAGGTTCATGGGGTCTGTGCTGCTGCACAGATAGGACAGAGCTTTACAGGTAGATACCAGTATTGTGCCTAGAAATTTGCATTTCAAAGATCCTGAGTATTTGAATACTCTCAAGGCAGAATAAAGACATTGATTGTAGTTTTTATTTAAGCCAATTCATAATATTTTCCTTGCATTTTCTCGTGACACTGCATTCCGACTCAGTTTTGAAAGCCTTAAAATTATTTTTTTTGTGCATGTGTGAGAGCTTTTAGCTTAATTTTATGGATTATATGGTATTCTTCACTATGAAGTTTTAAAAGATACAAAAGAAAAACCTTGCTCAAATGTAGAAGTTATTTTTGCAGTAACGTATGTCATGATTTTTAAACATTCAGGCCTTTAAACTTTTTTTTTTTTATAGTGTATGTTCTTGCCAATCCCAGCACAGTTCTACAAAGTAAAATATTTGGCAGTGAATTCATATTAACAGATGGAACAAGAAATTAACACGTTTTTGCTTCGCTAATTCACAGTTCTTTTAATACGCTAATTCTAAATCACCTGTTCTGACTTTGACAGGCTACAGACACCTGTTTGGGGTAATATTCCACAGCTAATTATTACATGAGAAACTCAGTTTCCAACAAAAGGGTTTCTGTGTGAAATTGTCATAGTTAGCAAATTAGTAATACCAACTTTATACAAAAATAGCTTGCAGTTTTTCATTTGCATGTGCTTAACCTTGCCTGCAGAACTGGGAGCAGTGGGGTGCAGGGGGCAGCCTCTCCCCGGCACACCAGAGGGTTGGTGCCTCCATCCCTCACCCTCCAGAGCTGGGAAGTTCCTCCTGTAATTCCTGGTCCTTGCAGCTGAGACAGGGATACCAGATCATGGAGAGGAGCATGGTGCTGCTCACCAAAAAAACTAAAGAAGAGGGCAAGAAGTTTCCCTCAAGGAGAAAACTTGCAGTAGTTTCCATTGAGTCAGAGTAAGGAAAGAAAAAAGTATTTTTCTTTTTATTTTATTTTTTTAACTGATAGCCCTGCTGCAACATAAAGACATTACAGTGCTGCTACACTTTGAGTTTGTGCTGTTTGCCTCTATAAATCTGATACAGCAGTTTAGAACTGAGCTTCATTGTAGGATGTAATGTTTAAATATTGCCCCAAAAGCTGGCAGTGGATAATTTAATCCTATATCATTGAATGTGTGAGATTTTTTTGGTTTTTTTTTTTAATATATCTGTGCCTGTCAGAAAAAAAATACATGTTTTGTGGTTGCCTTTTTAGGCGTTTATTACACTTCTGTCATAATGAGTCATCATCTTCATATGGGAAAGGGGGGAAGCGAGGGGAGAAGAAGTTTTTCCCTCTCATTGCTCTTCTCCTCTGCTCCTTCACTCTTGACACCAAAGGGATGATGCAGCTCCCAGCCTCTGTCCCAGCTGTGCACCAGTGTGCAGGACAAGGAGAGCCTGTAGCACCAACAACTTTGTGATAATGGTGGAAAACCCAAATCTGGCATGGGAATGAGGGGATAAACAATGGTGCTCAGTGCAATAGGATGAGAAAAAAGTGTTCACTATGAGAGAAAAGTGTAGAGACACAGCCACGTCTTACCACAAACTGCAACGTCTTAAAAAACTCCATTGGTACTGCCATGATCTCTATGCTTTTTCTTTCTCTACACCCTGAATTCTTTAAACACAAAATTAATCTGAAGTCCTTTGCTCATCTTGCTTTGAACTTGCCTTAATTCATCTCCAACTGCTTTCTCAGGAGTTTATTGATGGTAACTATGCCTTATTGCTTGACTGTAAGGTATAAACCACTCAGTGAGTCTCTTTCCTTTGTTCTCTGCTTTTGATTCTTCCTTTCTGCTGTCTTTTCCCCACCTTTAAATCTACTATACCCTTTGTTTTTGTAGTGTTCAACTGTCTTGTCAGATAATCTTTTGCAAGCTGTGATACAAATCCCACAGCTTTAAAAATATCATTGTTATGATAAGCCTAATGAAAAGAATGCAGTTCAGAGGGAAAATTCAAAATTATCCTTAGTCATCCTTGCCTAGTTGTGCTTCCTTCAGGGATCTGAGGCAGCAGGAGCTTCTAATGAAGCTGCACTCAAACACGTGGCTACTCCTTGCCATTCCTGAGCATCTGGATGCTTTGGAGGGACAGTGAATTTTGTTGCCAAGCCCAGCTGACCAGAGTTATCTTTACTTTTCCTGTTCCCTGAGGAAAATGTGTAGAATCTATCAAATATTTTTTTTTCATGTTTGTGCCCACCCCTGCATGTCTTTCCCCAGGAAAATAAATATAGGTAGGTCAAGGAATGTTAAACAGTCCTGGAGAAAAAATTGTACAGGTTTGCCGGTTATCCCAGTGAAATAATGCAAATACTTATAACAAAGGGAATGTAAGCATCTTATGATATCTCTGTCTGCTGAGTTAAATTAAGTCAATTTACCCTCACTGTGATCATTCTTATTCTTTGGGAAACTGATTAAAATGAAGCTGCCTGGTACCTGGTGTGAGCACAGACTCTGTGACCATGTAACTTCTCTGATTAGTGACAGCAGTTTGATATTCAAACAGTTTTACAGGAATAAGTCAGAAAAAACACCATATAGTGAATAAAAGTCCCTTTAGAGATAGATATAGGAGTGTAACCACTCTGGAAAATGTGCAGACTGTTAAGTCTCAGACTCAGTACTGACTACTGTTTGTATGGCTTAAAAATATATATCAAAAAATAAAGTAAAATTATCCATTTGCAGTAATCTTCCACAGCTTGTCAGAGAGACAAGGTAGAATATCTATCATGCAATTTCCCTTCTGCTTTCTGCAGGACAAAAAATATTCTGAATACTGAATCCCTCTGTGAGCTAAGACACCCCACTAATTTTTAAGAGGACCACAGATCCTTGCTATCACCAAAACTATACTGAGGGTCTGCAGAAGTTAAGGCTGACACTTGTACTGGGGGGGATCTTTTCCTTTTTGGATGGTATTTGCATGAATAGCATTTTGTTGCTAATGTCTGTGTCCTTAAATGACTCTTACTTAGTGTATGACAGTAGTTTTCAGTTGTAGTTTCTGCATGCTGCTTTGTAAGACTTTGTTATTGCTTTAATCAGTTTCATTACACCTCGGTGTCTAGATCCTCTCCTTGTCAAAATATCATAGTCAGGCATTAACCATGGAATGATGATATGAATCTTAAGGCAGTGGGATCTGGCATTGATGCCGAGGGATTTCTGCTCTTCCACTTGTGCACTCGCACGCTCCTGTCTTTTTCTTTTGGCTTTTTATGCCTGACCTAAGCAGAACTCCATCTAGTTAAAGCTCTGTAAGAGAATTTGCTCTCTGGTTCGCAGTGGATTTCTTAAGAATCCCAGTTAGCACATTTTGGTTTTGCTTATCTGACCCTGGAAAGCAATAGGACGTGAACCAGGGGGAAGAAAGTCCCAATGAACAGCACCAGATGAGTGATGCCTTTGCCCACTGTGGCTCGGAAATCACTACCAAGTTGGTTGTTATAGACAGTGATTGATCCCTGCTCCTTCCACGGATACGTGATAGATAAGGGAAATAGGCAAGTCTGGAAGAAGCTATTTTGTGCTCCTATTAACTGGAGGATTTTCAGCAGATGTCTTAATAGTTGGAAATCAGCAATAGTATGTGGATTTATTTGTGTGCCATCTGAACCATTTGACTTGCCAGATGCATGTTGTTTAACAGCCTTTTGTACATCATTTTCAGAAGATAGTTCAGTAAGATTTTCTTTTATTGTGTGAAATAACCCATTTGTGGATAACATTTCCTATTGTTAGGCTGTGTTGAAGAGACTAATCGGGTACAGTCATTGCAGAGAAAAGAGGATATGCAAAACTCGAGCCTGTGCACCAAGAGGCACAATAGGAACTTGTGATGAAGTCATCCTTTATATCCCTTTTGAACATTACACGTTTTTCTGCTTTTTGGATGTCTTTTGCTTGGCAGTGATCTTATGTTTAGGTACTTAGAAGCCACTTTACTGCCTCAGTGTTTAGATTGTTTCAGTCATTCCTATCTTGTTACTGTCAACATTATCATACTTTAATATGGTTTAAATTATTTGCAGACATTTCAGCCCTCTACCTAACGTGAAGATAGTTTCAGCTTTCTGTTGTTCTTGTATTAAAATGTATCTGAAAAGATAAATGAGATCTCAGCTCTTACACTGATTTATATCATAGAGCCCCTGCCAGTCACTCTGTGATTCCTTGAGCGAGAAATACAATTGATTAATCGCTAAGAACAAGTTTGGTTTATTGTTTTTAACTTTGATTAACCCTCAGTGTGTCAATGATACACATAAATATCCCTGGTAATTTGGCTATGTGTGTGTTTAAAACATAATATTTTGGTATTTACTGTGGCCAGTAATGGTGATTCACTCAAAATTATTCAGATTTCAGTGTCAATTCCCATTGTGATGTGTTAGATTCTGGGAATGGATCCTTGTATAGCAGAGACAGTGAATAGCAAGGAAAAGAGATGGAAAGTTGTCAGATTAGGCTGATGTTACAACTTCATAAAATTTAATTTGTTGATCAATTAACATCAAATACTACAACAGGAGTATTTTTATGCACAAAGGCATCAATCAGAATCCGTGGAAAAGAGTGGCCGAATAGTGATGAAGAAGCTCATCCAGCTTTTTTTTTGGAAAATCTGCCGTGGACAGAGATGCAAATTGCACTAAAAAAAATAATCTTTAAGGGATACAAGATTATCAGGCTGAAGGTGCCTCATGACTCCACTAATGGGAGAAAAGTGCTGTCTACCATTGACAAAGGTCCCACTGGAATCTCGATACAGGAATGTGTAGGATGTACACTCAGCAACTCCAGCCACCAGATGGTAGACTCTGCTTACTGGTTAAGTCAGCTCTAGTGTCTGGTCACCAGTTGGCAGAACGAACAGTAGACAAATTGCATCACCTTAGAATCACAAAGCACAATATCGCTCCTGTTTTTTGATGCGAGTATAAACCTCCTTTCAGATTTCGGTTAAAACACACACACACAAAAAATGACCAGATCCCTGTCAATATTACACAGCATCTATAAATATTCTCAGATGGAGACCAAGAAGGAAAGTATATTTTTATTAGGCTGTTTATTATGTGAGTGGAATTAGCAAGAGACAGTTGGTGTAGAAAATTAATGAACTAGAGTTTCATGGCTGGAATTTACTCCAACCTGCCTTATGTTACCAGTAAAATTTGTTTGGGGAACCTCAACATACTCTTTAGGAGACATTTGTCCATTTTGCCAAATGATCACACAACTGAGAACATTCTAATGGCATTCTCTGTTATATTTTAAATTCTCCTTTCATTGTGCAGAAACAAAATATAGTGATAGAACACAAATGTTTGCATTTAGAGGAGAACATTTTTTGAAAAAGCCTATGAATCATTTGCATGTGTGGGAGATACATATATATGGTCTAGAGTCACACCAAATATTTTAAAAGAGCAAAAAGGACTAATTGGACAAAATCTCAAAAGATTTTGTGCCTAGTAAGGTATGAACTGTAAAAGACAGCTGAAAACACTGGGCTTTGCAAAGAGAATGAAAACCATCTGTCAGAAATACTTTCCACAGATTATATTCAGCCCAGCTATTAATTAAGTTATTTTGCGCCACTACTTTCAAGAGCAGAGCCTTCATTACTGGAAGCAAACCCAAGGTGCCCATTTGACCTTCCATGTCAAAGATGGTTGTGTTCCGTGTCCTAACAGTGAGCAAAAGGGACAGAAGGGTCGTGCTCTGCACATGGATGTACTTCCTCTATCTCAAAGTCAAAAGTAACTGTGATGGATTTTAGTTTGCAGCCTGAGAGGGGGAAAATGTTCATGTTGGTGCTCAGGTGTGTCCTGTTCCCCCCCAGTGCCATTGGAAGGGGCCTGGTGTCCTCCAGAGCCACCTGAAGGAAGGGTGGCTGTGAACCGCAGCCGCCCGCCCGGCTTTGCCAGTGGGTTTTCAGCTGAGTGTCTGACACACCAGTTGCCAAGAGACAGATCCAAGTTTCATTTAAATGAATGGGATTTTTTTGGTTGCATTTGCTAGGCTTCAGTTCTGGCTTCATTTCTTTCAGTGCCACCAGCCTGAGTGCCATCCTCCCTTGTAATGCCTTGCAGAGAGCCTTTCCCCTAGGGTCCTGCTGATCTTCATAGGTGGAAGGGGGGAGATCAAACTGATGGTAGAACATGAGGGACAATTTGGTGCTCTTTATTCTTTTTCATAGTAATGGATGGACTAACTCTGTTTTAGGGTTTGTCACACCCAGTGACACGACTTTGTGTCCCACGTAGCAATATGCTCCTGTCTGCCCTCAGTGTCCCTTGCTCTGGGGCAGATGATGTGGTGAGCAGCAAATTTCATGTTGAACTTCATAATGAGAGCTGTACAATTTCCCGTGAGAAAGAACTTTTATGCTACTTAATTACAAAGGACTGACAGTCTTGGCAATTAACATTCAGTGGAAGGCAAGCATCCTTACAATGTAATTTCTTATTCTACTTAGTTCAGATCTTTCAGTGTCCCATTGTACCTGACTTAGTCCTGTGCTATTTTGTCTTCCAGTTCATTGAACAAATGAGTTCTGTCCTAGGGCCAAAATCTGAAAGTACAAAGTTCAGATCTCTAGAGTAGGCCCCAGCTTGGAGGAATAAAGTACTAAGAGTCACCTAATCTTCTTTGGCATGAAAAATTCAACTGAATGCCTGATAAAAATTTGCCTGTTAGCACCTCTAGTACTTTCTTCTGAATTCAGACCCCTGCATAAAGTCCATCCTTTAATAAGTTGATTTTTCTACTTATTCTGACTATTTCAGGAAGCATTACCCAGAGCTGTACAAAGTTAAATGACTGATTTATTCAAAGCTTATTGAAAATTCTCAGACCTGTTAAAAAATCTGTTCAGGGTTTAGTTTAGCTTTTTGTTGAATCCACATTTTTCAGCTTTAAATCTATGAATCAGAAAGTCTAAAAAATTGCAGCTATAATCAGCAGTGTTGTTGGTGGTGATGAGTGTGAGGGGGGATGTTTTAACACCGTGGTGTTGTGAACCATGCAGCTGAACTGTTGTGTAGGGAAAGAAAACTCAAAGTGTTATGTGGTCACTGCAGGTTATTTGTCCCAAGACCAAGCAGGGAATTGCATGATACTGTGGAAAAATAAAGCCAGTTTTAAGTACTCCAACAATTCATAGAATTGTTAAGGCTCGAAGAGACTTCTTAGATCACCTAGCCCAATTATTAACCTAACTCTGCCAGATCCACCCCTAAACTGTGTCCCTAATCACCACATCCACACATTTCTTTAATACTTCAGGGGCGATGGTGCCACATCTTCCCAGGGCAGCCTGTTCCAATTCTTGACTGCCTTTTAAAAAAGGAATTCAGTGAACTCCTTGCTGCCATGACTTGATCACCTCACGTACCCAAATTTGCTCAGATACTGCTGGATTTGTGTGTATGTACGTGGATGTCTGTGAACAGGATCACAGCATGGATGGTAAACTTTGGTACAATAACAGAATTCCCTCTTCTAGAGGACTCCTAATTTCAGAGCCTATGGAGAACCCAAAAATTCAGCTTAAATTCTCTTCCTCTTCATCTCTTTCCATGCATCTTTGCACTAATGAAGACCTACTGTTTTAAACCAGAAAACTTCAATCTTGATGAAAGCAGCCAGGGACTTTAAATATGACTTTAAATATGTATGGGTGCTTTCCTTTTCACACAAAAACTTCAGATATGTGGGGGTTTTTTGGTAGAATACCTGTATATATTACTGGAAGATTGTTAAAATCTTTGCTATGTTATCCACCTCTAGCAAATGATTAATCTCAGTAAATCTGATGCTAGTGGAAATATTTACAGTTTTAAAAATTACCGTGGTGCCAAGAAAGTGGGGGTGACTGGGATGGCATATCAGACTGGGAAAAGACAACAAAGAAACGTAAACAGTGATTGCTTCATCTGGGTTATTTTGTTCCATTTCCTCTTGTAATTCCAACTACATATACCTAGGATACATTTATAAATGAACATGTATGCTTCAATTCTCCTTTTAGAGTGTGTACCAATACATTGTGTAAATAAGAGTTTTTGAAGCCATTTAGTGCCTCCACCAAAGTAGCAGGGCATTAGGTTACCCTTCATTCATTTGAAAACAATCAGGAGAAAATGCCACTTATCCTAAATAGTATTTGTCAGATTTTCTTCATCAAACCTAGTAAATACATATCTTTTGACATTTTGATGTATAATCATCAGTCTAGGGTAAACCTAAGTGACTGGGTTTTGGCCCATGAATAGCTTTTGTTGCTGTGTGACACTAAAGTGTTGTGTTAGGTTTTTTTAAAAAAAAGATATAATGAATATTCAAAATTAGAGTTATTCTCCATTGTGCCCACAGTAGGTCAAGTGTCATAACACAAAGAGAATACTCACTATGAAAGCTAGAGGTTTTATGAATGTTTCTGCATTGATTATTTTTTTTTGCTTGGGATATGCTTTAGAACTCCTGTAAATGAGAAATATAAATTGTCAATTTTCATTTTTATTGACAACTAGTTTAAAGGGAGATATTTTGCTTTACAGGTTCCTTGCATTCATAGGTGTTCATAGGCATTCACCCTTTGAACTTACTCCTTACAGTATCAGTATTTGCATCCCCTATCCTTATGTGCTGTGCAGTCTATTCCTCAATAAAGCATTCAGCACCACCACCTGAAGACATGCATCTTTTGAATACATGATGATGCTACATGGGCCATCATTAGGATTGTTGTTTATAAATTTTTGACATTCAAAATTTAGGACGATTTGCTAACATTTTTGTATCAGCTTCTTCTTTAACTGAGAGCCAGGAGCTGCTTTTGGAGCATTGCCTTGCAGTCATTTTAGAATCTGATAAGTATTTTAGTCACAGATTCCTGACTCAACCATTTGCCTGTGATCTGCTTAGACCTGTGGAAGTGCATCTGGGTTGGTTATGATTCACCTGCTCAGCAGCTTTTAGTTTTCAAACAAATACCTCAATGTTCTAAGTCATAAGCAAAACTATGTACAGTGAAACTACATGGAAAGATGGATATAAATTATTCAGTCTTTTTTTTTTCTGCAAGGGAAATAAATGTGAATTTAGCTGTGGCCATTTCACCCCTGAAGTGTCCAAGGCCAGGTTGGATGGGGGTTGGAGCAACCTGGGATAGTGGAAGGTGTCCCTGCCCGTGGCAGGGGTGTTGGAACAAGATGATCCTTTCCAACCCAAACTATTCTGGGATATAACATGATTCTCAGAATGGAGGTGGAATGGAGGTAAGGGAAGGATTTTAGTTGCAGCTGTTTTAATAACTGTTTTTCATGTACACATGGAATTAGACTCACCTTGTCTGTTTGAAGTTTCCTTTTCCCTCTGTTGCATCCTGGAGGGACTGTGAGGGAAGGTTTTATTTGGATTTAAGTTTGAGAAGTCTTCCTGGGCAGAGGGGAGGAGCAGTGCAGTGGTGTTCTTAGGGTGTGAAATAACTGGTGTCCTGCAGGTCAGGGTGGGTCACACTTACCCTGAGCAGGCAAGTCTGGCAGCACTAAGGAGCAACAGATTTACCGTGTGTGTGCGGAATTGTAACAGTGTTCATGTATGGTAGACCTTGTGCTCCTGGAAAATGCAAAAAGGGTTTATTGTCTGCCCAGAATAACCTACACAGCCATGTTAGACTCAAAGGCTTCCTCATGACTCCAGGGACCTCAAACTGCCTGCAGGAGAAGGGCTTCTAGGAGTCACCAACCAAGCAGAAATTCTTGCTGATGGCAGGTGAACTGTGGGACAGATATCAAAACAAAACATCCATTGACTTCCACTCACTCCCCAAGCTCTCCTCAACCAGCTGAACCCTGTTCTTGAGAATCTTCTGTTCTTCAGGTGTAACATGATGACACTCTCCCCAGGGCAGCCTTTCTTCCAGTGGCTCTCACCCAGTGCTTATAGGGGACATGGTTATAAAAGGCAGGTCATAAGCAAAAATTTTCTTTTCCTGAGGACGATCACACAGAACAGCATAATATTCATGGTTTAGAGGGTTGTTAATCTGGTATTGCACTGCAGTTATTGCATTGCATATCTGCCTAAATTGATAACTGCAAGAGAGGCAACCTGTGTTTTGTTTAGATAAGTTTTGTGAAAATCAAGCATTTTTTGTAGTCCACACATAAGCATACAGAGCTCCTCTGACAAAAGGTAGGCATTGATGACACAGTAGAGAGAAATTAAGTTTCAAAGACCTCATCTTACTTTCCTGACTCATCCGAAGCAAGCAGTGAACTCAACAGTATCTTTAATATAGGCTCTAATGATGAGAAGATCTCCAGATTTTCTTTAAAAAATAAGGTTAATGTAGTATCTGGAGTCTGACCTCAGGTCTGAATTGTGATTCTAATGTTAATCATTATGAGACATAGCTTCACACCTCATAAATCCAGGCAGCCTGTTTCGGCTATCCTGTGCAATATTCAAATAAAGAGCAGTTTCACAAAGCCATGCATCACTATAGATTCCCTTTTTGCACTTTTTCAAATTACGTTGCTGCTTTATACAAGCCACCTTTCATAAGCTGTCTGCCAGAAAGCTCTAAAAATAATAGCACAGACGCTTGCAACAACAAATTGGCTACCTCACTTTTAGTGAATTGAATGTTCAAATGAAAAGGTTTTTGCTTCCAAGTGTTTGAGGCATACCTGGAATATTTACCAGGCTCAGATGTACTGGCTATAAAAATCAAGTGAAAGATAAAGGAGTTGTTTACATTCATTGTGATTACCATTTTTTAAAATATAAGGTTTATTGAAATGGAGGGTGAAAAGAGACAGTTTGACTGGGTTAGCAGTTGCCTATAGATGAGGCTTAAATATAGTCTGTGGTTGTTTTTAACTTGAAATTGTACTTTCTACATCCTCTGTATGGATGCATGTCTGTGTGTACATGTAATTGTGTTGGCTGCCCCATATTTGAAGGTGGATTATTTTTCATGCCATGTCCAGAAATGAGCGTAAAGTAGTAAGAGCAGAGCTCATCTGTGGATATCTGCACAAGGAGAGAGTTCCTGCCTGGCTGCTTCCTATCATCTGGAATGGAATCAGCCTCCAATAGGAACAGAGTAGCCCCAGGTTTCTACAATTTGCAGATGTCACTAGCTGCTTTGTCATCTTTGTGCTGAGCAGGAATGGTCCCTTCTTTGTTTTCAAAGCTGGAATGAATTTGACAAGTTCAGGTGTTTGAGGAAATGGTGTGATTGATATCTGCTTATCAGCCCTACATGTAGAACTTGTGTGAACCAGTAGTGCTGCCAACGTGGGTCAAAATATTTGTGAATGTCCTCAAGGATGCAAACATACAGAACCATTAAGGTTGGAAGAGGCGTCTAAGAACATTGAGTCCAACAATTAACCTTCTCATGCCATGTCTTCTAGTAAAATATATCCCTAAGCACCGCACCTACTTATTTTTTATACTTCCAGGAGCAGTGATACCACAACTTCTCTGGGTAGTCTTTTCCAATGCCCAGCCACCATCTCAGTGAAATTTTTTTTCCTTATATTCAATTGAAATCTCCCCTGGTTCAACTTTAGGCTGTTTCCTCACACTCTGTTGTTATTTGGGAAAACAGACTGATCCCCAACTGGAGGATAGGGAGTTGCAGAGAGTGAGAAGCTCCCCCTTCAGCCTCCTTTTCTCCAGGCTGAACAATCCCAGGTCCATCAGCCACTTCTCACTCTTGCCTGTAAAGAGTCAAAAAAAACCCAACCATGAACACTTCATCATGATACTGGATTTGTTTTTTTGTCCAAACCTGTGAAGACACCTAAGTAGATGGAGCTTTTTTTACTCATGGCTACTATATCCAGTTATCACATGCCTCCGAGTGGGACGTGGTGGCACACTTGTGTATTCATGAGATCACTTCTCCTAAGCTGTTCACGTATGGTGTTTGCGAGCCACAAGGCCTGCTTTCCTCTGGGAGCTGGAGAAAAAGAACAGCTGAAAACTGAGCAAAAACTACGCAGGCTTTTTTTAAACATCCATTGCTAAAACTGAGTTTTTTTATCGTTTCCCCCCCAAACTTCCTGGGACAAGTTCTTCCCGCTCTTCATGCCGTAAGTGATAAAATGCAAATGTCAAACATTATTAGTTCTGTAGCATAAGTACTAATTTTTGGTTTTTCTAAGCAGTTTATATAGGAAATTCTGGAACGTTTCCAGTCATCTTCACTATCATTTAGTCCTTAAAACCCAGAACAGACATTTAAACTGAAAAACATTATATCTTGTGTGCAGATGCACATGCAGCGCCATCAGAAGATGAATAGTTGTAGTCTTGAACTGGCGTCGCTATGAAATAGACTCTGTATAATTACATAAGAAAGCATTTCAACAAAAAACTGCATCTTGGGCACTCCTTTGTGTGGAGAGAAGTGAGCTGCAGAAGGAGAAAAGTCCACAAGTGATTAGCAGTTGATTTCCATGAGAAATTTCCAACACCTCTAATTTGATTTTTCTTTCTTGTCTTTAATGAATACTTTCCTCAGTGATGTTGTTTGTTGTTTAAGATACCTCCCAGCATAATTTTTAATGTCATTACAATATGCAGGCTCTGCAGTTTGGCGAACTTAAATACCAGACAGCTCATAAAAAACTGTGGCTCTTATGGCACTACAGATAGCAGCTTCTGTATTAGATTTGTACTACTTTAATGCTGAATTTTCTATATCTCAAGGCTGTTTCATGCAAATATTTAAGCTTAGGTGTCCTCACAAACAAGCAGCCATAACATTTCAGTAACTTTGTTTTAAAAGAAAGACTTTTGAACATGCAGGAAATATTAGTACATCAAACAAAGTGAAAGACAAGGTAGTTTAACTTGTTGGTTTGTTTGCTGAAACTCTAAAGTAAATATACTGTAGCTAAAAGTGTTCCATTTTTATCTGCCTGCTGCAGTAATGGCTGTGTTACTTCAGGGCTTACACTTCAATAATTGATCAGGGTTTGTATAGCACCGGCTAAGAGCAAAAATAAGAGTGTTGCTTTGAACAAACTGCTGCCATGTTATAGCATTAGGCACAGAAACAAGATTCTGGAAATATAGATATATAAAAAACAGGAAAAAGATGGATAAGTTGGAGTGGTAAATACTGCTTCAGGCTAGAAAGTAATGAGAATTTTTCCATAGAGAGTTTTGACCTGCTATTCAAAAATTGTTTCTTGTCTTAATAAATCCTAAAAGTGTAATTTACTTGCAAAAGGGAAAGAACAAAGGCACCCAAATTCTTTTGATAACAACACTTGTTAAGGTTGATAAGTTGGGTTTCAAATGTGTGAAGAAAAATGTGTGACAGTTTGTTTTAAGGTGACAACCTAAGTGTTCAGATACTTCCATCTTGTGCTGTTTATAAAGCAATACTCTAGTAAATGCTTTACACATGTATATTAGAAGTGGAAACAATAGATAACATATCTTCCCATCAAATTTTACAAAACCTTTAGTATCTCTTTACAATTTTACAGAATCATTGGTATATTTTATCTATTAAATTAAGGTTATTTCAGAACATGATCACGATAAATCAAAGATCCGTGTAATATTTCTTTCTTTTTGGCAATGAATTATTTTGAACCTTCATTCTGGAAGTGTTTTTATTAGTTTCAACGTTTTATATTGTCTTCCACAGACCCAGCTTTAATACTAAGTAAAGGACACATAGAATATTTACTCTGTTGCTAAAAATTAGTGTTGAATTGTATAAAGCATAAGAAATTCTCAATAAAAGATGAAAATACCATCTTTACTCTGTTCTTCACAGAGCAGGTTCCTCCCAAGTGGGTAATTTTGAATAGCCTAGGTACCATAATGCCTTTTAACTTTAGGGATTTGTCAAATATGTTAAATTATGGCTAAATGATAGGAAACTTAATTTATATACAATTCAGTATGGTTATCTCAAACTGAGTGTACACAAAGGAAACCAGGGATGAAACTGTATTTGAGGGCACTTCATGTTTAACTACCTGATATAGCTGTTGAAAGTCTGTAGGTTATTTTCAAATGTACTCATGAATAAATATTACTGTGTTTGATTACTACAGCAACCTAAAATTTCTGCAAGAATGGGAAAAAGAGCTTGATAGTTACAGCCTTCTCCTCCTCCCTTCATGTACATAGCAGTAAATGAAAAAGTATTAACTGGTTTTCAAATACTGTAGGCAGGGTTGCATGACATATGGTAGTTTGTTGTTATTGAGTACTTCACAATATTACATGGATGTTGGTCTCAAATTCGAGGCATTTTTATATGGATAAAAGAAAAAGAGCACGATTCATGAACCTCTGGTTGTCTGCCCATGGTAAATCCTAGGTACCTCACCTCCTTGTAATTACTGCCTGGCAGTGGTGCTCTCTGCTCAAGCCCCTTGGGTGCTAAAAACAAAGCACAAAACCAAACAAAACCTTGCCTAGTGTTGTTTTGAAGTGACGCCACTTCAGTGGCATTTAGCAAAAAACCTGCTCAGATGGCAGAGAAGTTGCTCCAGCGGAATTTGATAAAAAGCCAATTGCATGGTATTAAGCCACATTCCTATTGAGAATTTGTATTGACAATGTATTGCCTCCTTTAAGAAATATTACTTGAAAAAGTAATGAGAAAAATATGTAAATGTTCAAATTCCAATTAACATCACCTTCCACCATTTTAGTCCAGCTTCATTCATTCTGTTTTCTCCACGTCCATCTAATGGAGCATCAAGTCTAAAAATGTTCATGATTTAAAAGACAAAATTCCTACAAAGCCCTGCAAAGGGATTGCTGTTCAGGAGAAGCATGGTGTATTTTCTCTTCAGATCTGTTACTGTGATACTCCTAAGTGTGATGACACCCCCGTATTTTGTATAAATAATTAGCAGCTCCTATGGAAATCCAAATTTGACTCAACTATGGTTTTAAAACCACTTGAAGTTCGAGATAGTCAAGGTTAAGATCTTGTTTTGTCCAATTTCTATTCCTGTTTCAAGTTGTAGCTAACAATATTGGAGCTAAAATTAAGATGGGTAGAGGAAAAAATAATACTCGCTTTCCAGAAGGCAAGGCTGGGTATTTGGAGAAGGAAAATGAGATTATACTTGCAGCAGATTGGGAAATGTTGTTTTGGAGGGTGGGTGGTCCCTGTGAGGCAACCCCAGCCCTGCTGGTCTCCTTGGAGCTCAGCTGAGCCACCACAGGCTTGTCCAGGAGTTATGACAGCAGCAGGTTTACATCGTAATGCCAGAATCTTGTCCTGGAAAAAGGAAACTTCAGTGTTTGTGGGGAAGAGCAGAGACTGGAAACATAAACAGATCTAATGACCTGTGTCCGACATCATGCTGCCTCCATTAGTAGGTAACCTTGGAAAAATAAAAGGAGCCATTGCTTGTGCCAGAGGGATCAGATCTGTGGCACAGCTGGAGCAGGAGGGATTTTAGGGGATGTGGAGAAAGGATGCACCTTTGGGTGGAGTGCAGGACTCCCTTAGGTTGTACCAAAATGCTGTAATTCCTTCCAGAAATCACCCCTGATCTGCTAAGAGCCAGGAGACCTGCAGGTCTGAGATTCTCCCTTTCCTCTTGAAATCATTCTGAAAGATGTGAAAAGGGAAAGGATAAGAATGTCACAATTAAGTCATTGTTCATAGGTGTCTAAATTGTTTATCATTGAGCACAGGAACCAGTAAATCAGTGGCCACTTTTAGGATTCCATTCTAAGCTTTGAGCCTTTGGGCAGACACTGCTTCATGAGTTAATGTTGGCTTCATGTTTTCTAAACCCTTACCCCAAGCAGAAGTGTTTAGCTTGAAAAATAAAGGTGGCTCACTCTCTTTAATGCCAAAGAAAATCCAAAAACTGTATTTGTAGGTTGCAGTTCTTCTGAATTTGAGCTGTGGGTGCTATCTTGAGTGAAGATTCATTGTTTACAGTCCTCCTCAGATCTGTACTGTTGTCAAAGTTAATGGGGTTTTGAGTAACATTTTTTTGCCTTTAAACAATATCATATTCTAGAACTACACACAAATTTGATATTGTGCTTGAGACTTTCCAACAAATTACACTGTGTTTTGCCTCTGAGGCCAGCCTTATCCTGGAAGACCAAAAAAAAAAAAGTTTGATTTTGTGTAGAAAGAGGCTAAACATAGGAATGTCTAGTAATTGGATGATATTTTTTCCAACCCACTCTTTAAATTGAATATAGGACTGAAATCCAGCAGTAACCATGAAAATGTCCCTAGCACACATTCTTTATTCTGATCTGTCAATATCGTAAAGCACCAGGAGCAGGTGGCAAATGCTATAAATGGTCAGTCATGTTTTTAAGTGCACTGCCCTAAAGTGATGGACAATAATCTGTCAATTAAGAAAGAGAACCTGATCCACTGATGGTCCTCTCCAACCATTGCTGTTGATATCAAAGCCAAATTTTGTTGCATAGGGAAAAGCCTTTTGTCATAACAACACATTCACACAAGTAGTAGTTGCATGCATAACATGAGAAATAAACCTAAATAAAATTACTGTTATTTATATGTAGGTTTTATCTAATAGTAACACACAAAAACATGCCAGACCCTTTTATGATATGCATTTAGAGCCCAAAGACTTTATTTACCCTGAGTAATTGCCATCTGAACAGAGCTGTATATGTAATTAAGACAAAGGAGAAAATTAAACAATTAAAGACATAATTTTAGAGATGTGTATTTTCTTTTTGTTTTGAATCCTTTATTTTGGGGATAAATGTAAAGTTTAGGAAAGTGTCATGGGGAAGCTTATTAATAGAGAGGAAAAGGGAAGTTGGAGATAAGGAATAAGAGAAAGGATTAAGGAAAAAATAGTGGAGCAAGAAGAGTACATCATACAGCCTCTCAGCTCAGGCCATAGGGTGGAAAATAAGTCACAAACACAGTGTTTGAAAATGTCATTGTGGGTTGAACAAGGCAGTTAGGAAATATCAGATCTACATGAATGTAGATGATCATTGCACTCATGTATGGATATCATGATAGAGCCTTCAGTGATGGGATCACACCTTGCCTTTGTCAGGGCACTCCTACATCCTTCATTAAGCAGAAAATAACCTTTGGGTAAATCAGGGCTTTGACTGTGTCTTCCATATTCTGAAAGTGTCCAATGAATTAGTATGGGGACTGCAGGGAAAAAAAGCAAGTGATATTGAAAGAAGAGACAGTTCAGGTCTCTCTCACAGAGCTCAAATCAATTCTTCCCATCTCCAATCCTTGTTTTTGCCTTTATGGTTCCTCACTACTGACATGCTCCTCATTTGCTGGAGGTCTGACTTGATACCCCAAGAAGTCACAGCACAATGACACCGAGTTAGTAGATACTTCAGAGCTTATTCTCTTTTCTCCTAAAATTTCCCACTGTGGACATTTCAGCTGAAGGAATGACACACCCTCTTCTTTCCAGTAGGTCTAGCACAATCCTGAATAGAACCTGAGTACTGTGGCACATTAATGAGGGAGAAGTAAAATGAAACACTGGATAGTTTTGCAGCAAGCCAATCATTTGTGGCCCAAATGAGGCAGGAGCCTATGTAAAAAGTCTGCATGTGTCCATGTGATGAAAGATACATATCTCTCTCTGTGCATGTAGGGAATGGATAATGAACAGAGTCATTATGCAAACTTCACAATAATTTGTTTTCCAAACTTCACAATGTTTATAGTAGTTTGTATGTATATATATATATATATATATATATCACATATGATGGTACAATTTATGTAATATAAATATTACTTGCATTTTTATGCATGAATACTCTGTGCTGAAGATTCTTCCCAAATTTATAAAAATCTGTTTAGCTTTTTATCTCTTCTAAAAGGGATGTTTTGAGGATGTTTTTGGAGGGAGAAAGTGTCAGCCGTCTCTACAGTTACATCAATTTACTTGTTTAACAGACACATTAAAAACTAATGCAAAACGTAGCAGGAACCATTTTCACCCAGCCTCAGACTTGCTGAAGCAATTCACTGTTTACATTACTGGTTCATACCTTCATTTTGCACAAGAGAAACTACATCGCTTCATCTGCTC